>NW_006776141.1:571868-594312 GCF_000442215.2 Lipotes vexillifer | reverse complement strand
AAAAAACAAAAAAAAAAAAAAAAAAAAAAAAAAAAACATTTTTTTTTAAAATATGTGTTTATATAGGTATATGCATTAGCTATTATTGTCTTAAGGATATGAACATTAGCTATATATTTAGCAGCTATTTTTAAAGAAGATGTTGGGGGTAGGAGTTTATTAATTAATTTATTTATTTTTGCTGTGTTGGGTCTTCGCCTCTGTGCGAGGGCTTTCTCTAGTTGTGGCGAGTGGGGGCCACTCTTCATCGTGGTGCGCGGGCCTCTCACTATCACGGCCCCTCTTGTTGTGGAGCACAGGCTCCAGACGCGCAGGCTCAGTAGTTGTGGCTCACGGGCCCAGTTGCTCTGGGATCTTCCCAGACCAGGGCTCAAACCCGTGTCCCCTGCATTAGCAGGCAGATTCTCAACCACCGTGCCACCAGGGAAGCCCGCAAAGCAAAACTTTTAAAGAAATGATCAGCAGACTTACACTTGTGTCTCATTGACTATGTCACTTGGCCATTCCTAGATGCTGAGATGTTTGGGAAATACAGTATTTCAGCTGAGTCATTTAAAGAACAGATGTTCCTGTAGTTACAAAGAAAATTAAGGTGTGTAATGGATAACACTATAAAGATTTTTGCAGATATGAACTGAAAAATCTTGTAATATTTTGGCATGTAAAAATTACAAGAGTAGCAATAACAGAAGAAATGTTTTTCTTCCAAGTTATGAGTTTATGATAAGCTCTCTGTGGCATATTTGTATCTGATTTCAGATAGATGAATGGAAGCAAATGAGGGGGATCATAGGAGTGGGTAATGAGGAATCAATATCCTCTTATAGGGAATTCCCTTTAAGAATTACAGTGGTTAAGACTTGGCACCTTCACTGCCGTGGGCTTGGGTATGATCCCTGGTCAGGGAACTAAGATCCCACAAGCCACATGGCATGGCCAAAAAAAGAAAAAATCCTCTTACAGGGTTTTCAGGTGTAAGTGAGCTATGAGTCTGAATCCTCCAAGATGTCTCCATTTCAATTCTCAGGGTCCCATTCTTCTCATCCCAGCGCCCTAACTTTCACGTAAGGAACCAGCAAGTCTGTGAATTCAGCCTATATTGTAATACAACAAACCACAGGATCAGAGCATATATTTGATACTCAGCTTCATCAACCTGGTGGCTCTAAGAGATGATATTCTTTTAGGTCAGACATAGACATTCCCTCGTTTTCTGAGCCTACATTGAGGTAAGAATTGAAAATCTGTTTCCTTTTTCTTTCTTTAAGCTCTCTAGCGCACTTATATGTAACTAGTACAACCACATTTCTTTAGCATAGTATATGACAGCAGCCACTTGAGCCCACAGAAGCCTAATCTCCTAGAGGCACTTCACTCCAATTAACCACAGCCAGTGTTTAAGAAAATGTTTCACTCTACATGCCTTCAAACCCAACTAAATTAAATAACTAATCCTAGATTCCCATTTCCTTAATAGTCTGTTATGTGAAAACACTTTCAGCACCACTTACTATTCTCTGCTGCAAAACTTAGTGGCAAAAACCAGAATCTACTTTAACCAGGCTAAGGAGAAAGAGATGAATAAAGGTAGCTCATAGAATCTCTAGAAGGGCCAAGGAACCAGACTTGGCTGCTGCAGATCCAGAAACAACCCAGAGAGAAAAAACACTCCACCACATCACACACTCACATTGATCCTCAATATGGGACACCAGTGCTGCTTGGTTCTAGATGCTAGGAACTTTGTCTCAACCACCCCAGAAGAACCAGATCAATGGAGAAATATGCCCACCACAGTCACTGTGCCTGAACGAGAAAGAATGTAGCCCTCATTCTTGCTGTTGGTAAACACCGTATGAACACGAGGAAAGCCAACCCTAGGTTAAGGTGACATTGAGGAAGGCTGAGCACAAATGGAAAGCATCTGGGGTCTTTGAAATATCACTGGGCTACTAGATCAAAGATCAAAAGCCTGTTCTACCTTGAATCATTCAGTGAGGTGAGTGACTGAATTTGTTATTAGTTATGCCATTTGAATTTGGCTTTCTAATGTTTACAGCATGGGGTAGATTTAAGAGATACACCTAGCATGCAGACATTCAGATCATGTCTTTGAGCCAGGGTGTTATTTTTCCTGCACAGTGCTTGAATCAGTACTTCCAACTTGTGGCTTATCAGGTTTCTATTTTCTGTCCCATGGGCTGGTTGATCTTAATGAGGTAATGCTAATTCAAAATTTAAATGTAAATTATATCATAAAAATATTAGAACAAAAATTTGAAGTCTAGGTAATCCTGGAGGTATAACAAGATAGGAGACCTTAAATCACAAAAGGGAAACAGACATACTTGATTATTAAAAAATATGGCAAAGATACTCAAACCAAAAATAAGACAAGTAATGGAGTGGAAAAATATCTGCATAACATAGAACAAAGGGTTGACATCTCTAGTAGACAAAGTTTCTATAAATTGATGAGAAAAAATAAGCCACTTAATAGGAAAAGTACCAAGTATATAAACATGCAAGTGGTCAAAGATTGCAAGAAAATGTATAAGAAACGCAAGAAAATACACTCAACCTCACTAGTAGTTAGCAACAAGGAAATATTTTTCACAAAAATTTCACAAGTATTTTAAAAATATAATCAATTAATTAATTAATTAATTAATTTGGTTGCTCCAGGTCTTAGTTCTTAGTTGTGGCAGGTGGGCTCCTTAGTTGCAGCTCACCAGCTCCTTAGTTATGGCATGCAAATTCTTAGTTGTGGCATGCATGTGGGATCTATTTCCCTGACCAGGGATCAAATCCGGGCCCCCTGCATTGGGAGAGCAGAGTCTTAACCACTGCGCCACTAGGGAATTCCCTCACAAGTATTTTAAAAGCAATAACATTCAGTGAAGATGAAGGATAGTGAGCATGACAAACACATTGCTGGTGGGAATATAGCCACCAGCAATGTTATCATTTGTGGATTCCATATTTACAAATTCACTTACTTGCTAAAATTTATTTGTAACTCCAAAATCAATATTTGAAGTGCTTTTGCAGTTACATGCAGTCATTTGTGGACATGTGCAGAATAGTAAAATTATAGAGTCATTCAATAGGTACATTTCCAACTGAGGTCAAGCAAGGCGATTTTCTGTTTTCTTCTTCAGCTCACATACTATAAACAAGTGTCCTTTTTACCATCTATTTAGTGAATGCTTCCTGCATTTTTTTTGCTTTCTGTAAAGTCACTTTGCTGTTTAAATAGCCTCCAAGCATAATGCTGAAGTGCAGTCTAACATTTCTAAAGACAAGAAGACTGTGATGTGCTTTCAGAGAAAATATGTGTGTTAGATAAACTTGGTGCAGGCATAAGTTATTGTGCTGTTGGCTGTGAGTTCAATGTTAATGAATCAATGATATATAATAAATAAGCCATCTTTAAATAGAAACACATAAAACAAGGTTACATATTGATTGTTTGACAAAAAATGTTGGGACCAAAGCTTGCAGGAACCTAACCTTGTATTTCCTCTAACGATTTAGTATTCACTACTTTAGGGTTCACAGTGTTTTTCATAGGACATCATTAAGTGGAATGATAATCAACTGCAATTTGCCTCAATCTTTTAGGAAAGTAATATCCCAATACTAATAAAATTAAGAATGAATTAAAAGGATCATACACCATGATCAAGTGGGATTTATCCTAGGGATGCAAGGATTCTTCAGTAT
Organism: Lipotes vexillifer; assembly: GCF_000442215.2. Classification (NCBI taxonomy): domain Eukaryota; kingdom Metazoa; phylum Chordata; class Mammalia; order Artiodactyla; family Lipotidae; genus Lipotes; species Lipotes vexillifer. The sequence goes on along the minus strand of NW_006776141.1, from coordinate 590,586 downwards.
ACGTAAATCAATCAATGTGATACACCATATTAACAAACTGAAGAATAAAAACCATATGATCATCTCAATAGATGCAGACAAAGCTTTTGAGAAAATTCAACACCCATTTATGATAAAAACTCTGTAACAGCAGCACTATTTACAGTAGCCAGGACATGGAAGCAACCTAAATGTTCATCAACAGAGGAATGGATAAAGAAGATGTGGTACATATATACAATGGAATATGACTCAGCCATAAAAAAGAACAAAATAATGCCATTTGCAGCAATGTGGATGGACCTAGAGATTGTCATACTGAGTGAAGTCAGACAAATATCACAAGGACAAATATCACAAGGTATCATTTATATGTGGAATCTAAAAAAGAATGTTACAAATAAACTTATTTACAAAACAGAAGTAGAGTCATGGTTATAGAAAACAAATTTATGGTTACCAGGTGATGGGTGGGGGATAAACTGGGAGACCGGGATTGACATATACACACTACTGTATATAAAATGCATAACTAATAAGAACCTGCTGTATAGCACAGGGAATTCTACTCAATACACTGTAATGGCCTATATGGGAAAAGAATCTTAAAAAAAAAAAAGTGATTATATGTATATGTGTAACGGATTCACTTTGCTGTACATCTGAAACTAACACAACATTGTAAATCAACTATACTCCAATAAAAATTAAAAAAAGAATGAATGTAGCTTTTGACCCAGAAATACCGTCTCTGCAAATCTATCCTCCCAAAATAGGAGCATTAGTTGTAATGGCAACAAAATGAAATATAACAGCATTAGAAAGTTACCTGAATGTTCACTGATGGAGAAATGCTTGAATATCTTAATACATCCATACCATGGAAAACAACGCAATAATTTTAAAGAATTTATGTATACATTTCTTCCAAAGTTTTTTTCAATTTTTTCTTATGGTACTCGGTAACTGTTGTGCCAAGGTTAACTGTATTTAACCTTAGATGGAATTTACCAAGTTAGATGGAGTTGATCTGCATTTCCAATCAAACTGACGTGTGCGTGTGTACATACCTATATACCTACGTACATGCTTTTCAACCTGAAGGGTTTTCTATTAAGACTTGAGAAATACAAATTTCGAAATAATATGTGTAACATGACCCAGTTTATAAAAATAAACAACAAAAGCAAAACAACAACTACCGCCACCACTTCTAAAACTGTATATATGTTTGAATGGGTGTCGAGGAGAATGGGGTAGAAAGATGCTTACCAGCTACTAATATTGTTACCCCAGGGTAGAAAAAACAGATGGGTCAGGTAAGATTTACTTTTCTTTTATTATGTTTTCAACCTTAGTTACAATAAACATATTTTTTTAATTAAAGAGAAAATATCAAAAAGAAAATTCAATTGAATATATTAGATAAACAAAATGCCAATTATTTTATCCCACTCCAAATTTTCAGTGCTTGTGCAATGAAGCTCCAGAATCTTCATTTTCACAGCACCTCAGGATATTCTTAGGCTGGTGGTCTTCTCGCCACGCTGTGAGAACCCAGCTCTGGGCTAACATCACCCTTTTATGCACACAGTCTTCCTATGGGAATACAACCGATGAGGTTGTCACAGCTAAATGCAACCACCATCCAGTTCTACTTCCAAGAGATCGCTCCTGTATCACCTTGACTGGAGTTCTGGATGTTTTCAAACTCTTCAACCATGCATTGATTGAAACTCTGTTACTTTCCCACCACAGATGGCTAACGGCATCCATTGTGTGTGGGTTTACCGCATTTAACCCTCAGGAGGCACCTTGATTTTCCTTCTCTTCAAGCTGTTAGGGGAAGGGGTCTGCTGCCAGCCCCACGATCCAACAAATTTGTCATTTTCCTTATGAGATCTGTATTGGGAGACGCCATCACCGTAAAATGAGAAACACCCCCTCCCTGTTCCCTATACAGACAAGGTACAGCCTTTCTCCATTTCTGAAGGAAGGACTTACCTATCTTCACCACAAAGTCAAAGTTCATTCTTTCTTTTCTACATTTACAAAGCAAATGTTTCTTCCCTCCTAAAGCAAATATATTCTCAGTCTATGTAATTATTAAAGAGAATTGTGACCTTGTTGCCCAATGCAAAAACTATGTATCTCATGAAAGATAGAGAGAGAGGGAAGTAGAGAGTAAAAGCAAGAGAAAAGCAACAGCCAGAGAGAAAGGGGGAGAAGGAAGGGGAGGGGGATTAAGCCTGATTAACTATTCCATATTATTTGTACAGTTTCCTTACTTCAATTGATCTGTTCCCAGTCAGCAAGTATTATTTTGAACTTACTTTAATTACTGTTTCCTTAGTACCAAAATTGTGAGACCTGCAATTTAATGTGCATGTGTTCATATTTTCCTTTACATGTTAGTGAAATGATGTTTAAATATCTTATTACATTTCACTTTTAAAGGGCCCGGAAAGAAATTTAGTCTATCTGAAAGGAGTCAGCTCTCCCCTCAATAACAAGACTGATAACTCCTTGTGTCAGGGCTGTGTCTTACACTTGTTTTGCTGCCCCCACAGTAGCTATTAGGAGAAGGTAAAATAAATGGCAAAGCCTGCATGCTCTAAATCCATCTGTGGTCCCTTCAGAATATACATGACATCTTTGCATTTAGAGACAGCATGATCCGACAGCTAAAATATTGGGCAGCATCCAGTGAAGCTGGCTAGACTAAAGGCGGTACCTTGCTCTAGTGAGGCATTGCACCTTACCAAGTGAGGCTTTGAGGATATCACTCAATCTCTTTGAAATTAAAATGCTATTTCCACGGAACAAACTAGATTTGTAGTCCATGTAATTCTCCAAATGGCTCCACCACCTAAGGTAGAATGTGTACTGTTTGTCATGAGATCTTATGACGATAGAATGGATATTGAGTGGAATACAGTACTATTTCAGTATCTAGGATACTCTCTGTCTTCTAGGACCTTCAGAAGTTCTGGGAAGTTGAGAGAGGAACACAGCATTCCCTCTCTTTCTAGCCCCACTTCTGTCAGCAAAGAGCAGCCCCCCACCAAGTACTCAGAGATAGATACAGCCCCAAAGAGATAATGGACAGAATGGATCTCCTGCCTCTGATTGGCTGCAAGTCAATCAATGAGCTCCTACATGCTTCAATAAGAATGTTGACTGGGAAAGGAGGAGTGGATAGCAGCCCCTGGTGTTGAAGGCACAATTGAGGCAACAAGTTGCAGAGAGTCTGACAGTGAAATGAATAACAAAGTGCAAATATGGACTCTTCTCTGGTCTTCAATACCAGAAACTCACAAGAGGGAGGGCTTCATGGCATGCTGGTGAGAGCCCTAGACTAGAAAACAGAATAACCCAGTTCAATCCTGGCTCCGCCTCTTACAAATCAGGTGATTTCATGCAAATCACAATTCTCAAATTTCATTTTTTCTCATACGTAAAATGGAAATAATTTCATTGCTCTTAAAGCCTCATGGCAAGATGGTTTTCTTCTGCTTCTTTCCTTACCCCCTTTCTGATAAAGGACTATACCTACATGTTCTTCCAGATATTACAGGTATAATTTTAAAATTATACTATTAATTGCTACTTAAAATTTTTTTTTTTGCTAACATTTCATGGGTCAGGGGTAAAAATAAGATGGCAGCCAGATGCCTGTATTATATCACAATAGCCTTTCAGAAAGTTAGCTCAGAAAGTTAGCTGATTCTCGTAGCTAATTTCTAAACATAAGAGTTGGTAATATATATATACATATACATACACATACACATATATGTACATACATAAAATACAAACTCATATTTAGAAATTAGCCACAAGAGTTTTATATACGTATATGTCTATATAGGTATATGTATGTACATATATGTGTGTGTGTGTGTGTGTATATGTACATATATATATGTGTTAGATAGAAAGTATGAACTGTGGTAGACAGTGTTTTAGTTTTGGGTTTTTTTTTTTCCTGGCCAAGTAAGAGGTCCGCATTATACCTGACCCAAATGAGCTCAGTGTAACTCGAAAACACACGAAAGAAAAGTAGCTACTCTATCCCAGAAACACATCAGCTCCACTGTTACTGCCAGATAAGCCAACATCCCAGCATCAGCTTTATCACCAACAACTACCTCTTGGGCACATCACCATGATTCACAGTCTCAAGGAGCAAGCCAGGTCACTAAGAAAAGGTCATGTTCAATAGACTCAGTATTAAAAAATAAAACAGTGTCAAAGAAAAACAATTTCAGGCTTAGATAAGGAGAGAGTTTATTTTAAAAGACTGTTTCAAAAGGGGAGGGGAATTAGTGCAACGGGGACAAGGCTCAGACCCTAAGATCTAGAAGCCTCTTTCTGATCACAGGAGAGGCAGAAAGGGCCCTTGCAAACAGAGAGGAATAAACAAGGCTGGGAGGAGCGGGGTGGGGTTGGGGGGTGAGCAGGGGGCATCATCTGCAGCCAGAAGATTCTCAGGAAGGGCCATTAAGGAGGGATTGCTCTGTGTTCCAAAGCCTGCTCAACCTCAAGGATGAGTGGAGGCCTCTGGCCTTAACTGAAGTTTAGTCATGTCAAATTAGCAGGCATTTTGTCCAGAAGTCAGTGGGGCACATTCACTTAATCATGTATGAGATTGAGAATAGGCTTCTGGAGGGTCTGTGTCTGGCCTTGTCATAGGTAAAAGAGGGCATCACCATGAATCTTATGTGAGTCATATGCAGGAGGTGATTGCAGCAAACTGTGTCCCAGAACTGTTTTCCAGAATCACAGGCGAAGTTCAACACCATCAGTAGTTCAGAAAAACGTTCATTTAAACCAAAAACCGCTCTGGTTGGTGAATAAACCGTCACCTACCTGGAACTGTTTGCCATCTAGAATTTAGGCAACGGCAGCTCCCAATGTATCATGGTTTGGGTGCTAATCTAAAGGTCCGCCCTTACCCACTGTCTCTCGGGCCATTGTTCATGAGGATGTGATGATGATGCAAAGATCTTTGGGAAGAAGGGCCTACTTTCCCACTAGACGGTGCTGGTATCTGGGGTGCTTCGTAGGACCCTCTGGCCAGCACGGGTGGATGACACAACAGAGTGCAGCCTGAGATGGGCAGGAGGACAGTATGTGACTCACCCTCCCATCCAGTCTGGATTTAGGGCCTCTCTCCTGACCCATTTCAGAACATCAAAGAGGCACTCACAGAAAGCCTGGCAGTCATCCTGCCCATTTCATAGCTTCTGAGCAGGAATACAAAGGAGTAGCGGTAGGAATTGGGAAAGCAACCCAAAGATGCTGGTAAGACTACTTTCCCCCAAGAAGAAACCTAGTTAACCACAGGCCTAACTCCTACAGGTTAAGTTCCTAGGGTTAACAAATCAACTATAAAATAACCCAGGGGAATGCTGGTCTCAGCAGCTTTGGTCTCTCTCTATCCTTTCCCACTTTACTCCTTTACCTAGGTGATGGAATACAATTAGTTTACAGGCCTGACAGGAGGGGCTTTCAAAAGGGATAGATGGTCAAGGACCTGTGTATGGTCCTGCCTTTGGACATTCTCTCTCTGTTCAGAAAATAATGTAAATTGGCAGGGAAGATGCTCTTGACCCTCTCTTGATATACAAGGTACCAAGTGACAACCACTGGAACTTGACCTATCCCCCATCAGGGAAGTTGAATTCTTTTACTCCTGCATGAGCTTACAAAAGGTGTTATTTTGTGGGTTGGTGTCCAACAGAAAAAACTAAAGAATCACTCCTAGATGAGTGATTTGGGGTTTTCTTTTATCTTCCCAAATTAAGAACAGTGGCAAACATATACTGGGAAACAAACATTGATTAAGCATAAAGGAGAGAAATGTCACAGAATGCAAGAACAGAAAACTGTAAAAAATTATTAAATCTCTGTTTCACTGGAAAATTTCCAAAAGTAACATGCCTGCCAATTTTTGAAAAATCTCAGCTGTATCCAGCTACCCACAGTATCTATTCACAGCTCTTGCTGACACAAATACTACTTTCATGGTGCCACATAAGTCATAACACAATCTACCTCCAGTTTCCCTATTACCCTTCTCTCTGATAAATTGTTGGTGGCCAATACAGGCAATCAGCAAGGTCAGCTGAAGTGAGTCTTTGATTAGGTTAAGCTATCAATATAACTATAAGATCAGACAGCTAATCATGGGTATTTAGCATAATTAGCATTGCCACATCCCCAAAGCACTGCCCGGTGATTCAAGCTTAGAAGTCTTCATGGCGAGCCCTCAAAATGGGCAGAGAGTGAGTGATCTACCATGGAGGTGTCAGGAGGATGCTACTCTTTGGTTACAGCTAATTTTATTTATTTTTTATTCCCGGTCTTTCCCAGGCAATAGATCTATGGCTCTAGGCATTCCTCCTCAGCTAATATGTTGATTCTACACTGGTTTCTTTGATAACGGTTTTCACTACGTGCAAGTCCAACCTGAGATAAAACCTAGCTGCTTGGAGCTTCAAGATGGCAGAAGAGTAACACGTGGAGATCACCTTCCTCCCCACAAATACATCAGAAATACATCTACATGTGGAACAACTCCTACAGAACACCTACTGAACGCTGGCAGAAGACGTCAGACTTCCCAAAAGGCAAGGAACTACTCACGTACCTGGGTAGGACAAAAGAAAGAAGAAAGAACAGAGACAAAAGAATACGGACGGGACCTGCACCAGTGGGAGGGAGCCGTGAAGGAGGAAAGGTTTCCACACACTAGAAGCCCCTTTGCGTGTGGAGACGGCGGGTGGCGGAGCTGGGGGGAGCTTCGGAGCCGCGGAGGACAGCACAGCAACGGGGGTGCGGAGGGCAAAGCGGAGAGATTCCCGCACAGAGGATCGGTGCCGACCGGCACTCACCAGCCCGAGAGGCTTGTCTGCTCACCCGCCGGGGCGGGCGGGGCTTCTGTCGGAGCGCAGGGAGAGGACTGGGGTTGGCGGCATGAACACAGCCTGAGGGGGCTAGTGTGCCACGGCTGGCCGGGAGGGAGTCCGGGAAAAAGTCTGGAGCTGTCTAAGAGGCAAGAGACTTTTTCTTGCCTCTTTGTTTCCTGGTGCGCGAGGATAGGGGATTAAGAGCTCTGCTTAAAGGAGCTCCAGAGACCAGCGTGAGCCCCAGAGACGGGCGTGAGACGCCAAGGCTGCTGCTGCCGCCACCAAGAAGCCTGTGTGCGAGCACAGGTCACTCTCCACACCGCCCCTCTCGGGAACCTTTGCGGCCCGCCACTGCCAGGGTCCTGTGATCCAGGGACAACTTACCCGGGAAAACGCACGGCTCGCCTCAGGCTGGTGCAACGTTACTCCAGCCTCTGCCGCCGCAGGCCCGCCCCGCACTCTGTGCCCCTCCCTCCCCCCGGCCTGAGTGAGCCAGAGCCCCCGAAGCAGCTGCTCCTTTAACCCCGTCCTGTCTGAGAGAAGAACAGACGCCCTCAGGCGACCTACACGCAGAGGCGGGGCCAAATCCAAAGCTGAGCCCCTGGGAGCTGTGCGAACAGAGAGAGGGAAATCTCTCCCAGCAGCCTCAGGAGCAGCAGATTAAATCTCCACAATCAACTTGGTGTACCCTGCATATGTGGAACACCTGAATAGACAGCAAATCATCCCAAATTGAGGAGGTGGACTTTGGGAGCAATGATATTTTTTTTTTTTTTCCTTTTTGTCTTTTTCTGAGTGTGTATGTGTATGCTTCTGTATGTGATTTTGTCTGCATAGCTTTGCTTTTACCATTTGTCCTAGGGTTCTGTTGGGCCGTTTTGTTTGTTTGTTTGTTTTTTTACTATACTTTTTACCACTTGTTATCACTGATGTATTTGTTTTTTGGTTTGCTTGCTCTCTTCTTTATTTCTTTCCTTTTTTTTTCTTAATTACTTAAAATTTTTTTCATAATTACTTTTTATTTTAATGACTTTATTTTATTTTATCTTCTTTCTTTCTTTTTTTTCTCCCTTTTATTCTGAGCCGTGTGGATGACAGGCTCTTGGTGCTCCAGCCAGGCGTCAGGGCTGAGCCTCTGAGGTGGGAGAGCCAACTTCAGGACACTGGTCCACAAGAGACCTCCCAGCTCCACGTAATATGAAACGGCGAAAATCTCCCAGAGATCTCCATCTCAATACCAAGATCCACCTCCACTCAACGACTAGCAAGCTACAGTGCTGGACACCCTATGCCAAACAACTAGCAAGACAGGAACACAACCCCACCCATTAGCAGAGGGGCTACCTAAAATCATAATAAGGCAACAGACACCCCAAAACATACCACCAGACGTGACCCTGCCCAGGAGAAAGACATGATCCAGCCTCATCCACCAGGAAGCCTACACAACCCACTGAACCAACCCTAGCCACTGGGGACAGACACCAAAAACAATGAGAACTACGAACCAGCAGCCTGCGAAAAGGAGACCCCAAACACAGTAAGTTAAGCAAAATGAAAAGACAGAGAAACACACAGCAAATGAAGGAGCAAGGCAAAAGCCCACCAGACCAAACAAATGAAGAGGAAACAGGCAGTCTACCTGAAAAAGAATTCAGAATATTATAGTAAAGATGATCCAAAATCTTGGAAATAGAATGGAGAAAATACAAGAAACGTTTAACAAGGACCTATGAGAACTAAACAGCAAACTAACAGTGATGAACAACACAATAAATGAAATTAAAAATTTTCTACAAGGGATCAATAGCAGAATAACTGAGGCAGAAGAACAGATAAGTGCCTGGAAGATAAAACAGTGGAAATAGCTACTGCAGAGCAGAATGAAGAAAACGAATGAAAAGAATTGAGGACAGTCTCAGAGACCTCTGGGACAACATTAAACACATGAACATTCAAATAATAGGGGTCCCAGAAGAAGAAGAGAAAAAGAAAGGGTCTGAGAAAATATTTGAAGAGATTATAGTTGAAAACTTCCCTAATATGGGAAAGGAAATAGCTAATCAAGTTCAAGAAGCACAGAGAGTCCCATACAGGATAAATCCAAGAAGAAACACGCCAAGACACATATTAATCAACATATCAAAAATTAAATACAAAGAAAAAATATTAAAAGCAGCAAGGGAGAAACAACAAATAACACACAAGGGAATCCCCATAAGGTTAACAGCTGATCTTTCAGCAGAAACTCTGCAAGCCAGAAGGGAGTGGCAGGACATATTTCAAGTGATGAAGGAGAAAAACCTACAATCAACATTACTCTACCCAGCAAGGATCTCATTCAGATTTGACACAGAAATTAAAACTTTTACAGACAAGCAAAAGCTAAGAGAATTCAGCACCACCAAACCAGCTTTACAACAAATGCGAAAGGAACTTCTCTAGGCAGGAAACACAAGAGAAGGAAAAGACCTACAATAACAAACCCAACAATTAAGAAAATGGTAATAGGAACATACATATCGATAATTACCTTAAATGTAGATGGTCTAAATACTCCAGACTGGCTGAATGGATACAAAAACAAGACCCATATATATGCTGTGTACAAGAGACTCACTTCAGACCTAGGGACACATACAGACTGAAAGTGAGGGGATGGAAAAAGATATTCCATGCAAATGGAAATCAAAAGAAAGCTGGACTAGCAATTCTCATATCAGACGAAATAGACTTTAAAATAAAGACAATTACAAGAGACAAAGAAGGACATTACATAATGATCAAGGGATCAATCCAAGAAGAAGATATAACAATTGTAAATATTTATGCACCCAACATAGGAGCACCTCAATACATAAGGCAAATACTAAGAACCATAAAAGGGGAAATCAACAGTAACACAATCATAGCAGGGGACTTTAACACCCCACTTTCACCAATGGACAGATCATCCAAAATGAAAATAAATAAGGAAACAAAAGCTTTAAATGATACATTAAACAAGATGGACTTAATTGATATTTATAGGACATTCCATCCAAAAACAACAGAATACACTTTCTTCTCAAGTGCTCATGGAACATTCTCCAGGATAGATCATATCTTGGGTCACAAATCAAGCCTTGGTAAACTTAAGAAAATTGAAATCATATCAGGTATCTTTTCCAACCACATGCTATGAGACTAGATATCAATTACAGGAAAAAATCTGTAAAAAATACAAACACATGGAGGCTAAACAATACACTACTTAATAACCAAGAGATCACTGAAGAAATCAAAGAGGAAATCAAAAAATACCTAGAAACAAATGACAATGAAAACATGATGACCCAAAACCTATGGGATGCAGCAAAAGCAGTTCTAAGAGGGAAGTTTATAGCAATACAATCCCACCTTAAGAAACAAGAAACATCTCTAATAAACAACCTAACCAAGTAGAGAAAGAAGAACAAAAAACCCCCAAACTTAGCAGAGGGAAAGAAATCATAAAGTTCAGATCAGAAATAAATGAGAAAGAAATTAAGGAAACTATAGCAAAGATCAATAAAACTAAAAACTGGCTCTTTGAGAAGATAAACAAAATTGATAAACCATAAGCCAGACTCATCAAGAAAAACTGGAAGAAGACTCAAATCAATAGAATTACAAATGAAAAAGGAGAAGTAACAACTGACACTGCAGAAATACAAAGGATCATGAGAGATAACTACAAGCAACTATATGCCAATAAAATGGACAACCTGGAAGAAATGGACAAATTCTTAGAAATGCACAAGCTTCAGAGACTGAACAAGGACGAAATAGAAAATATGAACAGACCAATCACAAGCACTGAAATTGAAACTGTGATTAAAAAGCTTCCAACAAACAAAAGCCCAGGACCAGATGGCTTCACAGGCAAATTTTATCAAACATTTACAGAACAGCTAACACCTATCCTTCTCAAACTCTTCCAAAATATAGCAGAGGGAGGAACACTCCCAAACTCATTCTACAAGGCCACCATCACCCTGATACCAAAACCAGACAAGGATGTCACAAAGAAAGAAAACTACAGGCCATTATCACTGATGAATATAGATGCAAAAATCCTCAACAAAATACTAGCAAACACAATCCAACAGCACATTAAAAGGATCATACATCATGATCAAGTGGGGTTTATCCCAGGAATGCAAGGATTCTTCAATATACGCAAATCAATCAATGTGATGCATCATATTAACAAATTGAAGGAGGAAAACCATATGATCATCTCAACAGATGCAGAGAAAGCTTTTGACAAAATTCAACACCTATTTATGATAAAAACCCTCCAGAAAGTAGGCATAGAGGGAACTTTCCTCAACATAATAAAGGCCATATATGACAAACCCACAGCCAACACCATCCTCAATGGTGATCAATGGAGACTATTTCCACTAAGATCAGGAAGAAGACAAGGTTGCCCACTCTCACCACTATTATTCAACATAGTTTTGGAAGTTTTAGCCACAGCAATCAGAGAAGAAAAAGAAATAACAGGAATCCAAATCAGAAAAGAAGAAGTAAAGCTGTCACTGTTTGCCAATGACATGATACTATACATAGAGAATCCTAAAGATGCTACCAGAAAACTACTAGAGCTAACCAATGAATTTGGTAAAGTAGCAGGATACAAAATTAATGCACAGAAATCTCTGGCATTCCTATACACTAATGATGAAAAATCTGAAAGTGAAATCAAGAAAACACTCCCATTTACCATTGCAACAAAAAGAATAAAATATCTAGGAATAAACCTACCTAAGGAGACAAAAGACCTGTATGCAGAAAATTATAAGACACTGATGAAAGAAATTAAAGATGATACAAATAGATGGAGAGATATACCATGTTCTTGGATTGGAAGAATCAACATTGTGAAAATGACTATACTACCCAAAGCAATCTACAGGTTCAATGCAATCCCTATCAAACTACCACTGGCATTTTTCACAGAACTAAGACAAAAAAATTCACAATTTGTATGGAAACACAAAAGACCCCAAATAGCCAAAGCAATCGAGAAAGAAAAACAGAGCTGGAGGAATCAGGCTCCCCAACTTCAGACTATACTACAAAGCTACAATAATCAAGACAGTATGGTACTGGCACAAAAACAGAAATATAGATCAATGGAACAGGATAGAAATCCCAGGGATATACCCACGCACATATGGTCACCTTATCTTTGATAAAGAAGGCAAGAATATACAGTGGAGAAAAGACAGTCTCTTCAATAAATGGTGCTGGGAAAACTTGACAGCTACATGTAAAAGAATGAACTTAGAACACTCCCTAACACCATACACAAAAGTAAACTCAAAATGGATTAAAGACCTAAATGTAAGGCCAGACACTATCAAACTCTTAGAGGAAAACATAGGCAGAACACTCTATGACATAAATCACAGCAAGATCCTTTTTGACCCACCTCCTAGAGAAATGGACATAAAAACAAAAATAAACAAATGGGACCTAATGAAACTTCAAAGCTTTTGCACAGCAAAGGAAACCATAAACAAGACGAAAAGACAACCCTCAGAATGGGAGAAAATATTTGCAAATGAAGAAGCTGACAAAGGATTAATCTCCAAAATACACAAGCAGCTCAGGCAGCTCAATATCAAAGAAACAAACAACCCAATCCAAAAATGGGCAGAAGACCTAAATAGACATTTCTCCAAAGAAGATATACAGATTGCCAACAAACACATGAAGGAATGCTCAACATCATTAATCATTAGAGAAATGCAAAATCAAAACTACAATGAGATATCAACTCACACTGGTCAGAATGCCCATCATCAAAAAATCTACAAACAACATATGCTGGAGAGGATGTGGAGAATAGGGAACCCTATTGCACTGTTGGTGGGAATGTAAATGGATACAGCCACTATGGAGAACAGTATGGAGGTTCCTTAAAAATCTAAAAATAGAACTACCATACAACCCAGCAATCCCACTACTGGGCATATACCCTGAGAAACCATAATTCAAAAAGATTCATGTACCACAATGTTCATTGCAGCTCTATTTACAATGGTCAGGACATGGAAGCAACCTGAGTGTCCATCGACAGATGAATGGATAAAGAAGATGGGGCACATATATACAATGGAATATTACTCAGCCATAAAAAGAAATGAAATTGAGTTATTTGTAGTGAGGTGGATGGACCTAGCATCTGTCATACAGAGTGAAGTAAGTCAGAAAGAGAGAGACAAATACCGTATGCTAACAAATATATATGGAATCTAAAAAAGGTCATGAAGAACCTAGGGGCAAGGCAGGAATAAAGACCCAGACCTACTAGAGAATGGACGTGAGGATACAGGGAGGAGGAAGGGTAAGCTGGGACAAAGTGAGAAAGTGGCATGGACATATATACACTACCAAACATAAAATAGATAGCTAGTGGTAAGCAGCTAGTGGATAGCACAGGGAGATCAGCTCAGTGCTTTGTGACCACCTAGAGGTGGGATAGGGAGGGTGGGAGGGAGGGAGATGCAAGAGGGAAGAGATATGGGGACATATGTTTATGTATAACTGATTCACTTTGTTATAAAGCAGAAACTAACACACCATTGTAAAGCAATTATACTCCAATAAAGATGTTAAAAAACATATAAATAACAAAATAAATAAAACCTAGCTGCTTGACCACCCACCTCTCTCAGGTTATGGTAAAGCTAGATTGACCTGTAATGAATTTATTGTCCATGTCTAGTTTTTTATTTTAACCTTACGCATCTTCACTACCTGTTCCTTTCCTTAGTTTCCAAAGCTTGATTAATATTGAACATTAACTTTGTTCCTTAGAGTCAGAGTAGGAGCAAATGGTTCCTCAGTTCTCTTCTTCCTCTCAAACTTCAGGGCAGGCTGGTGAACATCAGTCCTAAATACAGAGGCCATCTGGAAATAGAGTCTTTCCCAGATGAACCTTGGACCTCAGGTCTATTTTAAGACAATTCTTGGGTTTGGGGTCATTGTGGATCTCAGGAACTTATTATCTATTGTATTGTATCGTCTCTCTTGGCCTTTTAATTCAACCTCTCCCTTCCAGCCGAATCCCTCCCGTCAGCTTTTAAACCTGTCCAAGTATTTCCCATCTAAAATAAAGTATTTCCTAGTCCTCAAGTCCCTGTATTCCTCCAGCTACCATCCTATTACTCTCTTCACAGCTAATTTGAAGGAAGCATCCATATCTACACATCAGTTTCCTCATCTTCCGCTCACCCCTTAGCCTACCAATTTGACTTCAAGCCCCACAACTTCCCAAAAACAATACTGCAAAAGTCACTAATTACTCCAAGTCTCTAGATCCAAACTATATTTTTCAGTTCTCTTTATACTTGATATTTTGACGCTTTGACAACTTCCTCCTCCTTGAAACCCTACCCTTGGCTTCTGTGACACCTCAATATCCAAGTTTTCCTTATCTTTCTCACCTTTGGAAATACCCAAAATCTGTCTCTTGATATCCTTTCTGAATAAGTCCAGTATCAGTGTCCTCCTCTGTTCACATATATTTGTCTCCATTTCTTTGATATGTTTAGCATTTTCTTAGGAAATTAGGCTCTCCCATATTTGAAAGCAAAGGGTAAAAGGGACGGTTTTGATTTTAGCAAAGGATGAAAAATGTGACACTGTTCACTTTCTATTGATATTTTGTTATTAAGTATGTTGACTGAAAACATGCATACATACAAATAAAGGTTTATTATCTTTATTGCTCACTTAAAGAACACTCGTTTGGGAGCTATCACTTTATAAGATGGTGAAAAATTAAAAAATAAACTAGGAAAGGACAGAAGAGAAGGACAGTCAATAGTGTAAGAAGAGTTCTGAAAGGAAGTACCTGGGGATTTAAGACAAAACAAGATGGAGAAAGGAAAAAGCAGGAGACCAAGTAGATCAATCCTAAAAGGGCATTCTACTGCTAAGGGTCATCTCGTTTTCCAGATTATAGGGCACAATGACTTGAAAGTGCTTCCCACCCCACCTAAGAATATTCTCACTGAGAAAGAGTTTAAATAAGATTGAACCTGTTATCACGACAAAGACCTGAAATGACAAAGTCACTTCAATTTGCCAGAACTGAAGTGACTCAAAACAAAAACTCTTCTTTCTTTCAAATGACATAAAAATTATTTCCCTCAAAGACTTTCCACCTAAAATACTCATAATACGGTATCATGTTCTTCCCTGATTAGATACAAATAGGTGTTAAACTTATGGCAAATTTGAGGATAAAATGAAGGTTTGTGGAGCCCAAAACTATGTGAGAAAGGTACAAGCAATCTGATCTAGAAGACTCTGGAAACTCACCTTTCTGACAGAGAGAAAAAAACAAAACAAAACAAAGCAAAACCAGGCACTAGAGGGAGTTGCCATTTCCCATCTTTCTCTGAATAACTTGCTTCTTTGGGGCTAAGAACTGTGTGCTCAGGCTGTCTATGGCTCTCACTAAATATTAATCCTTAACCTACATGCAGATAAACCACATTCTTCAACACTCTTCCGGATAAATTCCTCCATCCATCAAAATTCCCACTATAAAGGAAAAAGGTAATTCAAGAATAATTCAACTTCTTTATCACTCCTTGCAGACAAGCGATCTACTGTATCCTAGGTATCTCTGTATTCCACAAAGTTTGGTCCATAGAGGGATGCTCTTTAAATATTAACTGAACAAATATAGCAATAATAAGTTTCAATAATTCTTAAGTACCCTTAGGCAGATAACTCAATGATTAATAACTGTATTTACTTGGTCAATATATTTCTACAGACTGCTTTATAAAGAGTAATTACACAAGAAAGAGCTGGGTTGTACTATAATCTTCATTCTTATTCTCAAAGAACTAACCTGAAAAAATATAAACTGCCCATATACAGAGGACAAGCATTATAATTTAGGTGTTCTTACTACTGTATGCTCTCTGAGCAAGAGAAGTCAGGGACAAAGTCAGTACAGAAAATCTTCTGGATTGAAGGTTGTTCAGTGTTTCTGTCCTGGACACTTGTCCCCAAACTGAATGTCACCAAGTAGGGGACAATAAACTGGAAGCCTGGCGAGGGCAGAGGGTTTCCTGTGACCGTCCAATTGGCCTATACATAGCCAACCACATCACTTCCCTTAGCTAATTAAAGGACTAGATACGAGCACTTCACTTTCTGTTTCTTAGGGGATTTTGAATTAAAATGCTTTGCAACTGAAATGGCACACGTTAATGAAACCATTTATTTCAAAAACAGTAGTAATAGCTTATAAAACCTAGCGTCTTGAACTCCAAAGACTCAAAGGACTGCTTCCTTTTAAAGAATAGAACTTGTATGATTTTATCTGCTTTTTGTTTTTATTAGATGCCTGAAGATAGCTCATACTTTGTTCTTATTTCATTAATAGAAAAAAATCACTCACTTGCAAAGTGATTACTTCATTATTTCATATTATTTCATTGATAGATAAAATCACTCCCCTATCATGGGAGAGCGGATAGGGAGAAAGAGCAATAAGCCTTTTTGATGAAATGACACAATGTAATGTAAAGTATTGTATATATTACCCAGCTCCTAATAGGCATTCAGTAGTGTTAATTCTCTTCCCCTATACTATATGTCAATCAGCAGAATTTTAAGCCTGGGTAAACCAGCAGCATTGAACGGGTTCTGTTGGAACACTCAAGGTAGCCCCTGGGGTTATTTCATTCATTCAACAAATGCTTAGCCTCTAATATTCTCAAGCACTGCATTGGGGGCTGGAGATGCAAAGCTGAATAGGACTCAGGCCCTTTCCTCACAGGGCTTAAAATCTAACAAGGAGGAAAGACCGGTAGGCAGAGTATTACACTGAGATATGATGTTGGTTAGACATGGGATACAAGTCTTGGAACTCTGGGTCACAAGCGACAGAAAATCCAGCCCTAAGTGGTTTAAGCAAAAAGGGAATATTCAGGCTCAAATGACTGAAAAGTTGAGGAAAGAGCTGCTCAGGGGTGGTTTCATGAAAGGACCTCCACACGGTGTCACCAGGACACTAGTGCTTTCTCTTTATGCTGCTCTGCTTGCTTCTGTGCTGGCTCCGTGCAGCAGCAACAAGCCTGGCATGCACTATGCTCAAGCCTAGAGAAGAAAAGAGAGGTTCTCTCCTTCAAAATCTAAAATTTTCATGATGACTCCTAATGGCTCAAACAGGGTTGTGTGTCCTCTTCTGAACCAATTACACAATCTAGGAGAAGGAGATTAACTGATCACCTTAGCTAATCAGGAATCCACCTCTAGAGCAGAATGACTGCTTCTTATTCACTGCACAGGACAGCTCACCAGGAAAGAGAGGAGATGCATTTTGGGAATTTGCATGGAAGGAAGAGAGTAAACCATAATGGAAACAAGGAGAGCATCTTGGTCGTGAACATGAGTGACTGAGGGAGAGTGTGGACCAGTTCCCAGAGGTGATACAATGGGAACATATGAGCTAACACTGTCCAGCGCAGGCTTCTTTAGAGGAAGCTCTGCTTCGCATAAAGATTATACTATGAATATTTAGGGATCGTAGTTTGGATCTCCATGGCTCCTCTCATGCTGTCAGGGGTCTAAAGATGTGACAGTTACTGAATCATCATAGAGAACCCAAGAGGCTGTGCAGGAAGACACAGTCCAAGGTGGTCAAACTTCATGGCTCAAGGACATGCATTTTATCTCACGTTGATATGCACAAAGTTTGGTGGTTTTCCCCTTGGATAGGAGCACAGTTCTACAATGTAGATATCATGCTTGATTTACAAAGGATGGAACTGAGGCTTAGCAAGGTTAAGCCTAAGATCACATAGTTTCTATAGTAGTCAGCCTCTAGGATGCCCAAGGCACTCACCCTCCTGCTATTCTCACCCTGTGTAATCCTCTTCCCATGAGTGTGGGCTGGATTTAGTGACTTGTTTCCAAGGAGTAGATTAGAAGTGATGGTATGTCACTTTTGAGATTAGGTTGTAAAAACATTAGAGCTTTGAGTTTTTGTTTGGGGTGATGAAAAATTTTGGAAATGGATAGTGGTGGTTGTGAATGTACTTAATGCCACTGAACTGTACACTTAAAATGATACATACATACATATATAGGTATATGTATACATCCACAATTTTTAAAAGTTCAGAAAACAAAACAGAAACACTGCGGCTTCATCTTGGGACTGTCTCTGAGATTCCTCTCTCTAGAGAAAGTCAGCTGCCATGTTGTTAGCAGCCCTTTGGAGAGGCCCAGGCGGCAAGGAACTGATGTCGCTGGCCAGCAGCCATTGAGGATCTGAGGCCTGCCAACAGCCACATGGGTAAGGTTGGGAATGGGTCCTCCTCCAGTCAAGCCTTGAGATGACTGTGGCCTTGGGAAAGACCTTGAACCAGAGGTACCCAGAGGAGTCATGCCCAGATTACTTATGAAAAGAGACTGTGAGAGAAAAACTTAAGTTGCTAAATTTGGGTGTAATTTGTTATGCAGCAATAGATAAATGACAGCTACTAACTGGCAAAGCTGGGATTTAGATCCAATTTTGCCTGTCCTCAGAGTCTGAGGTCTTCATTCATTCATTAATTTATTCATTTACTCAAGTATGTATTTGTGCTACGTACCTGGTATATACAATACATAATGTATTAACAGTCTACTTTTTCTAAACAAACAGGATCCCTTCTGCATAATCTCTGACTTCATATCAGGGTACTGACTTGCCATTTAAGCAGAAGTGGCAGTCACAGCTGTACACGCTTCCATCTACTACCCCTGTTAACACATTCCTG
>NW_006776141.1:557294-571858 GCF_000442215.2 Lipotes vexillifer | reverse complement strand
TCCCCCTTTCCTTCCTTCCAGGGGCTGCATCTCTAGTCCGTGTGGAGAAATGCATTTCCAGCTTGCAGCAAAGGTAGAGGCAAAGACACCATGCAGGGACACGTGGGCACTCACCTTATTTCTTCTCCCCAGAGAGGAAGTGGCCTTGCTGATTCTGAGTTTGGATACAAAACTAGGAGAATCAGTTGTTTAAAAATGTGTTGTGAAACACAGGGCACAGACTACTGTGTAAGTTCTCCCCTAAGTCCCCAAAAGAAAGGCCTGTGGAATGGGTGAGAACTAAGCTTCTCAGATCCAGAGAGAGGCCCTCTTACAGGACAAACTCTTTGCAGGCCCACTGGGGAATCTGGAAGACAGGAGAGACTTCATGAAATACGCTACATGTGCTCTTACTCTTAACACCTCTCTTCCAAAGATATTCTGTGCCTTCAGCTATTTTAGCCCTCCCTTTAACTGTGCAATGGAGGTGACACCCAGTCTCTTTCCTTCTCACCTCAGCATCAGTGATTTGGGTACTATTACTCTCTCATTGGTAAAGATGACTTGCTTTATAAATGTATTTAGCAGTCCCTAATTTGAATAAATAGACACATCAAAACAAGAGAGATTTAAAGTACATGAGGGCTAAACATTTCCTATGTTAATACTTGTCATAGAAGAGGTGGATATTTAATGTGAGTTTAAACCCAAATCTGTCTAGATTCCCAATCAATGTTAAAATGTACCAATGTACCAGTTCTTAAGTTGTTTTACCAGTCAGAGGTGCTGAATAATTTTACTCTTTACATTATATGGGTGTCTAGTATAGTCTAGACCAAGGGTTGCTAAATTTTTTTCCGTGAAGGGTAAGATAGCAATTATTTCAGGTGTTACTGGCCACAGACTGTCTCTGTTCAAACTATTCAACTCAGCCATTGTAGCTCGAAAGCAGCTATAGACAACAGACACTATGTAAATGAATGGACCTGTCTGTGTTTCAGTAGAATTTTATTTATCAAAATAGGCAGCAGGAGGAACTTGGCCTCTTGTAGCTTGCCAACCTGTGATCTCGACTCTTTTATTCTAGCTCACCAAGTTTATTTGGCATGTGGGAATGGTGAGGATCATAGCAGAGAAGTTGTTATTCAATGAGCCACAATTTGAACATATCCAAATTCACTTCTTTAATTGAAATTCTTGTAGATTCACTCGGAGTAGTGTTATCTAGCAAGCTAAACAGCTCAGGCTTCAGATGATCACTGCTGAATTTAAAAAGTCAAATTCAAAAAGATACATGCACCCCAATGTTCACTGCAGCACTATTTACAAAAGTCAAGACATGGAAGCAACCGAAATGGCCATCAACAGGTGAATGGATAAAGATGTGGTATATATATACAATGGAATATCGCTCAGCCATGGAAAAGAATGAAATAATGCCATTTGCAGCAACATGAATAGACCTAGAGATTATCATACTAAGTGGAGTTAAGTCAGACAGACAAAGACAAATATATGATATCGCTTATATGTGGAATCTAAAAAAAAAAAAAGAATGATATAAATGAATTTATATAGAAAACAGAAATAGAGCCACAGACATAGAAAACAAACTTGTGGTCACCAAGGGGGAAAGGGAGAGGGAAGGATAAATTGGGAGTTTGGGATTAACATATACACACTGCTATGTATAAAACAGATAACCAGGAAAACAAACTTGTGGTCACCAAGGGGGAAAGGGAGAGGGAAGGATAAATTGGGAGTTTGGGATTAACATATACACACTGCTATGTATAAAACAGATAACCAGCAAGGACCTACTGTATAGCACAGGGAACTATACTTAATATTTTGTAATAACCTATAAGGGAAAAGAATCTGAGAAACAATATATATATATATATAGTTTCTCAGACTCTTTATAAACAATATATATACTATATATATATAAACTATATATATAATATACTATATATACTATATATATTTGTATATAGTATATATATTTATATTTACTATATATAGTATATATACATCCAATATATATACTATATACAATATATATATACAATATAAACAATATATATGTATGTATAACTGAATCACTTTGCTGTACACCTGAAACTAACACAAGCTTGCAGCAAAGGTAGAGGCAAAGACACCATGCAGGGACACGTGGGCACTCACCTTATTTCTTCTCCCCAGAGAGGAAGTGGCCTTGCTGATTCTGAGTTTGGATACAAAACTAGGAGAATCAGTTGTTTAAAAATGTGTTGTGAAACACAGGGCACAGACTACTGTGTAAGTTCTCCCCTAAGTCCCCAAAAGAAAGGCCTGTGGAATGGGTGAGAACTAAGCTTCTCAGATCCAGAGAGAGGCCCTCTTACAGGACAAACTCTTTGCAGGCCCACTGGGGAATCTGGAAGACAGGAGAGACTTCATGAAATACGCTACATGTGCTCTTACTCTTAACACCTCTCTTCCAAAGATATTCTGTGCCTTCAGCTATTTTAGCCCTCCCTTTAACTGTGCAATGGAGGTGACACCCAGTCTCTTTCCTTCTCACCTCAGCATCAGTGATTTGGGTACTATTACTCTCTCATTGGTAAAGATGACTTGCTTTATAAATGTATTTAGCAGTCCCTAATTTGAATAAATAGACACATCAAAACAAGAGAGATTTAAAGTACATGAGGGCTAAACATTTCCTATGTTAATACTTGTCATAGAAGAGGTGGATATTTAATGTGAGTTTAAACCCAAATCTGTCTAGATTCCCAATCAATGTTAAAATGTACCAATGTACCAGTTCTTAAGTTGTTTTACCAGTCAGAGGTGCTGAATAATTTTACTCTTTACATTATATGGGTGTCTAGTATAGTCTAGACCAAGGGTTGCTAAATTTTTTTCCGTGAAGGGTAAGATAGCAATTATTTCAGGTGTTACTGGCCACAGACTGTCTCTGTTCAAACTATTCAACTCAGCCATTGTAGCTCGAAAGCAGCTATAGACAACAGACACTATGTAAATGAATGGACCTGTCTGTGTTTCAGTAGAATTTTATTTATCAAAATAGGCAGCAGGAGGAACTTGGCCTCTTGTAGCTTGCCAACCTGTGATCTCGACTCTTTTATTCTAGCTCACCAAGTTTATTTGGCATGTGGGAATGGTGAGGATCATAGCAGAGAAGTTGTTATTCAATGAGCCACAATTTGAACATATCCAAATTCACTTCTTTAATTGAAATTCTTGTAGATTCACTCGGAGTAGTGTTATCTAGCAAGCTAAACAGCTCAGGCTTCAGATGATCACTGCTGAATTTAAAAAGTCAAATTCAAAAAGATACATGCACCCCAATGTTCACTGCAGCACTATTTACAAAAGTCAAGACATGGAAGCAACCGAAATGGCCATCAACAGGTGAATGGATAAAGATGTGGTATATATATACAATGGAATATCGCTCAGCCATGGAAAAGAATGAAATAATGCCATTTGCAGCAACATGAATAGACCTAGAGATTATCATACTAAGTGGAGTTAAGTCAGACAGACAAAGACAAATATATGATATCGCTTATATGTGGAATCTAAAAAAAAAAAAAGAATGATATAAATGAATTTATATAGAAAACAGAAATAGAGCCACAGACATAGAAAACAAACTTGTGGTCACCAAGGGGGAAAGGGAGAGGGAAGGATAAATTGGGAGTTTGGGATTAACATATACACACTGCTATGTATAAAACAGATAACCAGCAAGGACCTACTGTATAGCACAGGGAACTATACTTAATATTTTGTAATAACCTATAAGGGAAAAGAATCTGAGAAACAATATATATATATATATAGTTTCTCAGACTCTTTATAAACAATATATATACTATATATATATAAACTATATATATAATATACTATATATACTATATATATTTGTATATAGTATATATATTTATATTTACTATATATAGTATATATACATCCAATATATATACTATATACAATATATATATACAATATAAACAATATATATGTATGTATAACTGAATCACTTTGCTGTACACCTGAAACTAACACAACATTGTAAATCAACTATACTCCAAAAAATAAACCAACAATGAATGGAAGGAAAAAAAAATGTCAAATTCAGTGTAAAGGGAATGAGAGGAACACAGTATTAAGGGGAATTTTCCTAATTTCTCCAGCCTAGACTGCAATTATTCACAGATCCTCATTGGATCATGAGCTCCTCAAAGACAGGAAAACTTTATCACTGTGCCGAGTCTTTCGGTATACAGTAGGTGCTCAATAAATGTTAGTTGAAGAAGCTCTTAGGGACATATGTGCCAAATTACTAGTTGCCAGAATAAGCAATTAATTGGCAGCAATCCTGACATATTTGGAGGTATTGCCATGGTAAGAACACAAAGCAGATGTAAAGAGATGACAAGATTCTTATCATTACATATTAAAAAACCAGGACCAAATGAGCACCTCAGTGGCCACCTGCCTTTGCTTTTCAGTTGTTGGCTGAAAGAAGGAAAGAATAAAGTGAATGCCACTGAGGCACCGTTTCTCTGCAAAAGCTCACTGTGGCTGACCTAATCCTCAGAGGGTGGGCAATGCTTGCATGATCAGGAATGACCTGAGTTGGCTAAGAAAGCTCCAGTGTCTTCCATTATTTTGGTTACTCACAACAACAATTTCTTTCTTCTAATTTCTCTAGCAAAGTATTTTCAGCAGTAGATAGCTTCTTTTAGGAACTGTCCTTAAATCCTACAATACTCCATTAGACCTTTGATGATTTCCCTAGGCATGACTACATAGGAAGTCATCTTCAGTCAAATGTCCCAAATAGCATTTGAATCTTCTGCTTTTTGTGTCAGTCTCAGATGGCTCCATAAATAAGTCAAACACATTGAGAGAATTTATTTTTAAAGTCTGGGATCCTCCTGAAGATTTAGGGCTTTGAGGTCAGGGAGGCATAGACTCTGATCTTCACAGCAAACTCAGGATTCGATGCAGTGAACCATAGTCACTGAGGGGGCTTGGCCATTTTCAGGAAAATCTCTGTCCCCATCCTCTTTCCTTGGTGCTACCCCCATCGTCCCAATCTTCCTCAGCACCTCTACTGTGGTCAAATCTTTAAGAGAGGCCAAAGCTTCTTATTCCACAGTTGGAATAAAAAAGCTTTAAGTGTGAATACGCTTAGAGGAACTAAGAAACGAACAAACTAAATGAATTTAAATGGAGATAAAAGTGAGGTGTCTGGGCCTTCCTTAATATGGCTGAGAGGCAAGAAAGAATCAAAGGGCACTGCGTCTCAAAGATGGTGAGAGGAAGACAGGGTGAAGGTGGGAGACGCAGCAAGGGAGGGCTGACAGATGGAAACACAAGCATTTAATTCACAGCTCAACCTCAGGCCAGCTCCACCAGGTAGGTGTCCATGATTAAAGCAGCATCTCGCCAGCTTCCACTGTCCTATTTAAAGAAAGTGTTGGGTTGGCCAAAAAGTTCGTTAGGGTTTTTCTGTAACATCTTATGGAAAAACCTGAACAAAGTTTTGGCCAAACCAATAGCAACTGATGTTGAGAATAGAGTAGATTCCCTCATTAGAGAAATCAAGGAATCTTACACAAAGCAACAACCATCTAGAATCTCCTAATTGCCCAAAGAGGACAGATTAATTAAGTCACTTTAGAGAATCAAACAAGTGAAATATACATAAGCTGAAAGCACAGTGCAGAAATGATGGTATTCAGAAGGCGCACCCCAGGGGTATGTCAGATATTAAAGATTTTAGGCTTTGCAGGCCATAGGGTCTCTGTTTCACAACTCTGCCATTATAGTGCGAAAGCAGCCACAAGCAATTTGTAAACAACTGGATGTGGCTAAATTTCAATAAGATCTTATTTACAAAAACAGTCTGAGGGCCAAATTTGGTCCTCGGGCTATAGCTTGCAGACCTCTAAGCTTATATCATGTTAAAGAGAAGATACACCTTTTCCCATCTCAGACCTTGTACATCATAACATCTTACAAAGGAATAGGTTCTAAAGTTAGCAAATCAATAGTCAGAATTACCTCTTAGATTCTAGAATTGCCTGTAGGAACAGCCACTTACTGAGGGAAGAGCATATCACATGTCCCACACCAAGTTCCTTATAAGTAATTCACTCTGACAGCCAAAGAGCTCATGCCACAGAAATTCTCTCCCATGCCAATAGATTCTCATAACTTAAATATAAATATGAAAGGAAGTCAGTGTACAACACCTTTGGATAATGCATAGGTGCCTTTTAAAGGAAAGATAAAATCTCCTGGACCTTCAGCATCATTTTAGATTACTTTTATTGCAGTGTTGCTTAAATATGCATAAAACTAACACAATTCAATACCAAGTGCTTTTGCTTACAGCTCTTATGCAATCCTGAAACTAAAATAAATGTAAAAATTAAATACAAAGCCAGTAATGGTCCACTGCATTAAAATAATGCAATGGATCATGGTGTCCTGCTGCAGTGAAATCATGCCCTGCAATTTAAAAATGTCACTAACCACCACAGCCCCTGACTATGGCAAAACATCATCGCGCCATCCCTGGACCTTTGCTTAGTGTGTACACATCATGTACAAATCAATGTCCCTTCCTTCGCCGCCTTGTTGGCCGGGACAGTCTCATACCTGCTCATAGAAACCAGTGAAAACTCTGAAATTCAGCAGCAGATGATCAGAATGTATGCATAGTCACTGTTTCCAGAGAGGACTCAGGGTCCCCTGAGAACGGGCCTGAGCACCCCAGTTTGAGAACTACTGCCATGGAGACTGGATTCCTTAAACCTAGTCATGTTTCTGAAATCTTTCTAGCATGTATTATTTTCACCATTCAGGTGACACCAGGCATTCACTTCATTCTTTCCTTCTACATTGATCAGTGGCTCCTCCAGACTAGAGAACAAGGCAGGTGGACTATTCTCTAGAGGCTCTGGTTCTAAGTTGAGTTATAACTGTATGCCTTCAGGAAAGTCACTCCTCTTCTCTGAGCCTCCATCTCTCCACCTGCAAATTAGGGGGTTGAACTCCAAGGGCCCTTCCATCTCTTATAGTCTCTATTGCTATGAGCTATAAAAGAGGGAACAAGACCAAAGCACAGTATTGGTAATCAGGTGTTCATAGATGCAAGCAAAATGTGTCACATAGTAGGAACGCCATGGATACCTGTTCATTTTAAGAGAAACATCAGAGCAATAGGACATTACAACTAAATGGCCCTAGAGATCATTTAGCCTACAGTTCCTATTTTATAAATTAATTTATTTGAATGCCTGCTCTGGGCTGGGCCTTATGTTGGAGGTGTAATAGCAAACAGGACAAAGTACTTGCTCTTATGGAGCCTAAATTACAGTGAGGGGGACTGAGATAAATCAGCAAGCAATTATAATAGTAAAAAGTTATATATATACTAAAAAATAGTAAAATTTTTATATATATGTAAAAACCGTAAATTTTTAAAATATAAATTTTATATATGTAATTTTTACTACACATAATATAGTTTTACTATAGATAATATATGTATATAATATTATATATACAAATAGACATTGCTCTGGCTACTTTAGGAGCACTGGTGGGCACCTGACCCTGACCTGGAGGATCAAGGAAGGATTCTGGAAGAACATCACTCATCAGCGAATCCTATGTCTCCTTGGCGCTATGGAGACAGCAAGGTGTGGTGGCGAGTGTGACCCTTGGGAAACACACATGCCCTGGGTTTTGAAGGACACCAACTCATCTCTAGCTGCCATCTGCCAAATGGAAACTGGGGCCCCAATGTGCCATGTATTCTGATTATCTTGATTAAAAAAATGTTTTTAATTGAAGTATAGTTGATTTACAATATTGTGTTCGTTTCAAGTGTCAGCAAAGTGATTCGGTTATACATATATATATATATATTTAAATTCTTTTTTTTGCGATTCTTTTCCATTACAGTTTATTATAAGATATTGAATACAGTTCCCTGTGCTATACAGTAAAACCTTATTGTTTATCTATTTTATATATGGTAGTGCGCATCTGTTAATCCCATACTCCCAACTGATTGGGATTTGGGGGATTTACTGGATTTTTAAAATAAAAACCACTGATTTTTAAATTTTGGCACTTCATTTTAATGTTTCAAAGTACTATTAAATAAAGGCTTCATCCAGCCCATCTGTTGCCCCCTTGGTACTCTCTGCTCTTTACCCCCTGGTCCCCTGGGCTTTTTCTT
Source organism: Lipotes vexillifer (assembly GCF_000442215.2). Lineage (NCBI taxonomy): Eukaryota > Metazoa > Chordata > Mammalia > Artiodactyla > Lipotidae > Lipotes > Lipotes vexillifer. Next base: position 563,601 of record NW_006776141.1, on the reverse strand, counting down.
CTTGCATCTGCAAAGTGTTCTGCCGGAGTGTCCATCACAGGATGGGAAGATGGTAGACACAGGACTCCTGCCTGAGACAGATATTTTTAATTTAAGTCTGAGACACACTCTGACATAGGTATTTGAACTAAATAATCAGAGAATGTTTGGAATTTAGTTCTCACACTGCTCCGACAGGAGGTCAGAATGTGCTTCATGAATTAAAGCGACTTGGGTTTCTAGGGAATTTATAGATTTTTAAAAGCATTCAGCAAATTCTGTTTTGGGTTACTCCCCAACACTCAGCGTTAAGCTGCTACATCAGCCTTGGGAAACTTCCATTTTGTATCAGAACAGGCACTTGTCAGGAGGACAGAAGCCCAGGATGGGAGAAGCAGAACCCAAGTCGTAGTTCCAAAGTAGAAAATTAAACTCTGATGTGCACTTGACAGATGCATGGAAATCAAATACCAAGTAGTTGAAGAGGAAGGTTGCCATGGCGTTTTTGCAAAACACCACTACCGAGAATGAGAATTCTGAGGTACACATATTTTTTTCCTTTCCCTGCTTTCTCTCCATTAGGCAGAAGACATCTGAAGAGTTGTGGGAAGAGAAAATCTGGTGTCAAGGAAAGCCCTTCACAGCTGGGTTTCTGGGAGGGTGGTGGTGACATCCTATAATGACAGGGACTCTAGGTCCCCCTTCTTTCATGCACCACAGTGCTCGGGGGTCAGGGGCTCAGCTCCTCTCCTTCCACCCCACAGGGGGCAGGCAATAGCATTAATCAGCCACTGCCTAATTACCAGCTAACTAATTAGTGAGGGGGATTGCTCCCAGGGCCCTGCAGGTGTCTTAATAATTAATCCATAAACTGGTTAATCTGTCAACCCCTTCCCTTGATCTCCCAGCAAAAATCCACGGTGAGCTCTACTCCCAGCCCCTGTCCCAAGTCACACAAGAGAAAAACCCTAGAGTTGTCTTCCATCTTTCCTCTCTCCATATCCTCTCCCGATCGCTTACCAAACACCACCAGATCTATCTACTCGGTGTCTCTCTGACGTGTCCTCCCCTTTGCCTTCTCTCTGTTTCTCCTTTGGTTCAGTCCCCCCAACCCCCCCCCCCCCCCCCCCCGCCACAGCACAGCCCTCTTTGCAGACCCCCCCCCCCCCGCCCCGAGCTCATGCCTCAACTACTGAAACACTCTTCCTACCAGATCTCCCAACCAGGTCTTCCTATCACTCTTCCCACTTCAACCCATCTTTCCTTCTGCTCCACAAAATATCTACGTGAAATAGGCTTCCATATGTCACTCCCCAGCTTAAAAATCTTACCTTAATCCCCCCACCTATACAATTAAGTCCATAGACTTCTGTGTGGCAATCAGAGCCTCCATGATCTGTAACCAGCTGCACTGCCTTGCAGAATAAGCATTTATTCTTAAGTCAACCACATCAACACTGGCCAGCACGGAGGGCTCTCAGCCCTGGTGTTTCTGTGGACACACAGTGAGACGATACTTTCCATGACTCTAGGCACTGCAGTTAAATGGCAATAACATGGTGACTTAATTACTTGCAGCTCAAGAAGTAACCTGTAAAAAAGATCTCCACGTTCACTTCCCTGACCCATTCGCCACCTTACTTGACGCTTTGCAAATCGTTGATTGCTCTCTCCCTCTTACACTCTTCTTTCACTTATTTTTACACACTCCTCATTTTTCTCCTGCCTTCCCAACTGCTACTTCAGGTCCTCCTTTGCTAACTCCTCCTTTCTTTCCTCCCCTTGGAGGATCCACTAGCCCTTGGCCCTGTTTTTAATCTCTACACCCATGCCCTTGGAGATGTCCTCTGGTCCCATGGCTTTAAAAACCTTCCAGACTCTGATGACTCTGAAATTTACATCTGTAGCTCTGACCTCTCCCTCAGGCCCAGATATGAATATCCACCTACTTGATATCTTCACTAAGAGTCAACTCAATCTCAATACGTAAAGACAACAAATACATTTGACCCTTGAACAATGCAGGAGTTAGGGGCACCTACCCTCCATGCAGCCAAAAATCCCCATATGCCTTTACAGTCCACCCTCAGTATCCATGGTTCCATATCCATGGATGCAACCAACACGTACATACTATAGTATGTAGTAGTTATTGAAAAAAATCTGTGTATAAGTGGACCCATGCAGTTCAAACCTGTGTTATTCAAGGGTCAACTGTACTTGTTGACATCACTCTAACCTCCAACCTCCTCCCTCCTCTAGTTTTATTTATTTATTCTTTTTAGACATCTCATTAAATAGCATCATCATCCATCTAGCTACTCAGGCCAAAAACCTCAGTGACTTCTTAAGCAGACCTGCTCTAACCGCCCTAGTTAAAATTGCAACAGTTCCCCTCCCCAAGTGTCCCTCCTCTGTTTTTCCTTTTTCCATAACATACATCATCTTCTGAACATGCAGTATAAGTTACTGTTTTTTACATTTATTTTCTGTTTCTTTCTTTCCCATGCTAGAAGGTAAGCTCTGCAAGGGCAGGAATCTCTGACTATTTTGTTCACTGGTATATCCAACCACATAGAACAATGGTTGGTCCCTGATGGGTGATCAATAAATATTTGTAAATGAACTAATAAGCCAGGCTTGGCTTGTCTCTTTCCTTCATAGCCCACATCTGGCCCAGCAACAAATGTGAATGAACACTACCCTCCACACACACAAGGATCTGACCTCTTCTCATCACCTCCACTGCTAACACCCTGTTCCAAGTCATCTTCATCTTTTACTTGGATAATTCTAGTAGCCTCTCACCTGATCTCCCTGCCCCACTCCTGTGTTGCTCCACTCATCCACTTTTCATTGCACACAGTAGCCAGAATGGCCTCTTTAAAGCATAAATAATACCACGACCCCTCCCCTGCTCAAATCTCTCCAGTGATTTGAGAGACCTTCCATAACGGACCATGGTCTGCATAACAGCCTTCCTGCTTTGTCCCCCGCTCACATCTCTGGTCTCTCTTCCTTCTACTCTTCCCACGCTTCCCAGCCACAGTGGCCTCTTCCTGATTGTTGGATAATCACCCTTACTCTGGACTCAGAGCTTTACATGAGCTCTATACCTTGCCAGGTAAACTTTTCCCCAGACCTTTGTATGGCTCCCTCCTCCCATCACTCAGGCCTCTGTTCAAATGTCACCTCTTTGGGAGGCCTTCCTTGACCACGCCATTTGCCACTTACTGCCAGCATCAAACATCATCCCTATTTGCCCTAATTCATTCTTCTCCATAGCACTTATTACTGAAAATAAAACTTACTTGATTACTTGTTCATTGACTGTTTCCCTCGTGAGAGTATAAACTCCAGGAGGACAGGGATCTTTGAGCTGTTCACTGCGCATCCCCAGGGTCCAAAAAATGCCAAGCACACTGTGGATGCTCAGTGTGTATTTGTTTAATGCATGAATAAATGAATGAATGAATAGAAACCCATTGAGGTCACACCCAATCCTCTCCAAGGCCTGCACTCTCTGTGGGGGAAAGGACGTAGCCTTGCATTAGAGGGAGTGATAGCTACTAATGGAAGATTTCTAAGGCCTGACCTTGAACCACAGCAGGGTTCAGGCAGGAGTACAAACAGCAGCCGAGGTCTTCCACCAAGGCCTCATGGAGACATTTGGACCCTGTGTTGGGTCCTTACTCTGATGAATACTTCAGTCTATGCTTAACTTCTGCAAAGGTCTGCCAAGCAAACAAGTCTAATAAGAGACAGTCCCTCTGTGGAAGCCGATTTAACTGGAAGGCTAATAAGAGAGACAGTTCCAATTAAGCCGTTCATGGTAAAGAGGATAAAGTAAGCCTGAGAGAGGAACAAGAGAACAAAAATTATATTCTACCAGGGGATACTTTTTATTGCCTTTTATTTATTTATTTTATTGCCTTTTATTCACCGTGGAACTTATACCACTCAGCCTCTAAGAGCAGAGATATACAAATTGGATGTTTTAAGGGTTTAGTGGGAAAAGAAGGTCTAGAAATTGGCAAGGCATTAATGCTAAGAAAAGGTTCCTAATCTCCTTTGTCCTTTTGCTGGAAAGTGAAAGGGGAATCTTCTCCAGTGCCTTCCCCTGACAGATGGAGCCTAGGGAAGTAGAATGAGGACAAAACTCAGAGTCATAAATCCAGGTAGGAGTTCTTGCTGTGCTACAGACTCCTGGACAAGTCAGTTCACCGCTCTGAGAGTCATTTTCCTCATCTGTAGAGGGATGGCTTCATCTTTTTTTTTCTTTTAACCACCTTATGCCCTCCTCAAAAGCATCTGTTTGGCACAGCTATCAACAGAGGTCATGACACAAACTAATCTACCTGGCAGAGGTACTGTGAAGAGGCCAAAGAGCTCTGCAATGGTGAACAAGGTGAAGGTGTCACTCCTACCACCAGGAAAACAACTATTTGAAGCTTCTGATCCAATATCATGGGGTTACACCAGAAGCACATGAGATAAACACCCATTAATTGTTCATTAATCATCAATGTGTGAGCCACTGTGCTATGAGAGTTACAAACGAACTCAGTCCTGCTCTCATGGAACTTACAACCAACTGGAGAAGTTAGATGTCAATAAACAAAATGTCTACTGGGCAAATGCTCTCAAGGAAGGGGACTCACTTCCATGAAAGCATACAGCAGAGGAGCCTGACCCTGAGAAGGGACACGTGAGTGAGCTCTGAAGGATGAGCAGGAAGGCCAGCCCTGGGAGGTATCTGAAAGGGAACAACCTGTGCAAGGGCCTGGGGAGCGGGGGAGGAGGAGGGAGCACGGTGAGTTCCAGAAAGGTAAGTGTGAATGGAGAGAGGTAGAGCTGTGCGGTGAAGTCTGTGGTGGTGGCCTCTCAGAGACATCAAGAGTGTGGCTCAAGTGAGTTCCAGAAAGGTAAGTGTGAATGGAGAGAGGTAGAGCTGTGCGGTGAAGTCTGTGGTGGTGGCCTCTCAGAGACATCAAGAGTGTGGCTCAACAGAAACTATCAAACTCTTAGAGGAAAATATAGGCAGGACACTCTATGACATAAATCACAGCAAGATCCTTTTTGACCCACCTCCTAGAGAAATGGACATAAAAACAAAAATAAACAAATGGGACCTAATGAAACTTAAAAGCTTTTGCACAGCAAAGGAAACCATAAACAAGACCAAAAGACAACCCTCAGAATGGGAGAAAATATTTGCAAATGAAACAACTGACAAAGGATTAATCTCCAAAATTTATAAGCAGCTCATGCAGCTCCATAACAAAAAAACAAACAACCCAATCCAAAAATGGGCAGAAGACCTAAATAGACATTTCTCCAAAGAAGATATACAGACTGCCAACAAACACATGAAAGAATGCTCAACATCATTAATCATTAGAGAAATGCAAATCAAAACTACAATGAGATATCATCTCACACCAGTCAGAATGGCCATCATCAAAAAATCTAGAAACAATAAATGCTGGAGAGGGTGTGGAGAAAAGGGAACACTCTTGCACTGCTGGTGGGAATGTGAATTGGTTCAGCCACTATGGAGAACAGTATGGAGGTTCCTTAAAAAACTACAAATAGAACTACCATATGACCCAGCAATCCCACTACTAGGTATATACCCTGAGGAAACCAGAATTCAGAAAGAGTCATGTACCAAAATGTTCATTGCAGCTCTATTTACAATAGCCCGGAGATGGAAACAACCTAAGTGCCCGTCGTCGGATGAATGGATAAAGAAGATGTGGCACATATATACAATGGAATATTACTCAGCCATAAAAAGAAACGAAATTGAGCTATTTGTAATGAGGTGGATAGATCTAGAGTCTGTCATACAGAGTGAAGTAAGTCAGAAAGAGAAGGACAAATACCGTATGCTAACACATATATATGGAATTTAAGAAAAAAAAATGTTATGAAGAACCTAGGGGTAAAACAGGAATAAAGACAGAGACCTACTGGAGAACAGACTTGAGGATATGGGGAGGGGGAAGGGTGAGGTGTGTTAGGGCGAGAGAGAGACATGGACATATATATACTAACAAACGTAAGGTAGATAGCCAGTGGGAAGCAGCCGCATGGCACAGGGAAACCGGCTCGGTTCTTTGTGGCTGTCTGGAGGGGTGGGATAGGGAGGGTGGGAGGGAGGGAGACAAAGAGGGAAGAGATATGGGAACATATATATATGTATAACTGACTCACTCTGTTATAAAGCAGAAACTAACACACACTTGTAAAGCAATTATACGCCAAAAAAGATGTTAAAAAATAAACAACAGCACATAAAAATAAATAAATAAAATAAAAAAAA
>NW_006776141.1:533991-556934 GCF_000442215.2 Lipotes vexillifer | reverse complement strand
TAAAAAAAAAAAAAAAAAAAAAAAAAGAAAAGATACTGCAAAATTCACTTGGAATAATATTGATGAGATAACTTTTAAAATATGGTAGTGAGGAAGCCTTTTCATGGAAAACGAGCAAAGGGTAAAAAACCCACCAAGAAAAGAAAATAAGCGTATTGCTACTGAGGAGAGAGAGATCTACTTCTACCGGATGCGCAGCAGTGCTTTGACAAGTTCACTATTTGGGAAAATTTACATTTCTAATCTCAGTGATTTACGGAGATTTCAAAAGCACTAATGTAAGGATTGAACAGCTCGAAAAGAGGCACAATCAGGAATTTCTGCATGTTAATAGTGTAATCCATGCTTTGATGGGCTGCACAGGCTGTTGGAAAGTTGAGATCACATTAACGGTAATAAACTATACATCTCAAATTCTCAGTCCCTACACTGCACCCCCTAGATTCTTCTCCACATACTTCTAGACGTCTCTGGGCTTCTCCCACGCATCTGCATAAACACATCTCATCCCAGGAAGCCCATGCAGGTGCCCAGGCCGTGCCCCGGTGCAGCCTGTGGAAAGTTAGGGTGGGCCATTACCCCACTGACTCTCCATTGCCCTTGAAGTATCAGAGCTGCTGAGCAGTTGCTGTTGCCCTGAATCTTGCACATGTTTCAACCACACGCATTTCTCCCTAGAAAGACCAATAATACAAAAAAAAAAAAAAAAAAAAAATACTAAGGGAGCAGTTGATGCAAATAAATCCAGCCCCAAGTCAGCAAACGAGGAGCTGGCAAGTTAAACCGTAAGAAAAAAGGGTGTTACATAAAAAGGACCAAAAATCTGAATCCAGATGGCATGGTGGTTATATCTATGCATGAGAGTTAAGGGGTCATTTGTGGGATTACTAGTTCAAGGAAGAAAGGTCCTTTTTTTTTGGCCCTGGTTCAAGAACCAACTGTTGAAAATCTATTAAGAGCTAGCATCTACTTACTGCTAGGCATGTACATCTTTAAGTTCTTGTTAATGAAAATCACTTATTTCGCAAAGAACAAGGCCCTACAATTTCAGTGAGCTTCTGATGGCAGCCTCAAGGTGCAGCTCCTTCCCTAAACTTAGTACCTGAATTTCTGTATACAGTTTTACTGCCCATTAATTTCTTCCTTCATGGCATTTATCAACACAATTAATTGCACATTAATTTACACAGTTAAGATCTCTCTCTTCTACTCCAGACTGTAAACTTCATAAGACATGGAAAATCTTGTTTTGCTACCCTTCCTGATGTTACTCCCAACCAGTGTAAGACCTGACATATACTACAAGTTTTGTGGAGGGAATAGAGTAAATGAAGCAACTGCCCACTTTGGTGTTCAGACATTCTGTTTGGAATTGAACCTCAACTGTAAACAAGGTTTTATTGGAACACGGTCACACCATGTGTTTAAGTATTATCTGTGCCTACTTTCTAGCCACAGTGTAGACTTGAGCAGTTGTGACAGAGACCATATGGCCCACAGCGTCTAACATAGTTACTATCTGGCCGTTTACAGAAAACCTTTACCATCCCTGAATTAGGCCAGCACTTATTACTAAGATTAGAATTACTCTTCCTTTGTACATCCTCAGCACCTTGTTCCACTGAATAATGTTCCAGACCCTCTGGCTTAAAACAGGTAGTTTTCCACTGGAGGTAAAAAAGATTGCATAATAAATTTTCCTACTCAGCAAGAGTCTTCTCTCTATGGCTAAGTTTTTTTTTTTTTTTAACCATTAATCACAGAATTTTAAAGCTTCTCAGGGTCGTGAGAGATTAATCAGCCTTATACTGGAAAGGGACTACTCTTAAGTCATCCCAGGAAGAAAATGTTCAACACTTTCAGTCAACAAGACCAGGGGAATTAAGGCTGTGTCATAACACAGAATGGAGTGCATGACAGAACGACAGGTGAAAAACAATTATTTGAGATTGTATTCATCTTAATGCACTTTTGTCAAAATGTGAATAAGGAAGAACAAAGGCTGAAAGAAAGATGCAAAATGAAGCCAGGTGTTCAGATAAAACAGTGGAATTATTCTTTCTTTTCCCAGGTTTTAACTCATAACTATGGTGATAACAAGTGACAGCTGTACATGTGGTTACTGCTCACTGTACCAGTCGAAAATGCATTTCATAGGCATCATCTCATGTGATCTTTACACCAATCCTAAGAGGGAGGTATGGTCAGTTCTCATACTTGTGGTAACTATGGGCTATAAAGTTGCTGTGAACAACAGTGAATGTGAACAGTCAGTGAATACCACACCACTGCTCCTATGAGAAATACAGGGCTAACCCTACCAGCCTCTGGTCACAACATTTTCATTAACCAATCAACACATAAACCTTGTTTTATGTGTGTTTCTGTTTAGAGGCACCCTATTTAATGTATATTGTTAATTCACTAACACTGAACTCACAGCCAACAGCACTTGTAACTTGTGCCTGGACAAAGCTTATCGAACACACGTTTTCTCCGTAAGGCATATCCCAGCTGTCTTGTGCTTAGGAACACCAGATAGCACTTCAGCACTAAGCTCGGGGGCCATTTTGAACAGTGAAATCAACCAAAAGCACAAAAATGTGAAAAATGTGGCACCAAAGAGAATGTGGAAAGGACACTTGTTCACAATATGAGATAAAACAAGGTGACTAAGGGTCACCTTGTGACTCAAATTTTTCTCCACTCTGCGCATGTCTGCAAACGAGCACAAAAGGGCTGCAAGTATTATTTATTTGTTTTTTGGCCACAGCATGCAGCATGTGGGACCCCTTCCCTGGAGCCACAGAGTCTTAACCACTGGACTGCCAGGCAAGTACCGCGCTACAAGTATTGACTTTGGGGTTACACATAAGTTTTAGTGAGTAGTGGATTCATGAGTATGGAATCTGTGAATAAGGAGGATCAAATGTATTATTATTTTCCCCATTTTACAGATGGGGAGTCTCTGAAGAAAGAAAAGGAAAAGGTAACAGGAGAGGAGGGGTGGGAAGGGTGAAAAGGCTTGTAAGACCTTTTTTAAAGGGATTTTTAAAATCAGGAAGATTTTTAAGGGATTTTTAAAATCAGGAAGACTTCCTAATGTTGAACTTGTTTGACTAAAATTTCGAGCCCTTTCCTTGCTTCTTTGCCTACTGCCAAGACCAAAAAAGACTGCTAATCTCTGTGCACTCAAGTCCACTGCCGACTTGGAAGGAGTCCAACCTAAGGAACCAAGCCATACCTTTATGGCAGGACTAGTAACCGACTAGCACTAACTGACCACCCGTGTGCCCTGAGCATTTTAGGGTTGTAGAGTTAGCACGATACACTGGTAGCCACATGACAGAGGCATCTTCAAAAAAATGTCATCTTTGCGTCAATCAAGTTCTGCGTTTGTAATTGTTCACAGCAGTGTGGTTTCCCAGTGTATTCAAGACATGTTTGGCAGCATTCTGTAAGGCAATGTTCATTTATTTAGGTTCAAGTTTCTTAATGTCAATTGCGTATTTTTTAAAAAATCAATCCATGTGTCTGAATAAGCCAGGACATTTGCTTAGCCAAATAAAGACCATAAACCAACAAAAATGGCTTTACATTTTCCAAGTCCATTAGAGCTTTTGAGGCCTTTCCTTGCTCATTCTCTTTTTCTTGAGGCATTTGCTATGATTACAAAGCAGAATATCCAAACGACCATTTCCCGACATTTTCCATTTCGGGAGGAACTGACCCTTCCACCTGAACATGTAAGATCATTACACCAGCCTTTCTGCGTCTGCACACAATCATCTCAAGGGCTCAAAAGGAGTTTCTGTTTCCCCAGAGACAAACACTATTCCCATGCATTTATGCAATCAGATCCCACGACTGCTTCCACTGCCTCACTGAAGGTGGGACACATGTATTCAGCAACTATTTAAATAGCACTCATTGCCATAGTAGCTAGGCACTTGGACAAGTTGGCTATTTTTGTAAGAAAACAGAAAAAACAATGCAGATGAAAAATAAAGAGGTCGGCGCTAAGGCCTGTCAGTGATCATCCTCCCTGGCAAGCAGAGCAGGAGGGTTAGAATCAGGTCAAACTGTCCCCAGTAAAAGGTGTCAGTCATCTGGAACGTTTTTGTTATCCCAGACAGAAATAGGTTGCCTCAGCATACTCCAAGTTGGCCAGTTAAAGTTCTTATGAAGGAAGAAATAAAGGGAGTAGATGTCGAGCAGAAGACCTCTCACCTCCCATAGGAGGTGGGCCAAAATTCCTGGGGGGAAAAACATATCAAAGCCTTTTACAGGAAATTTACCTCCTCCAACCAAGGGCAGCTTGCAGGCTCACGCTGGGCCCTGGGTGATGTGCTACATGGTTCTTATGCAAACTCTGGCTGCATTTGATCTCCGCTAACGCCCAGCAAAATACGCTTAGAAAGAACCCAGGGCAGGAGAGCAGACAGATTTTATCTACACTGAGAAGGATTCTCGTGCTCCACCTGGTTCAGAGAGAAAGAAATGGGATCAGGTGGTGACATCTGCTTTGGTACCTGAAAAAGCAGGGTGGTGGGCTTGACAGACATCTCCGGGCACTGAACTCAAAATTGCCAACACCCTCCTTACCAGCTGTCTAAAGCACCCTCAAAAGCACTGAACTCAAATTGCCAACACCCTCCTTACCAGCTGTCTAAAGGCTAATCACCCCTTCGAGACTCATTTCTTCCATTTATAGAGGAAGTAACAACCATACTCACAAGGGCTGTTTTGAGGATCAATGACATAATGCTTGGAAAGTGGTTGATACATCAGAAAATCATGTACAAATGCTAATTTTTATGATTTATAATGACTGCAATTTCTTTCCTGCAGAGTGTTTACATCTCCTTCACAATCCAGTCCAAGTAATTCACACTCCACGCTATAACCACATCCTATCCTTCATTTATAGTATTGCCATTTTGAGGTAGTAAATGCTGACGAAAATACATTTGTTATTGAGAGGACTTGGATATAATTATTATGGTTATCAGGAGTTTTCTGTGAGGGCATTTTAATAGGATTGGCCCTGTCTCAAAATGAAGCATGTCCTTTACAGAAACACTCAGATAGGAATATGCATATAATATGCTCAACAGAATTCTACACTTGTATAAACAATATTTTGTGTCAATAGGAGAAAAGTATGTATCTTCTTGGGCTTAGGAAAATAATAAACTTTGCCAAATGACAGAAAAGCAAACTTGGCATTTTTCCATCTACCCCATAAGAAACCCAAGACTAACGACATAAAGCAAAATATAACCAAGTCCTCTTCTCCAGCCTATTGGCTCAAACAAAGCATTTCTAGGCTGGAGTACCTGTGATACGCATAGAAATGGTCACCTTTTATTTGTAGCTCTTACATAATGAGTACAATACATATTCAGAGGAAAGTATAAATCAACTATAAACTCAATAACTAGCAACAATAATATCATTTTTTTGGTTTCCCTTAAGTGGTTTGTTAGATTGGGTGGTTTTGTGTGGGTGTAAAATACTTTTGTAACATGAACAGGTAATCGCTGAGTGTAAAATACTTTTGTAACATGAACAAGTAATCGCTAAATGCTACTATTTTTATTGCTTTATTAACTCTCTTCAAGAAGTGTTTGTAAGCCTCAGAGACTCTTTGTAAATTGTATCATTCATTTATTCAATAAATAGTTGTGGTGAGCCTTGTGTAAGACAAAAAGATGAATGAGTTCCAGTTCCTGCCTATAAGAAGCTCCTTGAAAGAGAGACAACATCTGACCAGTGCCTCAAAGGGTGTGTAAGACTGGGTTATATAGAGACAAGGCATAGGGACAATAAATTTTTTTTTTTTTTTTTTTTTTTTCTTTTTTTCTTGCGTTATGCGGGCCTCTCACTGTTGTGGCCTCTCCCATTTGCGGAGCACAGGCTCCGGACGCGCAGGCTCAGCGGCCATGGCTCACGGGCCCAGCCGCTCCGCGGCACGTGGGATCCTCCCGAAACGGGGCACGAACCCGCGTCTCCTGCAACGGCAGGCGGACTCTCAAGCACTGCGCCACCAGGGAAGCCCAATAAATTTGTTTTTAATTAGAAAACTATCAAAAGCAAATTTCTGACACTAATGGTACAGAAACTACAGAGGGTGCAAACTGGCAGGAAATACTTAAAATGTGTAGACTGCTAATAAACAGTCTCTAAAAACTGGCACATTATCAGGTTTTGGTCCACTGATCATCTAGAATACTTACCCATAGTTGAGCCAACACAAGCAAATACAACTTCTAGGAACGAAAAATCGTCTTTCTCATCACTTACCAAACCCCTCAGTCCCCGGGGCACACACAGTCACGGAGAGGCAGCTCACATTCACAGAAGAAAGAAAAAGAACTCTTCACATCTACTTTGAGATGCGAGCACATTTGCTGTGATATTTCTTCTCCTCTTTGTTTTTAAACTTCCCTGCAATCTCTTTCCGCACTTGCTGCATGCCCTCTCCCTATCCCCAGGTTTAGTATATCACTTATTCCCTTTAAACTACACTGTTCCCCCACCCCTATCCTACTGTAAATTGATGTACTATTTATGGGCCAAATTGGAACTGGGTGTCCTGCCTTGGGGTTGAAGATTAATAACTGTTCTCAGTGAATGAAAGATAAAACCACTGCAGGACCAGACAGATATAAAAATGTACCTGCAATTATGCCTATATTATTATGATAATTTATAGACCTACAATGCAAGGAATAGGCCAGACCCAGAGTCCATTAATCACACAAATTATACAAGAGCATACACTGGGTCTTAGATCTACATTCAGGACAAATGTAAGTCTGTGAATGTAAAAGATAGAAGAGTGGTTTGCAGGTACAGAGGCAATTCAGCCAGGTTTGAGCATTACAATGCAATTACCTAAGCCAGGCTTTTTTGTCCCCTGCAGAAATGGAGTACTGCCACTGAATACTTGATATCTCACAGCACTTAGCTTGACCTCATTTTAAGGTGACATAAAGTAAGGTTATCCTATCAGATTAAATTGAAGAGGATTTCTGAACTGTAATTAATAGCATATCTGAAGGCCAGGAAAAATATATTTCCAAAGTCACAGCCCCAGAAGCATCTACCTTTGACCTGCATGGTCTCCATCAAATGTTACGGGGAATTTACCATGAAGGTGAAAAAGGTACTAGCTTAGGGTGGACCATGCAACATGAACTGACACAACATTATTCTTTCTTTCACTCACATATCTCCTGAACAAGACACAGTATGAAAAGAAAATCATCAATGACCACAACACCAGATATTTTTCTAAACTGTTCCAAAATACATTTTTTTGGGCAAAGTTCTGCTAAATCTTGCTCCTCCCAAACTTTGACCAAAAACAGTCATTGGGAGAGTTCCCCAGAATGGACTTTTCCCTCTTACACACTAGAAAATTGCTGTGGAGCTTATCTAAAATAGTGGGTGTGCTCCTCTGATTTATTACTCGCTCCTTTGAAGACATCACCCATATTTTAATTTGCTCTCATCTGGACCATGTTTCCACTTGACTTTCGATGAGGATGGATGTTCCTTTTGGCAGTTTCCCAGAATATCCCATCCACCATCTCTGTCTCAGTGAATTAAAAAGCCACAGTCTGCTGGGCTGTACCCCCAGCATTGACCTAGCATTTTAAAATTCGTGGGGTTTTTGGAGTTAATAGAAAATAGAGGCTGTACATTTTCTAAAGGAAAACGAAATTTGGAGAAAACTCAAACTGATATCATTATGTAAAAACAATTTTCATCTCTGAATTGTTGTGAAAATCCCAACTGAACCATAATGCAAAACAAGGAGCAGAAAGCAACAAATCTCAGTAATTTTCCTTCTTTTTTTTGTAGTAAATTGGTCACTTAGTAATCTGTGAGTATACACACATTCAGCGCTGACAACACTCTTATTGTTGCCACTGTATATGTGGATAATAAAGACAAACTGTTTGTAACTCAAATTAAGTGTAATGTGAGCTGCTCTTATAACCCGTATTGGGCACATAAAAGGCACTCCAATGTTGGTCAGAAAAAAAAAAAAAGAACTTCGTATTGTTAGTAGGACTATCAAAGAAACAGCCTAGGTTTCAGGGTTAGAGAGAACCTGATTATTTTATCATATCATCAAGATATTTTTAAGAAAATTTCAAATCTGGTTGAAGAAAGGTCTTCACTCCACACAATGCAGATGGGTTTAATAATACAGTACATTATGCTGAAGGAATCAGCTTAGTCCTGCTAAGCCACATCCTATGGCACATACAGATTTCCCAAATCGCTGCACCTGGAGGCTCAAATCCCAGCAGTGTCAATTCAGCTTTTTACGCTTCAAAGGCAAACACATTTCAGTAACAAGCAATTTGCTCTCTTGCAGAGCTCTGAATGATGGCAAAAAATGAGTGTCCTGTCAGCACCTCATGGTCAGGATGGATCTGGCTTTGAACACTGTCTGCACAGCAATTACAAGGGCCTGGATCAAAACATCAGGTAACTGAGCCTTACTTATCTCGTTGGCATGATGACCACCCGGCTTCTGCACCTGCTACTCAGCTAGTCATGAAGGCCAAGGATGGGAAATCCCATTTCCCACACTGAACTAACCAAAAAGTCCCAACAATGACTTCCTAAGATGTGGGTCATTAAATGGGGACAAATAAAGCAGAGTGTTTTTAATTAAATCAACATTGTAGCGACACCAAAGGGCTGCACTACAATGTCAAATTTCCATCCTCTGACCAGACCTTCCAGAATTGAGAGCACCTGAATACAAATAGGGGTAGAGAATTATGAGACAAGAGGTTTCTTACTTTCTGGTTACCCTGCCACTCAAGATACAGGGGGTGAATTTTCCATTCTTTTAAAACTGATGATGAACCAAAATATGCCTCAGGACAAGAGACTTCGGAGCATTTCTGAGACTGAATCTCCCATGACAGCCTGAGTCCATAATGACCTGAGATCAAGATTTTCTCAAGAGAATTAAGAAAGGTTATAGATCATGAAGGCTAAGATCAAAACTGCCATCATCTGTCTTTCATAAAGTTTGGAGTGAGCCACTCAGGCACTCATGCATTCTATTCAATTAAACGAATATCGATTGAACACCTCCAAAAACGGCGGCTATGTGGAGAAGTGCTTTTGTCTAGTCCAACTCAAGATTTCTGGTACTAAGATTTCATTTCCTGGGGGAGTCTGTTGCTTAAGTGCTAACATCCAACATGGCGACTAACAGGTAAGCAGAAGTGTAACACACCCAAGGGTCAACAGATCGCCTCAGTCCTTGGCAGTTTTCATCACCACATAAGTAATGGAGAAGAAAAGAACTTGGCTTATGATTCTCCCCCCAGTAAAAGGCCAAACTTCCTTCTTAACCACCCATCCACTTCCCATCTCTAATTCTGAAAACCCAAGTAATTCTCAGTAGAGATGATCTTCCCGACAACCAGGACAGAGAGGCCTTGATCCACTGGAACAAATGGGTTCAAAGTCGTGTTCTTCTGACAGTGATGCGGGATTACTGGTAGCAATGCTTATATGGCCGTGGTTCAGGAACTTGAACGTGCATTAGAATCATCTGGTGGGCTTGTTAAAATGCTGATTGCTGGCTCCACCCCCAGAATGTTTGATTCAGTAGGTGGGGCTTGAGTACCTGCATTTCTAACAATTTCCCAGGTGATCTCGATCCTACTGGTTCAGGGACCAAACTTTGGGAATCACTGTTATATGAGAGGACTCAATTCAGGAATAACCTAAAAGTACAACCCCTTCAAATATGGTGTAAACAGCACACTGGCAGGGGTGGGGGGCAGGGGTTGTGCAGATCCAGGTCCTGCAAAATTGGTGCTGCCAGGTATCAGGGCAGATATTTGGCTGAGTATGCCTTGCTTCCTTGGTGACCACAGACATGCTCTGTGTGTAGCAGGAGCTCAGAGAAGGCTTGCCTTTCCTGTCCTTGCTGTGGGGCTATGTTACTGCTAATTGCCAGTGCTGCTGCCTGTACCACTTGGAAATATCTGCTAGTTCATTCAACACCGGACCCACCATGTGCCAGGCACTATTAACCGAGTAGTGCCTGCCAGCCCAAGGTGGCTAGGCCGAGATTATTGAAACAATGAAAACATGAAACCCAGCCTGATAGCCTTCCTGAACCATGCCAGCTGGACTGAGGGATCCCAGCAGGCCCACCAACCTGGGACTGGCACTCACATGCAGATTAAGCATACATTTTCGCCCTAGAAAAGGAACTAAGGAGATAAACTTGCATAACAGGGAAAAAGATCTTTGCTTGCAGTTTTTGGAATAATCTGTTCCAGTGCTAGAGCTCATTTTTCATTTCTCAAAGCAGCATCTTATTTTTCTAAGAAACAGTCTTGGGCCAGATTTCTATTTTATAATTTTCTGATTATTTTTATGACTGAGCTTCTCTTACCTTTCACCAGCTCAGACCTATGTGCTGGATTCCACATGACAAAACGTGGTATAAAAATGTTTCGCGACTATATTTACTGATAGTAACAAACTTAAGGGAGGAACTTTCCCCAAGATCAGAGTATATCAATTTTTTCTTGATCTATGAGAGCACTGCCACAAGTGCTCTTTTATTAAATCTGAAATGTTGAATTATTTATAGAAATTATAAAGACCTTTTCCCTTTTAAGAATTCTGTTATTACCTGAGATGTTCACTATGAATATCCTGCTTGTTGCATATTCCTGCAATTTAGGTAACTTGTCACCAGGTGGCGATAATACATCAGCACCTCAGCCTTGAGTAGGCCTCTTGGCAAAACTACTTTCCACTTTCTCTTTATTCAGTATGAAGGTTTGTATATACTAGATACCAAACTAGAAACCAAGACTAGAAAGAGGGACCGATACAGCCCTTACATTATCACAAATATAATTATTTATTATAAATAGCAAAACTTCAACAAACAATAAACACAAGTTGTAAAGATATTCTAATGCAGCTCTTGAAAGAACAAACTAGAACTCAGTGAGGTCTAGAACTTCTCAGGTAGGAGGGGTCAGGAACAAATGGCCTCTGGGGATACACCTATTCCCAGGACCAGGGTAGACTGAGGAGAAAGGGAGTTTCCCTGCTTCAGGAGGTTGGTCTGTTGGAGTAGAGGAAGCATCCTGAGGTATCACAAGCATGGGCTCCACCCAGTAGGCTGTGAATTAGCAACTAAGAGCCCCATATTATTTCTCCAGAGTCCCCTCCCATCTTGCAGGAGGGTCATTTCACAGCCCCTGATGGGCATTGGAAAAGCTGGGGTTGACCTGTTTTCTCCAGTCCCTGAGCTGAAATGTGGAGGGAGAAGCTTTAAGATACAGGTGTGTCCTCTGGGGGATGCTGAGTTTTTTGGTGATTTGACCCAAGTCAAGGCAGGAGAGCGAGGTCTGTGTCATGTCTAGGAGCGGGCAGGGACTGGGTATCAGAGATAGTTCAGTGTGTAAGGTGCTGGCTGCAGTGGCCACAACTGGCGTTATTTTGTGAATGGATGAGTGTGACAGTGAGTGAGTGTGACAGAACAGCCAGTGAACCAGCCAGGAGCAGTGGCTGAATCAGTGAGAGATGGGGAGGAAATGGACTAGCATCTGTGGTGGACAGCTGTTGGGGTCCAGTGTTCCCTGACAGGATACAAAAAGTGGGGGAAGAGGAGAGAGGTTTAGCTACTTCCCATGAAGGACCAATGGCATGTAGCTGGCCTGGTCAAACAAGGAAAGTCCTAAGGATATATTTTCATATTCTTTTAATATCCAGGGATGGATGTTAAGACAACAGAAGAAAATAACTGGGCTTCTCTTAGTAATCTCCATGTGATCTTCTCTTACACTAGAATTGATCACTGACAACTAAGCCACTATTCATACACATATGAGCTGATGAGAGCTCACAGGTCATTTAGGGATCACCCTGAACAGCCTTTTTATTTATAAAAGAGAAAACAGGATCTGAGAGATCCTGTGATATGCCCAAGGTCAATTATTTTGCGTTGTGCTGATGGACAAAGCTAGAACACAGACTAAAAATCTTCCAATTTTTAAAAGCTATCCTTCTGTCATTTGACTCAGCTTTCCCTGAGCCTAGACATATTAAAAGCTGATTCCCAATGAGTCTTCCTCAGTCTCTGGTTAGACTGGCATCAGGCCTCCTCTGGGGGGTCTTTCCAGCACCTGCTCTCCTGGTCCTGCACTGCACAAGCCATTCACTTACCCTGCTCACAAGAGCCTTTTCAATCTCCCTGCTTTCAGACACCCTGTTTACTATCTTTGACCTCAGCAGAAGAATAGAACAGACCAGGTAGAAAGCTATACCTAGGCCTACCTTACAATGCATAATCCCAGTCTTATAGATATTTCCAAGAGAAATGAGTGCCTTTGTCCACTGAAAGACATGCACAGGGATATTCATAGCAGTTCCATTCAAAAGCACCAAAAATTGGAAACAATTCAAATTTCCATCAACAGGTGAATAAATAAGCAAATTGTGGTTTATTCATATGATGGGTTATACACGGAATTTAAAAAGAGAAGAAAATACTGATACATACAGCAACATTGAAAAATCTCATAAATATTCTGTTGAGGGTAAGAAGCCAGACACAAAAGAGTCCATATTACATGTGTTCATTTAGTGACGTTCAAGAATAAGAATAGGCCAAATTAATCAACGGTGATAGAAGTCAGAATAATGGTTACATTAGGGAGATATTGACTGAAAAAGAGCACAAGGCACTCCATCTAGGGAGGTGGGAAATTCTATATCTTGACCCGAGTGAAGGTTATATAGGGGTGTGTGAGTATGTGTGTGTGTGTGCGTGTATGTACGTGTGTAAAATTTCACTGTGACAGATAAGATTAGTGCACTTTATATTTTCAGCCTCTTCTATCTTAAAATGCTCTTGGTAAATTTTCAGGCAGATTCAAACTATTTCATTAACTTATCACTGTTCACAGCCCTAAACTGGCTCTTTCCCAGCCTCCTCCCCCCACTTCCTAGAGTCTGAATTCCCAGCAGATTTCAGGCTTACTCTTGGCACTTTCTTGGCTGCAAAGACAGAGAAAAGTCTGGTATGTGGGTAAAGGCATGTTAGTGGAAACAGGACACAGAACAGTCGCTTCACGGCCATGTCCTCAACTGGCTCCGTGTGCTGACTGGAATCCTTACCCTTTTGGTGGCATCTGTTTCTGTGGTCTTTTCTCCTTGCCCCAAAGGTACAAGAGCAGGTCTGCAGGCCCATTTTCAGCAAACCTAAGTTAGGGAGCAGAACGCTATTCTCTCCTTCTTGCAGAGACTGCCGACGTGATCTCCCTCACGGTGATCTCCCACACTTCATCACCCTCGGCACTACTATAGCAGTTCGTTTAGTAGTGCTAACCGCCAGGCCACCCAGCAACACCTCGGTGCAGTCCCCACCCCTGAGGAGCCTCTGACCCAGTCTCGCTGACTGGAGCACCCATTTGACATTTGTGTGATGCCTTGTTTTATCCTAAACTACTGTCTCCCAGAAGAGTTTACAGTTTGCTAAGCCGATATCTAGTCTTTTCCATTCCATGCAGACTTGAGAGGAGTGTGTCTTATTTCATCTTTGCATTTCCCACAGGGCCAGCCCAGCCCCATGCCTAGACCATAATATACACTCAGTACAATTTTGTTGAATAAGTGAATGCATGTGTGCATAAACAAATGGAGCAAGTCATATAGATATGATAGGTTACAACCATCCTACTCTGCCTCTAATTGTTTAAAAAAGTTGTTGATTATTGGCATAGAGACCGTGAAATATAACTATGACTAACTGAAAATTCTAAAAATCACAGTGTGTTCAGACATACGCTCTCTTGCCTTCTTTTGCTTCCTTTTTCTTGTGCTGGGATATTTAACCAGAGGCCAAGAGTTCCAGATGCATGGTATGAAAATGGCAAACAGAATGAGAGAATTATCCAGGGTTTTGAGAGGACAGAGAGGATGATTTCCTGGGGGCATGGCGGAGGAAGACTCTTGGTCGAAGCAGAGGAATTGCCAGGAAAACATTTAGTAATGTCAGTACCAAAAAAAAAAAAAGCTCTGCTTCATGGATGGCTATTCCATGACACACAGTTAAGTCCCTCCACCATATCTGGAACAGGTCCAGGCAGGGTAAATCAATCCCTTACTGTATTACCCAGAGATAAGACCTGCCTGGGAGCCCTCCTGCCTCCTTTCCTTCCTCTGCAGCAATGGAAGGTCCTGTATACACCCTTTCCATTTCCTATCCAGTGAGTAAAGGCGATAGGGTCCATCTTGCACAAGGGCCTCTGTGAGCGCTGCCAACAAAACTGCCATCTCCTGATGTCACTGTGACCCTCCGACTCATAGCCATGCCACCATCTGGTCAATCCTCTCTAATGGGTCACCCAAAGCTGTCTCCAGGTGACAAGTTGCTCCAGATCTTCGGGTAGTGAGGAGGTCCTGGGCTGCAGGAGGGATGAGGACCAGGACAGAAGCCTTAGCAAACAAACGGTCCCTGCACCCTACCAGGTCCACTTCACGCGAAATACTGAGACGGAAAGGAGGATTTCCCCAAGAATTGGATTCTATGGAACATTCTGGGGAGTTTTTTCTGAGACCCTCTTTTCAAGTTTATTCCTGAAAACATCCTTCAGTTTCCTTGCCTTACGGCTGGGAGGCTCAGAGTCTGTTCCCAAGAACGGCGGGAGACCAGGGCATCTGGTTCTGCCCCAGGCTGCTTAACAGTCCTGCAGGGTCTTCTGTCCATCTGGAGCACTTGGGATGGCAGCACATCTCCAGGGAGGATCCACCACGCTGGCCATCCCCCACCCCCATCGCCCACACACTCGGGGCAGGTAAGGGGCCTGCCCTTGTATTCTAAGCCCAGCATAAGAGGCTGGGGCCCTAGCAATCTAAAAGGGTATTTTTTCTTACAAGTGGCTTGAGCATCTTTTCAAATCACTTTGTGGATGGGAAATTCTAGCAGCTGAGGATCCAAAAGGGAGAAGTATAAAGTGCTGTTGAGAAAGAGGTGAATTTTTCCCTTACTTTTAGAGCAATAACCATAACAAAGATACTTCTATTTAACTATTATATTGAGGAGAGGGGGCAGGAGGTTGCCCATAGGTTTTGATTTCAAGAATCTCGGGCTCGTGGAGTATTTTTAAATAAAATCCATGCCAGATCCGAAGCCCAGATGACCAGCTCCTGTTGAAATGTCCGTCACCTGTTCAAGGAGTGAGGTTGATGGAGAAGAATGGGAAGATGTGCCGTGTCATGATGGCTCTCTCCCTGAACACGCATTTTATTCTAGGGGCTCCTTGGCAAGTCTAAGCATGAAGGTGGCATCCTGGTGCCAAAACACTGAGGCTCGACAGAAAACAATTCTGTCACTGAGACAGGCTATGGCATAGGTTTTCCTGGGCCAGAAAAAGGGATCCCAGGGGGAAAGGAGTTTTGTCTTTTCATGCTCACTTCGGGAGGTCTCCTGCACCCCTGAGCATGGCTCTAGAATACCTGGACATTACTGATATCCTGAGCTCAAAAATTCTTTGTTGTAGGGGGCTGTCCTGTACATTGTAGAATGTTAGCCATATGCCTGGTCCCTACCCACCAGACACCAGCAGCATCCCCTCCCCCAGCTGTGACAATAAATACTGCCAAATGTCCCCTAGGATGCCAGGATCACCCCTGGTTGAAAACTGCTGCTTGAGAGCAAGAAAAGCCTCAGATAAGGTGAGAGCGGGGAAGAGCTGGGAAGCAACCCTATGCCGAAATGTCACTGTAGCTCAGCCTACTTTGTTTTTCTTCAGAAGCACGCACCATCACCTGACAGTTGATGTATTTGTTTTCTCTTTGGCTCTGACCACTAGACAGTCAATTTCTCCAGTGCAGTGACTCTGTGAGTCGCTGATGTAATGCCAGTGTCTGGCACACAGGTGGCACTCAGTAAATATCCACCAAGCATGTGAAAGGGATTCTAGGACACACTGCGAGATTTAATGCCACACTGCTAACTTTTCACGTACCTAAAAAGCTGATGTTTTGAAGTCACAACGGGTGGTAGTTGCAAAATATCAGAAGGATGCCAGCAGGGCACCACCTGAGTTATGTCCATAAATGCTGGGGAGTCCCCTCAATGCCACGGTTTTCAAACTGTAGGTTATATCCCATTTGTAGGTCATGAAGTCAGCTTTGTGGGTCATAAGCAGCATTCTTCTCAGTGGAATACAATGGAACAGAATGCAATACACCAAGGTATATCACAAATACGAAGAGTGTTTCATGAAATGTTTGCATATATGTATGTGTGTATACGTATGTAACACATGACCTAGAATAATAATATAGAATATTATATAGACAGTATATGCATATAAGTATGTGAGTCTCCACGGTACAAAAATAAACTTTAAAAACCACGACCTAATTTTTATAGTCCCCCAGATGGTAACTAAACACCACTCACTAAGCCTCAAGGGTGTTGTAAGGATAAGACAACATTTGTAAAATACCTTGGCTTCCTCCCCTGGAAGCATTACTAGCTTACGCAGAAGACCATGACGTCATATCAAAAGGACTGCTGAGTGAGGTTCTATGGAAATCTAAAATAGTTCAAATGCATCTTAAATCATCACAGTTTTTGATTTTTGCAAACTCGCACAGCCCGTTAGGAAGGGAATGAAATTGATTTTCTTGGAAGCCCCACCCTGCCAATGAGTCATTTTCATATCCCTGAGCAGTCTGAATCTTTGCAAAACTTCCACATTTAAGTGAGTTAGGCAGACCCAGAATCACAAAGCGCAAAGCCTCAGACAGTGACCATGAGGCACGGGCAAGCTCATCATCTCCACAGTAGAGGAAGATGATTAAGACCCCAGCTCCTATTTGCAGCAACATGGATGGACCTAGAGATTATCATACTAAGTGAAGTAAGTCGGACAGAGAAAGACAAATACCATATGATATCACTAATATGTGGAATCTAAAATATGGCACAAATGAACCTATCTACAAAATAGAAATAGACTACAGACAGAGAGAATAGACTTGTGGTTGCCAAGGGGGTGGGAGGGTTTGGGGAGGGATGGATTGAGAGTTTGGGGTTAGTAGATGCGCACTATTACATATAGAATGGATGAACAACAAGGTCCTACTGTACAGCACAGGGAACTATATCCAATATCCTGGGATAAACCATAATGGAAAAGAATAGAAAAGAGAATGTAAAGATGTTTATAACCGAATCATTTTGCTGTACAGCAGAAATTAACACAACATGTAAATGAACTATACTTCAAAAAAAAAAAAAAATGAAAAAAGACCCCGGCTTCGGGAGACAGATGACCTGAGTTAGAATCCTAAGAGTGATTGGGTGGGTTACTTAACTTCTCTGTGCTTCAGTTTCCTCCTCTGTAAAATGATACAATGATGGTCTCCATTCTTAGGTTTGTTGTAAAAATTAATGAGAAATGCACATACAGCACTTGTTAATAATTCAGAGTTCAATATAAAGGTCAGGCTACTTGAACTCACATTTTGTGGGTACTGTTACTGTTTCCCCTCCTCTGTCACTAAACATTATAATGATGAAGCCAAGATGCGCTAACAGGCTATAAAGCCTTACCATAAAAACCACAGGACACGTGTGTCCTTTTCCTCTTGTTTCCGAAAGAGACATTTCACCCTTAAAAAAAAAATCTCAGCACATATCACCCCCAAGATATTTTAGTTGAGAAGTGAAGGAAAGCTAAAATTTGGTAAAACCTCTCTCACAGTGGTACCTAAGCTCTCCAACACCTTGACGGCCCCCTGCGCTGGGAAACACTGATCTATTGCTAGTGTAGACCAACTACAGAAAGCCTCAAAGAATCTTCTTTTCTCCACCGCTAGGCTTGTGGTTCTTGTATATTACATTTTTCTGCTTGAATTTTGACAACAGATGTCACTCCTCTCTACAACAGTTGGCTGAAAAGAAAGAAGCTGAAGGAATTTGTGTGTTCATGCATGTGTGCATATGCATGCCTATGCATGTGTGTGCATGCACGTGTGCACAAATTCTTTCAGCTTTTTTCTTTTGTTAGCATGTGTGTACGTGTAGGCATGAGAATGTGCATACATGCCTGCATGTAGATATATGTACATGCATGTCTGTGTGTGTGCACAACATTATGTGTTTAAGGAAATAATGAGGCTTAAACATGCTGGTGTTTTAATAATTTAGTTCTAGGTATAATGTAAGCCAATAAGCAAAAATTACTTAGATTTCTTAATTTAAAATGTATAAATATAGGGAGTTCTGATGAAGCTTTAAAATATTGACTCTGCCCAATCCAACACAGACAGCTATTCATATGCACATCCAATGAATTCATCCATCTTGTGAATACCTTGCATCTCCAGCTCTATAGCAAAAAAATCAGTAAAACTCTTATTAACACCTTAGAGACTGATCTTTGGGGCTTTTTTCTACCTGGCATAGGTACAAGAGATTATTCTTTTTTTTTTTTTGCAGTATGCGCGCCTTTTCCCGTTGCGGAGCACAGGCTCCGGATGCACAGGCTCAGCGGCCATGGCTCACGGGCCCAGCCGCTCCGCGGCATGTGGGATCCTCCCGGACCAGGGCTCGAACCCGCATCCCCTGCATTCACAGGCAGACTCCCAACCACTGCCCCACCAGGGAAGCCCCCAAGAGACTATTCTCTGTACTAGGAATGAATGAATAAACAGATGAACATATAAATAATTGTACCTTCATGATAACAGAAAGATACCTTTTATCATTTTAACTTGTATAATTAAGCTATAGAAAGCAATGTTGGCCTAAAGAAATTAAAGATAGTCAAATGAAAATAAGATAATTGAATTAAGAGAAATGAAAATTTATATTCTTGAACCTGCATCTTCTTATCATTCGGCTTCCATGGGGATTTTGTGAAAGAGTGGCCTCCTCACCCATTCATGGAAGCAAGGGCAATTTTCACCCTTTAACTTTGGTGCTACTGGGAAGTGAAGGAGGCAGTTGATAAAAAAGGGTCGAAAGATGGGGAAGAGAGGAAAATTTACAAAATATATACAGGGCAAATGCACATTTGCCAGTGTCTTGTAACTTTGGTGATTTCTAAAAATTATTCACAAGAGTTTCACTCATGCCACTTCTTAAGGTCTACCTTGGTCTTTTATATTAAATAATTTGGATAATGGAGGTATAATGAGATCATTTTGGTGGACAGAGCCTATTAGTAAGAAGGGGATACATTACAGGTGCACAAAGTTCTGCAAATACTCTGTGAGTATATTAGCCAGGGAAGGCTAACTGCTCTAAAAAACAACCCCTAAATCTCAGTGGTTTAATACTAATAAAAGGTGATTTCTAGTACATGTATCAATCTAAGACGGCTGTTCCTAGGGGCCACTCTCTTGGGTGGCTCACCTCTAAGCACAAGGCAAGGACCCAAGCTTCTTCCATCAAGTGGCTCAGTCACCTCCTAGGACAGTATTTCTCAAATGTTAATATGCATAGGTATCACCTGGGGACCTTGTTAAAATGCATATTCTGAATCTCTCCCCTGGATACCCTGCATCTGCAGACAGAGGAAGAAAAGGAGAAAGAGTAAATAACAGTATGGGCAGGAATCCATCCCTTTCACCAACACTCCACTGGCCAGTCTCAGTCACATGGTCACATCTAACTGCAAGGGAGGCTGGGTAATGTGAACCAGCTATGTGTTCGGGAGGAAAAACAGTGTTATTAACAGTTAGCCACTCTCTGCCACAATAAGAAAAGAAGCAATAAACATCTAAATCATTAATCCTTCCTACTTGCAAGCTCAAACCAAATTTATTCAGAAGCAAGAGGCACAATCCCCCTAAATAAGCCATTGTTTCTCTTGAAACTCTGAAGCCTTAAGTCTAAATCATTTATTGTAAATTCTTAAAGCTGTCATACAGCAATATACCAGACACGTGAATTCCTTAAGCAAGTCATAAGGGACTGTCTACAGTTTCCTTCTCTAGAGATTGGATAAGTAGATTTTCTTCTTAGAAAATATGTGTATTGTAATCCAATAGAATTGATGTTAAAACATACAGCAGAATATTCACCCCTTGAATCCAAAAAAGCTATTCTGATCCTTATGTCATCACTCTAGTAGAAGAATCAATTTGGAAAGATTAATGTGTTCTTCAAAGTAAAGGGAGAGGGAGGGAAGAGGCGCAGAGCCTGCAAAAAATTGCTTAGTAATTGGATTCTGTCTTATCCAAACAATAACAGCTTCTCAAAAGATAATGGTTAATACATAACAATTTTACTTCCTGTGCTGGTGTATACATTGATTCAAAAGTAACTGTGATGTGGCAGTCGGGGATGGGAAGCCTATCTTGTTGCCTCAGGTAAAACCACCTGTGAGCAAAGGGAAGTGAGATTTGGAGGACATGCAGCCCTGAGAGGGTAGAGGACCAAATTAACTATGAACGTCACCTTAAAGATAAACCACCTTTGGGGAAAAGGGGCCCCTGCCTGGGACCCCAGGCTTTAGAGGGCTCTGCTCTGGCTCTTCCTCTTCTCAGCACAAGGAGCCCAAGGCACCAAGGGCACGCCCTCGTAGGCCCGTTTCCTCCTTCTAGACCAGCACTGCCCAAGAGAAATGTTAGGGGAGACACAAATGTGAGTTACACACCTAAGTTTAAAGTTGTTAGTAGCCACATTAGAAAGTAAAAAAGAAACAGGCAGGGCTTCCCTGGTGGCGCAGTGGTTGAGAGTCCGCCTGACGATGCAGGGGACGCGGGCTCGTGCCCCGGTCCGGGAGGATCCTGTGTGCCACGGAGCGGCTGGGCCCGTGAGCCATGGCCGCTGGGCCTGCGCGTCCGGAGCCTGTGCTCCACAGCGGGAGAGGCCACGGCAGTGAGGCCCGCAAGAAACAAGCAAAATTATTAAATTTAATACTATTTGATACAATTATAAATTTATAATTATTAATTTTATTAATATATTTTATTTAACCGAATATATGCAAAATATTATCATTTCAACATGTAATCAATGTAATAATATTAATGAGATACTTTACATTCTTCACTTTTCATGTTAAGTCCACTGTGTGCTTTACATGTACAGCACGTGTCAGCCAGAGCTCCATGGCCGCCTGTAGGGACTGTGTCTGGCAGCACAGTCCTAGACCAGGCTCTGGGTCATGGGCCTCAGATTCTTGACAGGATCCTATGTCCACCTGCAGGGCCTGGGGGAGCCTCTCCTGAGCTCATGCTCTGAGGTCTGAGGGGGACCACCGAGCAGCTGTTTGAAGGGGGTGTGGGTGGAGCTTCGACATGTAGCCTGGCTCCCATGCATGTGTGCCAGGCACCACACAATGAGGGCTGGGGCAGGGGTGCAAAAAGAAGGGGAGCAAGACTCAAGCTGGAGCGGGCTCTCCCCCAGCTCCGCCATGTGCTGAAGGAAGAAACTGTCCTATTTACTGTTGGCTCTTTATTTAAAAAGAACTATAAATCACATCACCACTAGCCCCTCTAATAGGGCTTAGACACTGGCACAGGCAATATTGGCTGCATTCCCTTTCTGTACATTGCCAATATTATATATTGAGAAAGGGCTCAATAAGGGTTAGCTATTAATAAGAGAAGTGATATTCAAGCTATATGTACTGGTACAGCTATACTGATTATTAAGTTATTAAAATATGTCTTTAATGGTGAGTAAATAGAAATTGCCCTGAGCTCTCCCACAGTCCTCTATCACTACCGCTCAGACCCCTTCCCCAGAATCCCCACCAAAAATCTCCCCACTATTCAGCAGCTGATGGGCTAACACCAGGAACAGGCAGGATCTTCCAGGCAAGTGCTTCAATAGGGCCAGTGGGGATCAATATCCCCACTGGATAGGCTATTCATTATTCTAACCATCACCCCTAGCTATTCAATATTAGCTACTGTAGTTTGCATATTCTGACCCACTCCTCCTTGTGATGATGTTTTAGTTTACCCACAATAAACAAATGGTCCTTATTTCTACTGACTATTAATTAAATTTCTGGAATAAGGATTCTGTTTTACCATTGATAGGCCCTGAAGTTTTGTTAGTTGTAATTATGGATGGGATAAGGAAAGATAAATGAAGGAGATCAGAGGTATCATCTGGCATACAGTGAATTCTCTGCAGAGTACTGTTATATAGAAGTACAGATATAATTAATATGAACTGTTCAGTGTTCATACAGCATAGAGTACAGAGTCTAGGATGGCCCTCAATAGTCCCCACCTCTTGGTATTCATACGCTCACGTAATGCTCACGTACACTCCCTCGAGTGTAGACAGGACCTGTGACTTGCTTCTAACCAACCGAATATGACAAAGGTGATGGGCTGTCACTTCTTCGACTACATTACATAGAATTGTAACTCCTGTCTTGCTAGCAGACTCCCTTCCTTGCTGGCTTTGAAGAGCCAAGTTGTCATGACAGGGAGGACCATTGAAGAACTAAGGTGAAGAACTAAGGGTGGTCTCTGGCCCACAGCCAGCTAGGACCTGAGGGGCTTCAGTCCAACAGCCCAAAAGGAGCTAAATCCTGCTAACAACTATATAAATGAGTTTAATGTGGCTCATCCCCAGGCAAGCTTTTAGATAGGACCCCAGTCCTGGACAATACCTTGATGGTAGCCTCATGAGAACCCCCTGAAGCAGAGGATTCAGTTAAGCCATGCTCAGATTCCTGACCCACAGATACTGTCAGATCATAAGTGTGTGTAGTTTTAAGCATCTGTGTTTGTGGTACTTTGTTATACAGCAATATATAGCTAATGCAATTAGCAAATATGGTGGAAATGTATAAAAATGCATGCATACACATATAAATGTGTGTATGTATAGAAAATTTTTAGAATAAGAAACTCTTAACAGGTATTACCGTGAGGGA
>NW_006776141.1:476586-533887 GCF_000442215.2 Lipotes vexillifer | reverse complement strand
AGACTCAGATTCAGGAGGAGAAAAGGAAGATTTTACTGTGCTTGAATAATCTTTTGTATTACTTTAGTTTTGCTGCTGTGTTCATGTTTTATTTTTATAAATTAAAAAAAGTACTAGCTTAAATGTACAATAGATTTCAGACCATTTTGTTCCAAGAATTATAGTGTGTCCAAGAAAATACTATGATTTTTAGAACTTTAATCCTGTATTTCTAACCAGGATCAGATTGTTAAGCCAATAAAACATGAGTCCACTAGTTCTGATCCACTAGCTTTGCAAGAAAGGGACCCTGAAGGCACCAGCCTTGTTATCTCACAGGTGGGAACTCTGGAGAGTGGGGGCCGGTTGTGCCTAATTAAGGAACTCAAACTGAGTTGGGGAGGAGGTGCTAGGGTTCACCTCTTGCTTTTTCAGATGACGCTTTTAACCCCGACTTGACCCCTCTGAACGTCCCCTCCAAGAACAAGAAGCAGAAACTACAAACAAACACTCTCCCTCTAAAAAAAATTCTCCCTTCAAAAATTACTCATTCATTTGAAATGTGCAACTGGGCTGGTAAGGAATTGAAAGAAGTTAAATTATTAAATCTAAAGCTGTGCCCAACATTTGAAATAGCACCTGGCAAAAACCCACACAAAATGATCTGATAAACGAATGAAGAATAAATGAGTCCAGCTACCAGTCCTCAAAAATTGCCACCAAAAATTAGGTAGGAAAAACATTCACAATAAATTGAGAACACGTGACAAGGAAGAAAATATTGAATGGTGGGGTGTCTGGGGGATGATCACTGACCCACACCATCTGTGTGATATCTGCTGAAATCAATAGGTCTATAGAAAGGTGCATTTTTTTCCTTACAACATTTTCAAATTGTGAGATGAACTCACTGCTACCAATCATTTTTGACCTCAAACCTTAAGGATGGCTTCTATGCTTCCTTCGATTTCTCAAAACTCCCTCTATCTTTGGTCTGTTTCTGAAGTCTGTCACAGACGGGCTTCCTTAATGCACTTAGCTGGCTAGTGTCGCCATATAGTAAAGTCTTCCCCATCCAGACAATTCCTGAATTGGGAAGCTCCTGAGTGGGTGAAACAATGTAATTCCCTACTCTCTCTTCCGTATACGTTTACTAGTCTGCATTCAGGACTAACATTGAGAAAATACAGACGCAGAGAAAGGAGCTTACAAATAAAACAAATGATCGGAAGCCCTTGAATTCCACTCACCTACATGTTTTTGAAAGTAAGAAATATAGTAAGAGAAAGAGAAAACACAATGGAAGTGGAGATTTTGAAGGCAGGAGTAACAGAGAGGAGGGAGTTATCTGACCATCAGTTAAAAACCAGTAAGGTATGGTGGGGTCTGTCTATCTGTCTGTCTGTCTGTCTGTCTTTCTCTCAAAAACGGGGCCAGAAGGAGGAGTGGTTTGAAGGGACTTGCACAGGAAACACAAATTTTGAAACATTCAGATTAGTTACTGTTGATTAACTCTAAAATTTGTGCGAATATGTACTCTAAGGAGTTGGGATAAATTCACTAATACAGGGAGTTTACACAAAGGGGTTTTCTAGAACGTGTGACAAATTTATATCAGAGCATTATTACACTAAGCATAGCAGGAATTGCCAGAAAGGGTTTTAGCTTCCCAAATGATGGCATGTCAACAGAGGACAGGCCCTTTTTTGGAGTTTAGAGTGCCGGAGAAGCAGACGACATGAGCAGGCCCGTCACCAGGAAGAGCCAATGCCGGTGGCTGGTTGCCTGGCCTCAAACACATGGCTCAGCCCAGCACAGTTGCTCTTTTCAGCGGTATTTTCAGAAAACGAAGGGCTGGTATTCGTAAACATGCTGCTTGGTGGAAAGATGCCCATGCACTAAGCAAGCTGTAAAAACCCATGCAGGACATTGTGCCAGAACAAACTACGAGACCACGACAAATGAAAGCAGGGCCCCAAGGGAAACCCAGCAACACTCTTTTAAATCATGAGCTCAGGGACGGCTATTGGTTGTAAAGCAGAACTACTTGCAGCGGAGGTCCTGGGAGACCTGCTCATTATGGGTGAGGCCAGATTGCTAAAAAACTCCTTCACATCGTGTTTCCTCATGGTGATACAACCCTTGAACTGCTTTATTCCTCCTTACACTCTGTTCCCCACAAGTGACTCTACCTATCAGGTCAATGTCCTTCGAAAGCTGTCCTTGCATCTCCAGGCCGGAGCACATACATGTGATGTGATTCTTCCTTGCCTGAGTCTGACTCACCTTCTTGGCTTGGTGGGCAATGCAAGGCGAGTGCCCTGACTTCTTTGCTTTTCTATCCCAAGCACGGTCCCTGGCTCCTTGTCGGAACTCACAAAGTATGAGTTGAGCTACCACTGAAGTAGGTGCCCCTAAGACAGACCAGGTGGACCTATAAGGAGATCTCACTCTCCTGGTCCCACCCCAGCCCTATCTGGCTGCTCACGCCCTGTCCTCTTTAGACATTTGCAAATTAACCCTGACTTTATCAATAGAAAATAAATGACAGCAGTCACGGTCATACACCACCTCATCAGGCCTGTTGGAAAATAACTTTCAAACATGTTACGTTTGTTAAAATTCTAGAACAAAAGATGGTTACAAAGTGAAGTCATTACTTATTCAAAATGTACCTCTAGTGCTTAAGAGTTATCACCATTCAACTCAAGAGAGACAACAAAAAGGAAAGAAGGGAGGGAGGGAGGAAAGAAAAGGAATGAGGAAGGAATGAAGGGAGGGAGGGTTCAGTCACGAAATGCCCCACTTCTGACCACAGAGCCCTGGTTTTGAGTCCCATAACTGCACCGTGCCACTTCATAACTATGAGCTACTAGCTCCGTCAGATTGAACTGAGGTTCAGTCTCCTCACCTATAAAATGGAACATCATCCCTCTATCCAAGGGTCGGGTTGCGGATTTGAAGGGCTGATCACTCCAGGTGTCTGACACAGGGAAGATCTCCAGCACTGAGATCCTGGTCCCATGTTCTCCGTCCTCTCTCCTCCCTCTTCCTTTCTGCGCCCTCCCCCAGGGCTGCTCAGGCACGGGGCTGCAGGGAACATCCAGAGAGCAGCCGGATGAAATATTCCATCTGAGTTTTACTTGATACAGCAAGCAAAACAAACCACCTGCAAATCAAAGACTTAGTTTTCTTTTTATGACTCCAGAGCAGTACGGTTCTGAAACCCTGTGCCTGGAGACTGGTAATGCCTTCCCTCTCCTGGGCTGTCTTCTACTCTCATGAGAAATCTCTTTGCATAAGAAAATACAAAATGCCCTGGTGGCGCAGTCGTTAAGAATCTGCCTCCAGTGCAGGGGACACGGGTTCGAGCCTTGGTCTGGGAAGATCCCACATGCCAAGGAGCAACTAAGCCCATGCGCCACAACTACTGAGCCTGTGCTCCAGAGCCCACGAGCCACAACTACTGAGCTCGTGTGCCACAACTACTGAGCCCGCTAGCCTAGAGCTCATGCTCCGCAACAAGAGATGCCACCGCAATGAGGAGCCCACGCTCTGCAACAAAGAGTAGCCCCCGCTCGCCACAACTAGAGAAAGCCCGCGCACAGCAACGAAGACGCAAGGAAGACCCAACGCAGCCAAAAAACAAAATACAAAATGCTACGAATGAAAAGGCAGGCTATAGGCAAGGTGGGGTAGGGGAGAGCAGGTTTAATCAGTTTGCTGGTTAGAACAGGTCATTTATTTTCTTTCCTAAAACCTTAGGTGACCAACTACCAACACATGGAATGTTTTCATCTTATTTACCTCCTGCTTTGCACCCCTTCCTCCTGCCACTCCCTCCGGAAAAGAGGAATAGCCCATGTACTTGAGCAGAAACATTCCCCTCCCCTAGCTTCACAGTAGGGATTTCAAAGCTTCTACAACTGCAGTTTAGCTTAAACCCAAGTGTTTCTCGCCTGGGTTTCTCCCAAGATCTCCAGCTTTCTGGGCATTACTATTCATTCATTCATTTATTACACATTTATTTTTAATGGCTCAAACAAAACCCTCACCAATCTCACTTTCTTGTGGGAGTCCAGTGCCCTCTTCGAAAGTTCTGTGGATTCCTGGTGGATTTACAGTCTCTGTCATCTGTTGACTTGCATTTGTGGGTCCCACTGAATCTCATTTGCATTTCATCTCTTTTACCACTTCAAACTAACTCAACGTAGAAATCGTTTGAGTTTTACTTTCCAAGAAACAAGTCCTTGGTATGCACAGTAGGCCTCTGTGAAGGTTTTGGGGAGTGCAGTGAACAGAGGTTACAGAACAGCAAAGCTCAGTAATATTAGGCATTACTGTACCCTGCTGTTCCGTCCCCCACCTCAGGGACCATCTCCTGGCTGAGCTCCTCTGTCCCCTGCTCCAGACGTCATGTTGCCCAGTCCCACATTCTCATCGTATCCACCCCTCTTCTCTCCACTTCCCAGAACTCATAAAATTCTTCAACTTCATTTCGTGGAGTAATTCGGCCTTATGTCTATTCTGCAGCATCCTTCCAGACAACACTGCAGGGAATGGAGGCAGGCTAGGGTCCACCACTTGCACACTCCAGAGAGTCCATCAACAGTATTTACCTAAATAACAACTTGAAATAAATCCAACCGTTCCCTCCAGTGAGTAACAGAAGAGCAATCATTTCTTCTTCCCCATGTAGCATTTTTTCCCCCTTTTTGCTGCACTCATTAGGCATTTTATGCTATTTAATGTAAATGAACAATGTCAAGTGCATACAAGTGCCAATTATGGGCTAGATTGTAATCAAAGTTTTGATTCTTGAAATCTTGATAAAGAATTCACGTTGCTCAAATTTCACAGTGGAATTCTCTCTGCTATTAATCCTGCCCTTGAGTATATTATAAAAACACAGTAGAATAGATGAGAGAAAGAACAAAAGAGATGAAATGATTTGAAGTCAAATACCATGGATAGAATCTCTTACTTCCCGTGGGTTTCCCACAGAACTTAAGAACGAGAGGCAAACAAAGAAAACAGAAGCCCCATTGTACAGTGGAAGAAAGAACTCACATTTCGTTTTCCTCATTCGTTATCCAGCACTCTAGTTGGTATATATGGCCAAACAGTTTAATTCAAGTAAGGCTGGCCACAAACACAATTCTCTGTGGAAGACATCACTGCTCAGCACTCCTGTAGTTTTGCTAATTGCAAAGGTTGTAGGGGGAGGGCCCATAATGACATGCAGATACCTCATGGAAACAGAATATTTCAACAATGACTTCACCACAGTGTCTTTCTTGAGCCCCCAGTCCATGGCATCTGTGTGGAAGATCCCACTTGGCCCCTTTCAAGACTGGCTTTGGGGTGAGAATGGAAACAAACAAGCAAAATTCACACAGACTCTTTCATAGTCCAGTGTGATACTTACAAAACTTCCATTAAACAAGAAAGGGTCTACATCACCTCCCCGTTTATTTCTTACAAGCTCTTCTCCTTGAATCCTACAAAGGCTGCAGAGTAGGTGGTTTGCATTAGTTCGCTAGGGCTGCCATAATAAACTACTACAGACAGAGTGGCTTCAACAACGGAAATGGATTTTTCACACTTCTGGAGGCTGCGGGTCTGAGATCAAAGTGTCGGTAGGTTTGGTTTCTTTGGAGGCGTCTCCTCTCTCCTTGGCTTGCAGATGGCTGCCTTCTCACTGAGTCCTCACGTTACCTTGCCTTTATACACACATCCCTGGTGTCACGCTATGTAGCCAAATTTCCTCTTCTTATAAGGACACCAGTCAGATTGGATTAGGGCTCATCCTAATTTACACCTTTTTAATGGCCCTATCTCCAAATACATGCTGAGGTACTGGGGGTTAGGGCTTTCAACACATGAATTTGGAGAGGACAATTCAGCCCGTAACAGTGACCAAGGTAAATAATTTACCAACAGAACTGAGTCTGTCTCTACCTGACACCACCTCCATCCATCCTTGCCACATGCAATGAGACAAAAGGAATCATCTGTAAACCAAACAGTAGTCCTCTCCTATAGCATTTGATGACTCTTTCATATATTTATTCATTTATAGATTGCTTTGATGCTCAAGGGAAAAAGAAATAGCTATAATTCTGCCTTTATTAAAGCACGCTGGTTTTGTTAAAATTACTTCTACTCTTGTACCTGAATTCAAAGTGCTTTGAGGCGTAATATAGGCATTCCCAGTGGCCCAGGGAGGTGGTACAGATTATATCTAAGCTTTTGATTTGACTGAACATTTGTCATTTACTAACACCTACTATTTACTAGGCATTATTGAGTTCTGGCACAAAGTTAAGTAGGTCTTAGTGCTTACCCATGAGCTGGCTCATAATCTAATGGGTAAAAGACACATGCATAGAGAACTATACATACTTCATAAGATAAAAATAATTTTATACAGCATTTTAAACTGAATTTAAAATTTTGAAATTAGCAAGATTGGACATCTTTACCGACATGTGCAAAGTTCCAAGTTGGCCATACATGGTCACATTAATGATGGCAACCTTCAGCCTTGCCTCATCACTAGGAGAATGATTTCTCCCCGTTTATTTTCGTTGTCCATGCTTGAGGATGCAATAAGAGGACCACACTTAGGAGAACAGGGAGAAAACTTTCCTGCTCCAGTGCATGGAGTGTACCATCGGGAGTCCTAGAAAAAATATCACAGGCTGTATGTTGAGCACCGGAAACATCATAAAACCCACACATGGAGGTCACCTGGCAGAGCTGGCATACGACGGGGAAATCTGAGGCAACTGGATCCCACTAATCTAATACCAGAAACCATCACATTCAAAGATTGTCTTTACCATCAAATAGCCAAGAAGGGTTCAAAGTGCAGCTACCTGGACAGCATTACAACCCATGATGCACTGACCAAGAGGCACAGTTCTTTGAAATCCTTCTCCCCCAAAGATTGCCTCTTTGATCACTTCTCAGGAGCTTACATCCTTGTTCTGTCCCAAGGCCATCCTATAGTAGCTCACACTTTGGCCTCACCTTCCTGCGGAAAGCCCTGTCATTTTGGTGTTCTATTTCTCTTCTAATGGGCATCCTCAATAGTGAAATAAAATTTAGGAACACTGCCATACGCCCCGGGACGGTTCACCTAATGTCTTAGAGCCTCAGTCACTTCATCTGTAAAGTAGGACTAATTACTCTTACTCCACAGGGTTGTTTTAATGGCAAAGAAGAAAACAGGGATGTGCTTTGCAATTCATAAAACATTATAATAACAACAACGACAGTAATAGCTGCTGCATTTTTTCAAAGCTGACTATAGACAAGGCACTTTATGTATATTAGCTCTCTTATCGTCCAATCAACCACATCAGACACGTGCTACTATTATGCCCATTATTCAGATGAAGAAAAAAATCAGAGAGAGTAAATAATTTGCCTAAGGTCACAGAGAGACAAAACGGCAGAGCTGGAATTCAACCCCAGGCAGACTGGCTCCAGAGCCCTTGCCGATGTTACGTGGGATATTCTGAATGTTCTGTACTGTGTCACATGTCTTAGGTTCCTGAACTAGCTATCATACATTAGTACTTGGTTGTCATTTGGTAAATAAATTCGTCCAGTAGTTCACTGGCTGCTATTTTCACTCCTCTTACGTAAAAGGAGTGCATATTTACAGAAATTATCTTAAAACACTGCTTTGTTCAACCAAGTAATTCTAGTGATGGGATAACAGGAACCAAGAGATAATGAACATAATTTTGGGCATATGGTGGGTGGAGAAGGGGGTTGTTGGGTCTTGAAATACCTCTTAAGATAGCCTGTAATTACTAAGTGGACGGCCCTAAAAGAGAAGGTCTCCAAAAAGACTGGGTGTTATGGGCTGAATTATGTCCCTCCCCCATATTCATATGTTGAAGTTCTAAACCCCCAGTGCCTCAGAATGTGACCATATTGAGAGATAAGGTCCTTATAGGGGTAATTAAATTAAAATAAGGTCATTAGGATAGGCCCTATTCCAATAAGACTGGTATCCTTACAAGAAGGAGAAATTTGGACGGAGACACACACACACAGAGGGGAGGCAATGAGAAGATGGCCATCAACAAGCCAAGTGGAGAGGCCCGGAACAGATCCTCCCTCACGGCCCTTAGAAGGAACCAACTATGCCAACACCTTGATCTCAGACTACCAGCCTCCAAGAGTGTGAGAAAATCAACTTCTGTTGTTTAAGCCACCCAGTCTGCGGTACTTTGCTATGGCAGCCCTAGCAAACTAATATACTGGTCAAGAGAATATTGTGTCCTGCTACACGTAAAGGAATGAAATTAGAACACTCCCTAACACCACACACAAAAATAAACTCAAAACGGATTAAAGACCTAAATGTAAGGCCAGACACTATCAAACTCTTAGAGGAAGACATAGGCAGAACACTGTATGACATAAATCACAGCAAGATCCTTTTTGACCCACCTCCTAGAGAAATGGAAATAAAAACAAAAATAAACAAATGGGACCTAATGAAACTTGAAAACTTTTGCACAGCAAAGGAAACCATAAACAAGACGAAAAGACAACCCTCAGAATGGGAGAAAATATTTTCAAATGAAGCAACTGACAAAGGATTAATCTCCAAAATTTACAAGCAGCTCATACAGCTCAACATCAAAAAAACAAACAACCCAATCCAAAAATGGGAAGAATACCTAAATAGACATTTCCCCAAAGAAGATATACAGATTGCCAACAAACACATGAAAGGATGCTCAACATCACTAATCATTAGAGAAATGCAAATCAAAACTACAATGAGGTATCATCTCACACCGGTCAGAATGGCCATCATCAAAAAATCTACAAACAATAAATGCTGGAGAGGGTATGGAGAAAAGGGAACCCTCTTGCACTGTTGGTGGGAATGTAAATGGATACAGCCACTATGGAGAACAGTATGGAGGTTCCTTAAGAAACTAAAAACAGAACTACCATATGACCCAGCAATCCCACTACTGGGCATATATCCTGAGAAAACCATAATTCAAAAAAGAGTCATGTACCACAATGTTCATTGCAGCTCTATTTACAATAGCCAGGACATGGAAGCAACCTAAGTGTCCACTGACAGATGAATGGATAAAGAAGATGTGGCACATATATACAATGGAATATTACTCAGCCATAAAAAGAGACGAAATTGAGTTATTTGTAGTGAGGTGGATGGACGTAGAGTCTGTCGTACAGAGTGAAGTAAGTCAGAAGGATAAAAACAAATACCGTATGCTACCACATATATATGGAATCTAAAGGAAAAAAATGCTTCTGAAGAACCTAGGAGCAGGACAGGAATAAAGACACAGACCTACTAGAAAATGGACTTGAGGATATGGGGAGGGGGAAGGGTAAGCTGGGACGAAGTGAGAGAGTGGCATGGACATATACACACTACCAATTAAAATAGATAGCTAGTGGGGAGCAGCCGCATAGCACGGGGAGATCAGCTCGGTGCTTTGTGGCCACCTAGACGGGTGGGATAGGGAGGGTGGGAGGGAGACGCAAGAGGGAGGAGATACGGGGACACATGTATATGTACAGCTGATTCACTTTGTTATAAAGCAGAAACCAACACACCATTGTAAAGCAATCATACTCTAATAAAGGTGTTTAAAAGAAAAAGAGAGAGAATATTGTGTCCTTGGGGGGCACCAGACCTCAGAGAAAGCAATAAGAATGGATAAAGGAATAGTAGTCCTGCAGCTTCTCATTCACTTATATCATTTCATTTACTCTTCACAACAAGCCAGCATTTAAGTATTATTACCCCCCACCTACACAAGGCTTCCAAGTGCATATTCCTAAAATATTTATTTCAACATGTTGCTCACCTGGCCAAACACCTCCAGTAGCTCCCCACTGTCTCGAGGAAAAAGTTCAACTTTTCCCAAGGCGTTCTGAAAAATCCCTTGTCATTTATAAGCCATAGAACAGGCAACATCCTACCACAGTGGCACACATCCACAACACGGTAGTCAAGGAAACCTGGGTGCTCATCTCCCAGAACAAGGAGGAAGTTCTACACCCCCACTGACCACCTGCGCTGCCAAGGGACGAGAAGCAAGATTTTCTATACGAGAGACCTTCCCTACTTTCAAGTGGGTTACAAACATACACACCTGGGAATCAAAAGATTCTCCAACTTCTAGTGCTTCAAATCCTGAGCTACATCCCTGTTTCCATGCGGCCAAATATCCAGCCTTCTCACATCAAATCCTGGGCTTCTAGTTGCTAGGAGTCCACGTGGAGGTGAAGACTGAATGCTATGATGCAGTGCTTAGGTAAATTGCATTTTCTTTCCGGTCTAGGCATAGTGTTCAAATGATCTTTCTTCTAAGGACTCCAGAGAGAGCTTTAAAGACATTACCTAATTCAACACTTCTGATATGAGAGGTGAAGGGTGTCATGTCGGCCTGGTTTGGGAGAGGAAACTACTTTCACAAGAAGACACAACCAAGAACATCACCTTTCCAGGCAGTCCTAATGACTGCCTTGATCATTACAACAGACTGAGAGCAATCTTTTTATCCCGAACTCCTCTGGTTCCAAACCCATTTTTCTCTGACTGTCTCAGTCTTGGATGACACGAGAACTCTAGTTTTTGTTTTCCTGCAGGCTCAGCCTTGAGCCTGGAGATAAATGAAGAGCCCCGTCATCCAGCCAGAAGGCAGGCTCTGGAGTCAGCCTCACTGTCTATGAGAGCGGCAAGCCCGATGGGAGCAGGACAAACAGGCTTCAGCCTTGTCCTCTGACCGCGGCTCGTGGACACAGCCCACACCACCTCCTTGTGTCCAAGGTCCTTATCTGAGCTCTTCCTGCTGGAACTGCAGATCCCATCTTATTTGCTAGAGAACTGTCAATCTGCCCCATCCTTGCATCACTCTAACCCTTAGCAGCTACATCCTGTTCCTGTGCGCTGTATAGTCATCAACTTAATGAGTACACATTCCCCCTGCAAACCCTGCTACCGCCTAATTAGACCTCTGGGGTGAAAACGCTCTTACATATCACAAGTCCATTTTAACCCCCTCGGCCACCACCATTTGTATTGCTCTCCTAGATGGCCAGTCCCTTCAGTCACAGGTTCACAAGCCTGCCTGCACACTGGAATTATCCATGGAGATGACAGAACTCCTGAGACCCAGACTGCACCCCAGATAATTACATCAGAATTTCCAGGAGCGGGACCCATGCATCAGCGTTTCTGTAAAGGTCCCCACATGATTCTACTGCAGTCAAGTCTGAGAACAATGGCTCTAGGCCATTTCCCCAGTGGAACCGCATTTCCTCACTGGCACAGAGCTGAGGTCCCAGCATGGCGCAGGGCTGTACCCAGGTAGGTAAAGACGACATCAGAAAATAACACCAAAGCCAGAGAATGAAGATAAAGCGGTTCCCCAGCCATCGCAGCAGATGCAATGATCCGAACAGCTGGTATTAGAAGGGGAAATTGCCAATTGTTGGGCGTTTGGCCGCTGTGCTGTTGAAAGTGGTTCAGAGCTTCATGTTATATTCAAAATATGGCATGTAGTACATCATAATTGGTAATCAGAAAACCCATATAAAACTTAAAGAATCCAAACCACTAATAATTAAGGTTGGAAACCTCCATCACAGCCCAGCTCATTACACTGGGTTTTACGACACCCTGGGGACAAGCCATTTCTCCTGAAATGACACAATTGCATTGAGCAACCACATACAATATTACTAATGTGCCATGAGGGTGGTTAGTTCTGGAAGATCATATCCTGGGTGGGAGGTTGAATAAGCTGACCTTTAAGATTCTCTTTAGTGCTGGCAAGTCTTTGATTCCAGGTGACAAGCCCCGAGGGTTCTAAAGAATGCTAGGAAGGAAATGAATGACCTGTGGTCTGCCTGGGGACACTGCTCTGCTCCAGGGCTAAGCCAGGAGGAACAGAACGCCCTGCTGCTCAGACAATGTCACAGGTTGGATCTGGCACCGCTGCAAGACCTGAGCTGACTAGAGACAATCATTTCGGTTCCAGAAAGCCAGGGGTGTGACTCAAAGTGACAGCCAGGAGGGCTGTGCGGGGGAGGGGCCCCTGCACTCCAAAGGGAATAATTCATCTCTCCACCTTGTTTACTGGCTTCCCAGAAAGCCAATAATGAAGGCTGGCGAGCAAACTGTGCCACAGTGGAGATGTTTGCTTCACTCTGATCACCTTCAGGTAGAGGGCCAAATTCCCTCAGGGCTTTTGTTCCTGCCCACTACCAAGGGCTGTGTCACCTCTCCTAGGCTTGCGGAGCACCTCTGAGAAGTGTTTCTCTTAGTGTGCAGCTTGGTAACATGGTCATGCCCCTGTAACTCATCAAGGTTCCCTCGTGACCACCAGCCTCACCAGGGAGCGCCAACAGAGAAGGGATGCGGGGTCTTCCCACTTACTGGGAAAACAGCCATCGGAGCAAACAATGAAACAGCTGGAGAAAGGCATTTGCATAAGTAATTAATTAATTAAGGTAGGCAGAAGGAACATCTATGTAGAAAGGAAAGATTTGGAAACTTGAGTTAGCCGGGATGAAATTAATTACAAACTGCTTTCATGTCAGTTGGCTGGAGCCTGATGCTGAGGCCAAAGTCAGACATCGGACTTCCCACACAGCCTGCTTAGCGCCTTGCAAGGACATCAAACACCGTGCACACAAACTATTTCCCTCATCCCCATCATATGGTCCCCCAACATCTCGTTGATAACAAGAGGGATAGACTGGGAAAACGGCTAAGTCTTCTTCTGAAAAGTGTGTCAGCATTCAGGCAAATATGGTCCCCAGTGAAAAGGAGGTAAACTGCCTTCATGTCCCACCACTGTCTTTATGCTCTGCTTTAGGCCAGGCCCAGTCCACCTTCTTTTTGACACTAGGCTTTAAACTTGTGGTCCCAGGGAGTGCCAGGATGCAAGGCCCTGTAACCCAGCCCATCCTACACCAGAGGCTTCCAAATTATGCACCAAAAAGAACCCTCAGGGCCTGGTTCAGGGGTACCAACTGGGCTTCAACAAGGGGCCAGTTTTTCATAGAG
Source organism: Lipotes vexillifer (assembly GCF_000442215.2). Classification (NCBI taxonomy): domain Eukaryota; kingdom Metazoa; phylum Chordata; class Mammalia; order Artiodactyla; family Lipotidae; genus Lipotes; species Lipotes vexillifer. Next base: position 520,818 of record NW_006776141.1, on the reverse strand, counting down.
CCCGCCCGCCCTGTTGGCACTTGGGGTGGGATAATTTCTTACTGTCTGGAACTCTCCTACTCTTTTCAGCACATTTTACAGCTCTAGTCCCCACCCCCAAAATGCCAGTAGAGCTCCCAGTCATTAGAGAAAAACCTAAATATGCCCCCATTCCTTTCTGAAAGGCCTGGGGTAAGGGTGACAATAATGCCCCTGGTAGAAAATGCTTCAAAGGCCAGCCCTACTTGTGTATGTCTTATTTGTGCATGTTTTCTGCTAAAACTTCCTTCAAACCAGTGTTTATAGTTTACAAAGCAATGGAATGCTGGCCACCGCTCCCCAGGAAGCCAGAAACCCCACTGCAAAGCTGACCCAGGTGGTCACCTAGCAGCGGCTCCGATATGGCAGCTGCTATAACTGCTCCAGTGATTAGGAAGGTACTGCCCTCTGAAGTAAGCCTAGGTCATCCCTGGACCATTCGCTAGGAAGTTCCACTGTGTATTGCACTGAAATTTCTCTCTCTCCAAGACTTCCACCTGCTGGGCCTGCGTCTGACCTCTACAGGCCACAAGAAATAAGTTTATTACCTCTTCCACCCAGCTGCCCTCTAAATATTTGAAGAAAGCCGCCTTAACTCTCCCAATTTAGCAAGGAGACTGACTCAATTCTTCTTACACAGTTTTATCATTTTGAGATCACTTACTATGTCTCAGTCACATCACTGGTGTGATCTTTGATTATCACAAAACGCCATCAGGTAAGTTTATTATCCCCATTCCATGGAGGCAGAGCAATTAGCTTGAATCTCCACGAAAAGTAAAGGGCACAGCCTATATTGTTTCCGAGTCCACACTCCTTTCATTACAAACCTGTGGTTCCCACACCTGACTCCCAGAATCCCGTGGCAAGGTCTACTTTAAAAATAGAAACACACAGGTTCTCAAGCAGATTTACTGAACCGGAACCAGATGATTCTGATAGAACTGATTCAGAGATCGGCATTTAAAAACTGCTGCCTCGGGTTTCCCTGGTGGCGCAGTGGTTGGGAGTCTGCCTGCCGATGCAGGGGACACGGGCTCGTGCCCCGGTCCGGGAAGATCCCACATGCCGCGGAGCGGCTGGGCCCGTGAGCCATGGCCGCTGAGCCTGTGCGTCCGGAGCCTGTGCTCCACAACGGGAGAGGCCACAACAGTGAGAGACCCGCGTACCGCAAAAAAAAACTGCTGCCTCATGTGAGAGTTAACCTCCTCAGCTTCCAGTTTCCCTTTTTGGGGGAACAAACTTTATATTTTAAAAATCAACATTCTGCCTACAATGTATAATCCAAATGGGGCCTGACCAGTACGCTCCGGAATAGACCCACGACTTCCCTTACTCTGAGCTGATGTGCCAACAATGAAACCTGAGTTCGTATTCCATCACCTGGAAGAGTAGGGAAAACTCCACCCAAAGGCACGGCCACCACTACCTGCCGATGCTGGAGATGCAACAGGGCCACTCACCTCTGAGTCTGTCCCTGTGGCCGCCTTCTCTCCACGCTCATCTCCGTGAAGCACATCTCTTGAAGACAATTAAAATTCCACAGTGCCCTGATTTCAATCCTCCTGTAACCATGCTGAATATTTTCCACTTAAAAAAATTAAGTTTTAATTAAGTTTTCTCATCAAAACACCCGTCCTGCTGATAATGTCAGGAAGGTCTGAGAAAGTAATTACGTGCGCAAATCTGTTGTTGACCTATTTCTTCTCCATTGGGACATTTCTTCTGTCTCCTTCACTTCATTAGCAATCCCCCGTTGCCACAGGAAGGCCCGCTTTCTTCTCTATTTACCGTAATAGAGACAAAGAACCGGGCTCCCTCTTTTGTAGACAGCTGCAACTCCTGCACTGAATGAACTGTTAGGCATCAGGCTCCACCTGTGAGTCTTCCTTGGCCCATTTCCCTTCATGGTGACCGTCTAGCAGGGCAGATAAAAGGGCCAGCCAGAGTTATATGAGGGCACTTTGGTGGAGCCCATCACTTACGTTTCATACCCCCTCTCCCAGGCCAACATACCTAGCTGTTACACTTAGAAATAGGCTAGACTTCCTGACTTCCTGGAGGTAGAAGTGATAAAAATGACACCCAATTATGAACAGATACAAAATTGTTTGTTTGGCATTTGGCAAACTAACACCAATACTCTCAATTCCCGGCTCTAACACCTGATGTTAGTTTCCTAGAGCTGCTGTTACAAATCATCACACGCTGGGTGACTTTAAAAAACCCAGAAATTTATTCTCTCAGTTCTGGTGGCCAGGAGTCTGAAATCAAGGTGTTGACAGGGTCACGTTACCTCTAAAGGCTCTAGGGGAGTAACCTTCCTTGCCTCTTCCAGCTTCTGGTGGCTCCTGGCAATCTTTGGTTTATAGATACGTAACTCCAGTCCCTGCCTCTGTATCTTCACATGGTCTTCTTCCCTCTGTCCCCGTGTCCTTTCTCCTTCTCATAGAGGGACGTCAGTCACTGGACTTAGGCTCACCCTACACTCAGGATGATTTCATCTTGAGATCCTTAACTAGTTCCATCTACAAAGATCCTATTTCCAAATAAGGTGACATTCTCAGGTTCCACATGGACATGAACTTGTGGGGACATTATTCAACCCACTACACTTGCCCCGAGGCAGTCCCATTGAGGTAGTCCAAGAGTGAGATGGGAGGAATTTGAAGCCATAACCAGGAACAGAAAGACCAAGATTCCTGCAGTTAACCCACTAGGGATAAAGGAGATCCACCCCCTGTTGGAACCACTCATGCATGTTTTGTGGGGTTTTTTTTGACTCATCTTTCCAACTGGCAAAAGGCAAACAACAAACCCAAATGGAGAGAGATTTGAGCATGTCTTCAGTTTAAATCTGGACACATATGATCCAAAATTTGTAGACTAGAACCAGAAAAAAAATTGGTGTGAATCATTTCGTCATCAAATAGAGTTCTTCCTAACCCGTGCCAGTCACTGAACTGTCATCTCTACTTTTGATTTTTATTTAATAAATCTGAACCTGTAGTCTTCTCTGACAGCTTGTTTCAGGGTTCAAAACAACGGATTTCGGGGAATTTGGGCTCCACCATAATTTGGTCCCCAACTTTCTTTTAACCTATATTTCCCCACTACTCATGACCCCTCATGAATTCTCTAATTGGGTCAACAGCACTTCCATTGAATACAGTTTCTACTTTCCAGCTTCCAACTGTTCCCTCCAGCTGGAATGCTCTTTGCTTTCTTCTCTTCACCTCTCACCCCAAGTGGTGCTTTTAGAACATGTTGGCAAATTCTTCAAGTCTCCCATCAAAAGGTGGACCCTAATTCCCCTCCCTTTGACCTGTGTCCCTACAGCCTGGCCTAGTGACTCACTTCTAACGAATAGAATGCAGTGGAAAGCAGAAGTGATGCTGACGACTTCCAAGGTGAGGGCACGGAAGGAGGTAGGACCCCTGCCTGGCTCTCACTCTACTCTTTCGACACTCAGTGGAGCCCAGCCAACCAAGCTCTGGGAAGCCCAGCAGCCACAGGAAAAGGCCAGGAGTAGGTGTTCTGGCCACAGCCCCAGCTAAGGTGCCAGCCAACAGCCAGTATCAACTGCATAGAGTGAGCAAGCTTTCCGGTGATTCCAGCCCCCAGCCTTCAGGCTACCCCGGCCGACACCAAGCAGAGACGAGCTATCTGCAATTCTAAAATTCCTACCAAAATTCCAGACTCATGAGCAAAATCAATGTTGTTGTAAACCATAACTATTGGGTGTTTGTTATGCAACATTAAGTAACTGGAGCACTCTACCTCTGGCCATCTCGACCTTTCTAAAATCCTTTTTTTTTTTTTTAGATTACATAACAAGAGCCTACTTTACGACACCATATAACAGGTCAAACTCAACATGTCCAAAGTAAAACTCAGCTTTCCCCCCAAATCTTATTTTATCCCAGTTTTCTATCTCAGTGACTGGAACCACCATTCACCCTATGAGCAAGCTAGAAACCTAAGGGTCATGCTAACACCCCTCCTCCAAACCACAGTCAATCAATACCAAGTTCTATTGCTTCTGCCTCTTCCACATCTCCAGAATCCATTCATGGCTCCCTTCTCCATAATGTGCATTTGAGATACTGTCATCTTTCACCTGGATGCACTAGTGCCCTAACTGCTCTTGCTACCACTCCACTCCAATGGCACTACAGTGGTCTCTGCAAACCACAAATGGGTTCCCTTCACCTTCCCTGCTTAAAACCCTTCACTGATTTCCCACTGCTCTTAGAATCAAACCCCAAATCCTTAGAGTGGTTATAAGGTCTTACATGGTCTGGCCCCCACCTCCCACTCCAGATTCATCTCACCCTGAGATCCCCCTAGTTCTCTGGGCTCCAGCACCATGGCCCGTACCCTCTCTCAATCATGCTGTGCTATCCCTCACCACAGAACATGGGCACCAGCTGCAGTACAATTCTGCACCCCACTCCTTCCTGAGTGAATCTCTCCTCAGTCTTCCCTTAAATATCCCTTCTTCAGGGAAGCCCTTTGCCCCAGACATGAGATTCCTCTATTTTACATCTCATGTCGCACGCTACACTAGTATTTGTGCGTGTGGTTTTTTGATTCAAGGGTGTCTCCTCTACTAGACTCAACTCCAAGAGGGCAGGAATGGTGTCTTCTTTTGCTCTCCACTCTATTCCGAGTTCTTAACCACATAGTGTGTGCACAACAAATATACACTAAGTGAATGAACCATTTCCTCTCTCTTTAAATCTACCACAATACCTTGCTCCAAATAGAGTTTCAATACATTACGAATGAGTGGAGAGGTTATTGCAAATCACTCCAAAGGGTTCTTGCAGCATAAAAAGCTTAGAAGAGAAAAAGTTGAACCTCAACGCTCAAAAATAAAACCATCTTCCAGCTGTTGATCCGTGAGTTCTCAAAAGAAAAGGTTCTCCTAGGGGTGTGGCAAGGGGGAAGCAGGTTAAAAACAGAAGATGTATCTTGCACACTTTTCCTTAAGGGCCTAATAGCTTTAGTATCTTGTCCCTTACAGACTCCCAAATTTTGTTAAGCGGGCAGTAGTTGTAAACAACACTACATAGAAAGAAATGGAAAGAGACTGGTGTTATGAATCCATGAAAATGAGACCAATTTATTATGGTTGTAATTTTTCCTCTATTTTTTTAGGATAAAGGTTTTTTAGATTAAATATGTCAAGAAACATGATGGCTCTCTGAACGCATAATAGCCAAATGGTCTGATCATGGGACATCATTGGCTCAAGATTCAGCGATAATTTTCCCAATTTTGCCAATGTCTCACTGATGGTTTTGAAACTCCCCAAAGATAAATCCAGTTGTTTCTTCAACTTCTTTGGTCTTCTTTACTTCACATCCCTAAAAGGTCTGTGACTGAAATGCTATTTACTAATCTGATGTTACCTTGGTCCTAATCTGGTGGCAATAAATATTATTGACATTAAACAAAGATTTTATTAAGCACTATCTTCCCTGCATTACTTTTTGTTACATACATTGCTTTAAAAAGAATGATTTAATAATCTAAACAAACCACCAAAAGAACTCTAAGTAAGTTAAAAGTTTGGATTAAAAAGTAAAAACTATTAGACATTGGACCTTAAAGACATGTTCTGGCAGAAGAAAGGTCTATGGAAGGCTAAGTGAATATTCCCTTGGCTCATTCCCGGTTGCTAAAGGGTTCACTGCTTTCACCTTGACATTAATTGCTCCCCAAAAGCTGTTAATAACGCTGGCAAAATGGACCGTATTAAAACCAATGACCTGCAATCCTCATCACTTTCATTTCCAACTTGAACAGTATAAAAGGCCAGTAGTTTCTTACTTACAATTCCGCAACAGAAATAAACGTTATTTAATCAACAACTGATCAAATAAAAGGCAAATGGAGGGCAGGGAGGAATAAACAGAGCCAGAAAATTTTCCCTCTCCACCCAGGCTTCCCCCCCTCCTTTCTCTCAGGTACTTCCTGTGGTCTTTGAGGGCTATTTCTCTGCTACCAACTTCTTACACAATGACCACTGATGACAGTAAGAGCTTTGCTATAAGTCTGAGAGATGGGAAATAAGACTTCCTATAAATGACATTATTAATATTGACTTGCGTCCATTTGATACTGTGTTCGGCTCTTATTTCAGAGTGATAGTCTTCCAGTTCCTCATTGTATGAGCCCCTCCATCAGTGTAAAGGACTCCTGAACCAACTGCCCCAGCACCTGCTCTTAACTGCCTCTACTAAATGAAGCCTCACCTGTGGATGAAAAAAGAGAAATGGAACCATCCTTGAACGTTAAATGTTGTAAACTGATTCTTGACGGAACAAAACACAGGTTATATTAGGGGACCACAACTACTAAAACTAGTCTCATGAAGAGCTGGACCCTGGGGCCTTATCTGACCATCAGCAACTGGGTGATGACTCTTCGGGGAAGAAAGAGTCCCTCTCTTCAAACCAATTGAAATGCCACTGCCCTTGATTCTCTCTGCTTTACATCAGAAAAACTCATGAAACAGAAGGAAGTGATCTCAGAGACCCACGGGACTTCCCTGAGTGATTTTCATGCAGGCCTCGTGAAGCCATGATGCAGAGAAGGGGACTGCATCAGTATATTTATTTTAATCACTGAAAAGTTTTCATTTATAATTCATAGGTACTTAGACTGCTTGGGATGCCTTATTAAAAAGGATGTCATTTTTTTTTTTTTACCTCTTTGTGACCACAGGAAAGAGAAACCTCTTCAGTGTCAATGTATAAGAATCAATTGTTACCAAAATAGAAGCTGGTGCCCACTAATTACAGTGCTATCCAACCGGCATTGATAAAATCATCATCATCGCTGTTTGAAGACAGGAACATGTAATTTAGCCTTAAGTGAGTACAATTAACAGGTTTTGAAAAACTCAGCAGTAACTATCTGATGACTGCTAAATATACCCATTCTTCTCTCTTAGAAAGTCTTATCTGAGTAGTTCCCCAAAGTAGGGAAGTTAATAGTAGGCATCGAGAGAGACATCAGAGGAGAAAAAAAATTACTTGGATATATATGTAATGGATTTCCCACTGTTAACAAGCATTTATTAAGGATCCAATGTCCTCCTGGATACTTTGGGGAATTTTTTGTTTAATGTAAAATCCGTCATCTAGGAATATAATTTGAGTCCATAGGGAACCCTATGGAACATGGGTACCTGAAGTTATTTATTTCTGGCACTAAAGTTTACAGTGAGTCCCAGGTCCTACACAGGAATATACAAAGATGTGTTCAGTATTGACATGTTGGAGAAATCCAAGTGGGGACACAGACAATGAGAAGTGATGGGCTCTTGAAGGTGCATCAGGGAGGGACCTCTTTGGAGAGTATGAGAAGTCGCCTGGAGACAAGGACTTTGCCCTGTGCCCTTCCTTGCCGTCCAGTGGAGAACAACCTCCAGGATAACCACCACGATGACAACTACGAGACTTACGAGAGATTTCCGTCTCTTTGCACCTCTAGAGAGCTTAAGACATTTCCTAGAAAATCACCTCCTACAAAGAGGGGTAGAGAGCCAGAGCTGTCCCTACTGGGTCCACTGGGGCACTATGACTGGCCACTGACCAGAGAGAGGTCTGAGAAACATCAGCACTGGGAGAGGCGGATAGATGCAGCGGTTCCAGGGCTGTGGGCACAGAAGAGAGGGAGCCCTGGCGGAGCTGACGAGCAATATTCCCCAAATCAATCCTTAGGGCGATGGAATTTGCATGATGACCAGAGCTCCTGTGTCACAGCTCAGTCAGCAAAATGAGGAATGAGGCACTAAAGACCTGTGTTAATGCTCTTGAGCTAAGTGTTGTCCCCTCCCTGAGTCGATGTCCCCAACTACTGAGTGAGAAAATGGCTCCAGATGAAGGCTCCAGGTGAAGGCTTTGATCAATTGTACGGACTCAGAATATGCCCACGTCTCTGGATGCTGCCTTACAACGTAAATAGAGAAGGACAGAGTCTTTGCTCTCATAAAACTTCCCAGATGCACACGCAACAGGAAATGGCAAAGCACGTCCTGATACGTGAAGTTTGTTATGTCTTGACAAGGTCCACTGCACGTTACACAGAAGGAGTTAAAATGGTCCAATAACCTCTCTCAAGTCAAAGTAAAGGCAGCAGGGGTCAAGTCCATGCTTATGAATGAAGGATGGAGACAGGCTTGCCAGACGCCCACCGCAAAAAGCCTCATGCCTATCCCCCGGGACCAAGGTCCAGCCCGCTGAAAAGCCCTGGTGCAACTCTCAGGCCAAGACAAGAAGCCAGTACAGACAGCCATTCTGGAAAGGGGCAGATCCAAATGTGACCTTCTCAGACGCTGGCTAGATGCTGGCTGTTATCACAGGTGCTTTTCCGCAGGTGCCTGTTTTGAGAAACCCTACTTTAATTTTGTAATGGACTTCTGTCAACATTTGTAACAATGTTTTTGTAAATCATTTCTCCCCTTCTAAATTGTAATAATAATAGTCACCAGCTCCTTCCTTCCATCCCACCCAGGCCTCTAAAAATGGAGAAAACAGCATGGTTCACCAGGCTGTGGAATAAGTCCTCTGCCATCACTCTGATGCTATCACCAGCTCTCCACCAATCAGCACCCTGTGTCACCACCAGCTAGCATCCTGTGCCAATTCCATCCCACTAGACACAGTTTTCTTAGACAAAGGTGCCCGTCATGTCACATCCAGGGCTTTGGAGAGAAACCACTAATGAAAATGATTATAAAGCCTTTTTCAACTCTAAAGATGTGATGTCTAACAGCTGAAACAGTTAATAGGGCTCTAGTTCCTTTTTCGCCTACAAAAGATCTTACCCAGCACTCAAGCTAAATGTGAATTTGATTTACTTTTCAAGAAGCTGGTTATGGCCACTGGTGCCCACAAAGCTTCTCTCCACCTTGTTATAAAGACCATGCCCATTGCAGGGGGAGCAGCCTAGCACGGAGTGATATGGTTACTGGTAAACGATCACATAAGGCCAATTCCATCAAGAAATGTCAGGACCTTTTTAACTTGGAATTGGTGAGAGAATTTCTCATCTTTACTTTGGAATGGATTAGTGGCATTTACAAATCTAAATGGTTTGAAATAACAGAGTCAAATGGGAGGAAAAGTCTGACCAATTTTTGTTGTGATTTTTGAATTATTATTTAAATATGCAAGTGTAGGCACAGAATACCCAGTGGTGGAAAAAGATCCGCCTGAGAAATGTGAAGTACTCTCATAATGAATGTGAAAGATTTAAGCACTTTGGGTTCCAATACTTTATTCAATATTTTTATCCTCTTGGTTGCTTTATTTTCTCTTCTTCCTGGATTTCCCTAGTTCCTACTGTTGAATGGATAGGCAGAAACCATAAGCAAATAAACCTCTGGAGCTTAGCTGAGACTCTACCTATCCACAGATTTATTGCTTTGTATTTTAATGCTCAGTGCCAACAGTATTTCTTTGTCTTTGTGTTCTGCTTATTAAACGCAAACCAAAATAATCCTGCTTCCCCACAAGGAACAAGTTTTCAACAAAAAAGTTAAATTAATAGTGATGCATATGGACCACAGATATCGCTAAACTGCCTGAGCAGAAGGTAGTTTATGCCAGGTGACTAGGCAAAGCCACATAATATCAAGTGACTAAATTACACAGGATCACTTGTTGTGAGCAACAGAAATTCTGTCCAGCTACCTTCAACAGAAAAGGGATATATGGGAAGAACACTGAAGAATAGAGAACTGACAGAAGTGTTAGAAAACCAGGCAGAAACTACGGGTGGCTGCCCCAGGATCTAGCTGCCTAGGGCGTGGCAGCCAGCACCAGCACACTGGCCTGCAGGCTGCTTCTCACTGCCCAGCAACACTGCTGCCTTAAAACCTCTCTCAGGTGTCTCCTGGCCTCTACAATACCTTCCTCAGATCCAAAGTCCAGAATAAGAACACTGATTGGCCAAGCCTAAGTAACGTACCCCTGCTCTAGCCACCAGGAGGCAGGGAGATGGAGTATGCAGCCATCTCAGCTTCTGAGATAGAAGGGATCTCCCTCCAAGAAAGAAAATCCAGGTAAAGACCCACTGCACTGAAGTGTGTTTCCATCAGGGAGGATGCAAGTGTAATTTGACCACAGGGAGAGTGATGAAGCACCATCCCTTCCTTTTAGGGTACTCATATGTCCATTTTTGTGACGCTGCTGGAAAGGTATCAAACTTCTCCATCTCGGCAGAGGTCTTGGTCAGTTTTACACTTGCATTCTGGTTTTTAGTAACAGGTGACATAACTTACCTTCTCATTCAGAGTATCTAGCAGGCCCTTGGCATCTGAGGATTCCATATCTGTGTCTCCTATTCTTAGTGTGTAAACTTTACATGTAGAAATGCTTTACAATAGTATTCATACCTACCATATACATACAAAATAACCTATGCAAGGCCCCTAGCACAAATGTGAATGAAACTGGTGAGGAAATCCTGCTTGACACCTAGTGGTTGCACCTCAGTTTGTAGTGTTTGAGAATCTGGGGATCCTCTAAAGTTTCAGCATGCCCCTCACCATGGGTTTCCTTCATTGAAAAGTATGCAGGATGGGGTTAGAAAGACAAAGGGGCTAGAACATAAAAATGAGAGAAGTCATAGTCTTGGGCAACCTCTTTCCATTTCACGTAGAAACTACATGAGATAAGATCTTAACATTTTTCAAGGGAATAGATTCTTAAGTTAGCATGTAAGAAAACGTTACAAAAAAGGAAGGAAAGAAAGGAAGGAGGGAGGGAGGGAGGAGGGAGGGAGGCAGGGAAGGAAGGAAAGAAAATAGGTCAAGGTAACTGAATGTTTATATGATAACCCACTGAAGTGACAATTTGATGGGCAGCATATTCCAATGAACAAAGCAAAAAAAAAGTTCAAAGACAGCTTTGCTAAAGTAAGCTTGATAAGTTTCACTTCCTCATACCTCAGTTCTCTCACAGTTACAAAATATTGAACACCTAACATACACCATATACTCGTTCTGCATTGGAGATACAAGGTCAGTTCCTTCTCTGTAGCTATCAATAGAGAGAGTGTCTCCTTGGGGGGACAGTGGGAGCATGAATTGGATCCATCCAGATACGACATAATTCCTCAGGAGAAAGGCTGCATCAATCCACTGCATCTGTGACATGGGCAGACAAAGTCACTCCGGCAAGGTGGGGAGGCAGCTCCAGCAAAGCAGGATTTAGAAGAGGGAAATGTGATGATTGCCAGAAAAATGGTGCAATGAATTTCCTTGCATTCAAAATCAGATACACATCACTGTTCAAATTAGATGCTCAGAAACAAGAAGAAAACTGAGATCATGCAAAAATGTTCTAGCTAGGTGTTTCCTCCTCCTTTTTCTATTTCCACAGTAGGCTTAACCCTAAATACTTAAGACATCCTACTATTCAGGAAAATAGATGTTATTTTAATAACCCTCCTAAAATGACACCATATAACCATCTGTTATGAACCCTTGCAATCCTGCATTCTCCACTCATCTCCGAATTATCAATATCGCTACAGCCACCCACCCGTCCAACCACACCCCCCAAAAAATATGTCGGGGGAAGAGAAGGAAAGAGAAGTTTGGCAGGAAAAAAAGGAATTAGGCTGCTCAGAATACATTTTTGTTTACTATTCCTCACCTCTTTCTCATCCTATAAACAGCTTTTAAAGTGGGGACAAATTCATAATATTAGATATGAAATACGTGCCAGAAAGTGGAAGAGACGGAGCAGGGGAAAGGAGGACTCAGGGAGGTTTAGAGCTGGAAGGGAGCTTGGTGATGATTCCATCCTCACGTTTCCCAGCTGAGAAAACTGAGGCCTGTGTCTTTGGGTGAACACCACAACAGCAGCCACTTAGCACCGTGCCAGGTCTAGAACCAAGTGAATCTCTTGCTCCACAGGTAAGGAAGTTCAAGACACCAAAATACTGTGAAGTTTATAATATAAAAATGCTTAAGGCCAAGGTGACATCGTGTTAAATGTCACACAGAGCAAGACATTGATCCTACCCTAGTGGTTGGCAAACTCAAGGGATAAGATAGCAACTCAGCCACTGTATGCACACAAAATTAAACTATTTTTAAAACATGTGGGAAGCATATTAAATGGCACATTCCCACTGTAGTTTCTGTGCCCAGAGATCTAATTAAGGATTATGCTGTGTCCATAGAACCATGGAAAATGGAAATGTCTCTGTAGGATTAACTCTGAAGCCTCAACATTTTTGAAGTATTAGAATATCATGCCAGGCAACCCTAAAACTACTAGGTGTGGTCTTCAGGGAAAGGAGATGTTAATACCATTTCTAACAGATGGGGCATTGATCACGACATATGAGAAGACAGTAGCGACCAATTAAAGACAAAAGCCTTAGTGAATGTGGGGTATGTGTATAGACCCACGTGACACCTGTCCTTCTAGAGATGGCCAACACACTCAAAGGTAACTGGGTGCAGCAGGAAATCACCAGAGAGCTTCAATAAATAGGTACTCAAGTCAAAGCTGACAATGGAAGAAAAACCATGGCAGCAGTATAAATGTTAAACTCGAGGGGGTTGATACAAGTGATTAGGAAGCCAGCACAAAGAATAATCTAGGCAAAGAAGACTAGCTGCTAGGAATGTCAAATGGGCTTCATTTTTTAACGACAACTCCCATCAATTGAAAGCGGTTGCCTAGAGATCTGTGCTGAGAAAGTCTATGTTGGGAAAGAGCATTATGATCAGCCATGGAGAAACCCACTTCTATGAAGAGTAGTCGATAAGATTACTGTAAGTGTAGAAACACAGATTGAATATGAATGACATTCTCTAGAAGCAGCACTATGATGTCACCACCAATCACGTAAGTGTGCATCCCTTGATTCAAGAGATAAGTGAACTGCTTACTACGTGCAAGCTTGGCTCATGGCAGAAGGTAGCCTTAGAAAGTAGAGGAGCCACACAATTAGGAACTTACCTAATGGTGGAGGAATGGACAACATCAGTTATGCCCATCCAATCAGACCCTGTGGTACACTACAATATAGTATCTTCCCATCCTCTGAATGGAGGAGGCACTTGGAAAAGGCATATGTGGAAGGCACGGGCTTTTAAGGAGAAGGGGGTTATTGCAAACCTGGGAGAGGGGAAGCCTAGTAAATGCCCTGAAGGACAGAAGTCGGAACTATTAACAGACACCATTGTTCAGCATGGTCAGTATTTACTGATTTTCCTGCAGAAGCCTCAATATACTTATTTTAGAGGTTTCTCATATATAGCAAAGGATACCTAGTGGGAAACTCTGGACTCCGCAGTCTCTCAGTTCTAAGATTGGAGCCGGGTAACTAGATAGAGTACATCTTGAAATCTATAAAACATTAAACTAACAAACAGCAGATTAGAGAGGATAAAAAACTGAAAGTGTTGGAAAAACTCAAGAGCAAAGTAAGGTAGGTAAAGGGTATGAAGGAGAAATGCCACCAGAGATCTTGAAACTCTGATGAGAGATGACAGAAACACAGCCAGTGCAAGAGCTGAAAAGGAAACTTCAAGGTGATACAGGAACAGATAAATGGATGCTATCACTACTCAATAAGATAAACACGTCGTTTCTGCTTCTGCCACATCTCTCTGGTCTTCTGGGTTCCTTCTTTTTTTTTTTTTTTTTAAAGAAGATGTTGGGGGTAGGAGTTTATTAATTAATTTATTTTTGCTGTGTTGGGTTCGTTTTATATATATTTTTTGCGGTACGCGGGCCTCTCACTGTTGTGGCCTCTCCCGTCGCGGAGCACAGGCTCCCGACGCGCAGGCTCAGTGGCCATGGCTCACGGGCCTAGCCGCTCCGCAGCATGTGGGATCTTCCCAGACCCGGGCATGAACCCATGTCCCCTGCATCGGCAGGCACACTCTCAACCACTGCGTACCAGGGAAGCCCCTGGGTTCCTTCTTTTAAGAGGAAGCCATCCCAGTGCATTTAAAGTCAGTCACATTTTAAATAAACACCACAAAAATACATCTTTGAAAATAAACCACTGGGATATAAATGCCAATGGAGCATGTTTCCTTTAGTCCAATGCCAAACACCTTTTTTTTTTTTTTTTTTTGCCATATGTGGGCCTCTCACTGTCGTAGCCTTTCCCGTTGCCGGACGCGCAAGCTCAGCGGCCATGGCTCACGGGCCCAGCCGCTCCGCGGCATGTGGGATCCTCCCGGACCGGGGCACGAACCCGTATCCCCTGCATCGGCAGGCGGACTCTCAACCACTGCGCCACCAGGGAGGCCCCCAAACACCTTTTGACTGAATGTGCTCCATGAGCAAAACATTGCCAAAGATACTGAAATCAATGAGGCCAAGTCTCTGGCCTCATCAGAAGCTGTTGGTGCAGGTTGTTTCTGACAGAGACAAGTCTACAAACAAAGCAGGTCTAACTTCCAAACCTTTGACTGGAGATGTGTTAACAAAGCTTCGAGAATATTTACCCATATTTGTAGTGAAGTAATTCTTCGAAACACCTGGATTTCTTAATTGTCAATAAGACAAAGAATGCATCAGGTGGGTACTCAGCTGCCAACTGCTTGACACATGCAACGAACACAGAGAATCAAAATGGGGACTTCCTTCATTTTTTGAAACATGGACCATATTCAGTCCTGATACATATCAGATGCTTAAATAAGGTGACTGGATAAAAGAATGATGTCAACGGTCTCCACCGCCGAGTTAATCAGGTCTGATAGGTATGACAGGTTGATAAACAAATAATTGACAATAATTATTATACAAGACAACGTCTGAAGAGTTGTAGTCTACCTGTGTAAAAAGTTATAAGGGGGTTGGCAGCCTCTCGCTCAGCCGGCAGCCCACCCCCCGGACAGGAGGAAGGAGCCCTCATGGGCAAAGCTGGTGTGGCTGGCATCAAAGGCAGCCGTGACCCCACATTCCTTCTCCTGCTGCTGTTTCCGCTCCAGGCAGGCCACAGAAGCACAGCCCACAGCATGGCTCAGCCTCTCGCCCAGTGGGGAGAGGTTGGGGCGGGCTTAGAGACATTGTGTGGTGCAGACCAGATGCCAGAAGCCCTGGGCTCCAGCAGCTGGATGCTGGGTGACCCCAGATGAGTCCCTTCACCTCTCTGGGCCTCAGTGCACATCTGCACAATGAGGGACAAATGCCAGAGACAAGAGTGTAATACTGTATGGCTCCATTTATTTTTTTTTTAATATTTTTTTGATATGGACCATTTTTTTTAAAGTCTTTATTGAGAGGGTGGAGTCAAGATGGGGGTGTGGGAAGACACCGAGCTAGTGTCTCCCCACAACTAGGGCACCTGCCGGCTGCTGGTGGGGGACCCTGACACCCAAGGAGATGGGAGGAACCCCCAAGTGAACCAGTAGGATGTTGGGGGACAGGGTGGGGAAGAGAAGTGGAGGCCAGACAGGATCGGTGCCCCTGAGGCCAGGGAGATCAGGAGAGGTAGATGGGAGGGGCCCTCTGGGAGGAGCAGGAAAGGAGCAGAGGGCGATCCCCTGGCCCACTCAGCTCAGAGAGCCGGCTGAGCTCCCAGGAAGGTCCCCTTCCCTCCAAGGTCATCCCCTTACCCCTGGTCCTGGGGGCATGAGAAGAAAGCTGAGGGGAGAACAGGAGTGGCCACTGGGAGGGGCCCTCTGGGACAGCGAGAGCAGGAGAGGGGAAGAGGGCGTTTCCCCACCCACTCAAGCCCAGGAAGCCTGCTAGGCTCCCAGGTGAGGTCCCCTCTCTCTGAGACCAGGGGTGGGGGACACACCTGGGCCCCTTCTGTTCCTTGAGCCTAAGCCCCAGCCTCACAGCTCCCAGGGCCTTTACCAGCCCTGTGGGTCCTAAGTATAGGCCCACATCCACCACCCAAACCTCGCCCTTACTTAGGCCCCACCCTCCACAGCCAAGGTCTTTTCCCCTTTTTTCTCTTCCTCTTTTCCCTCCTCTTCTTTTTTACTATTGTGGTACTGTTGTGCCTTCCAGTTGTTGATTCATCTATATTTTTATTTTTATATTCTTTCTAACATATCTGTTAGTTTCCTAGTCTAATTTTATTTTTTACTTTACTGTTGTTCTTTTTTGGTTTTTGGCAACAACACGTGACTTGCAGGATCTTGGTTCACGAGCCAGGGGTCAGGCCGAAGCACCTGTGGTGGGAGCTCTGTGTCAAAACCACTGGACTAACAGAGAACCTCAGACCCCAGGGAATATTCATAGGAGTGAGGTCTCACGGAGGTCCTCATCTCAGCACCAGGACTCAGCTCTACCCAACAGTCTACAAACTCCAGCGTTTGAAGCCTCAGGCCAAAAACCAGTAAGACAGGAACAGAATCCCTAAACCCCCCCAAAAAAAAAAAAAAAAAAAAAAAGACACGGCAAAAAATATGTCACAGGTGAAGGAGTAAGGTAAAAACCTACAAGACCAAATAAATGAAGAGGAAATAGGCAGTCTACCTGAAACAGAATTCACAGTAATGATAGTAAAGATGATCCAGAATCTCGGAAACAGAATGCAGGCATGGATTGAGAAAATATAAGAAATGTTTAACAAAGATCTAGAAGAACTGAAGAACAAACAAACAGAGATGAACAACACAATAACTGAAATGAAAAATACACTAGAAGGAATCAATAACAGAATAACTGAGGCAGAAGAACAAATAAGTGAGCTGGAAGACAGAATGGTGGAAGTAACTGTCGAGGAGGAGGATAAAGAAAGAAGAAGGAAAAGAACTGAGGACAGTCTCAGAGACCCCTGGGATAACACTAAACACAACAACATTCGCATTACAGTGGTTCCAGAAGAAGAAGAGAAAAAGAAAGGGTCTGAGAAAATATTTGAAGAGATTATAGTCGAAAACGTCCCTAACGTGGGAAAGGAAATAGTCACCCAAGTCCAGGAAGCATAGAGTCCCATATAGGATAAACCCTAGGAAAAACACACCAAGACACATATACATATTTTTTAATTAATTAATTAATTAATTAATTTATTTATTTTTGGCTGTGCTTGGTGTTTGTTTCTGTGCCAGGGCTTTCTCTAGTTGCGGCGAGCAGGGGCCACTCTTCATCGCGGTGCGCGGGCCTCTCACTGTCGCGGCCTCTCTTGTTGCGGAGCACAAGCTCCAGATGCACAGGCTCAGTAGTTGTGGCTCACGGGCCCAGTTGCTCTGCGGCATGTGGGATCTTCCCAGACCAGGGCTTGAACCCATGTCCCCTGCATTAGCAGGCAGATTCTCAACCACTACGCCACCAGGGAAGCCCCAAGACACATATGAATCAAACTAACAAAAATTAAATTCAAAGAAAAAATATTAAAAGCAGTAAGGGAAAAACAAAAATAACATACCAAGGAATCCCCATAAGGTTATCAGCTGATCTTTCAGCAGAAACTCTGCAGGCCTGAAGGGAGTGGCAGGATATACTTAAAGTGATGAAAGAGAAAAACCTACAACCAAGACGACTCTACCCAGTAAAGATCTTATTCAGATTCGATGGAGAAAACAAAAGCTCTCAGACAAGCAAAAGCTAAGAAAATTAAGCAGCACCAAAACAGCTTTACAACAAATGCTAAAGAAACGTCTCTAGGTGGGAAAGACAAGAGAAGAAAAAGACCCACAAAAACAAACCCAAGATAATTAAGAAAATGGTAACAGGAACATACATATCAATAACAACCTTGAATGTAAATGGATTAAAGGCCTCAACCAAAAGACACAGACTGGCTGAATGGATACAAAAATAAGACCCATATATATGCTGTCTACAAGAGACCCACTTCAGACCTAGGGACACATACAGACTAAAGGTGAAGGGATGGAAAAAGATATTCCATGCAAATGGAAATCAAAAGAAAGCTGGAGTAGCAATACTTGTATCCAATAAAATAGACTTTAAAATAAAGACTATTACAAGAGACAAAGAAGGACAGTACATAATGATCAAAGAATCAATACAAGAAGAAGATATAACAATTATAAACGTTTATGCACCCAACATAGGAGTACCTCAATACATAAGGCAAATGCTAACAACCATGAAAGGAGAAACTGACAGTAACACAATATTAGCAGGGGACTTTAACATGCCACTTACACCAATGGACAGATCATCCAAACAAAATAAATAAGGAAACACAAGCTTTAAATGGCACAATAGACCAGATAGATTTAATTGATATTTATAGAACATTCCACCCAAAAAAACCAGAATACACTTTCTTCTCAAGTGCACATGGAACATTCTCCAAGACAGATCACATCTTGGGTCAAAAATCAAGCCTCAGAAAATTTAAGAAAATTGAAATCATATCAAGCATCTTTTCTGACCACAGTGTTATGAGACTGGAAATCAATGACCGGGAATAAAACTGTAAAACACACAAATAATGGAGGCTAAACAGTGCACTACTAACTAACCAAGAGATCACTAAAGAAATCAAAGAAGAAATAAAAAAATACATAGAAGGTTTCCCTGGTGGCGCAGTGGTTGAGAGTCCGCCTGCTGATGCAGGGGACACGGGTTTGTGCCCTGGTCCGGGAAGATCCCACATGCCACGGAGCGGCTGGGCCCGTAAGCCATGGCCGCTGAGCCTGCGCGTCCGGAGCCTGTGCTCCGCAACGGGAGAGGCCACAAGAGTGAGAGGCCTGCGTACCGCAAAAAAAAAACATAGAAACAAATGACAATGGAAACACGATGACCCAAAACCTATGGGATGCAGCAAAAGCAGATCTAAGAGGAAAGTTTAGAGCAATTCAATCTCAACTCAAGAAACAAGAAAAATCTCAAATAAACAATCTAACACTACACTTAAAACAACTAGAGAAAGAAGAACAAAGAAAACCCAAGGTCAGTGGAAGGGAAGAAATCATAAAAATCAGAGAAGAAATAAATGAAATAGAAATGAAGAAAACAATAGCAAAGGTCAATAAAACTAAAAGCTGGTTCTTTTAGAAGATAAACAGAATTGATAAACTCTTAGCCAGATTCATCAAGAAAGAAAGGGAGAGGACTCAAATCAATAAAATTAGAAATGAAAAAGGAGAAATCACAAATGACACCACAGAAATATTAAGGATTATAAGAGACTACTAGAAATAACTATATGCCAATAAAATGGACAACCATGAAGAAATGAACAGTTGGAAAGGTACAATTTTCCAAGACTGAATCAGGAAGAATTAGAAAATATAAACAGACCTATCACAAGTAATGAAATTGAAACCGTGATTAAAAATCTTCCAACAAACTAAAGTCCAGGACTACATGCATTCCTGGGGTTTATCCCAAGAATGCAAGGATTCTTCAATATATGCAAATCAATCAATGTGATACACCACATTAACAAATTAAGGAATAAAAACCATATGATCCTCTCAATAGATGCAAAAAAGCTTTTGACAAAATTCAACACCCATTTATGATAAAAACTCTCCAGAAAATGGGTACAGAGGGAACCTACCTCAACATAATAAAGGCCATATATGACAAACCCACAGCAAGCATCATACTCAATGGTGAAAAACTGAAAGCATTTCCACTAAGATTGGGAATAAGACATGGACGTCCATTCTCACCCCTCTTATTCAACATAGTTTTGGAAGTCCTAGCCACAGCAATCAGAGAAGAAAAAGAAATAAAAGGAAAACAAATTGGAAAAGAAGTAAAACTGTCACTGTTTGCGGATGACATGATACTATATATAGAAAATCCTAAATATGCCACCAGAAAACTACTACAACTAATCAGTGAATTTGGTAAGGCTGCAGAATACAAAATTAATGCACAGCAATCTCTGGCATCCCTATCCACCACCAACGAAAAATCAGAAAGAGAAATTAAAGAAACACTCCCATTTACCATTGCAACAAAAAGAATAAAATACCTAGGAATAAACCTGCTTAAGGAAGTAAAAGACTTGTACTCAGAAAACTATAAAACACTGATGAAAGAAATCAAAGATGACATAAACAGATGGAGAAATATACTATGGTCTTGGATTGGAAGAATCACTACTGTGAAAATGACTCTACTACCCGAAGCAATCTACAGATTTGATGCAATCCCTATCAAACTACCAATGGCATTCTTCACAGAATTAGAACAACAAATTTTACAATTCGTATGGAAACATAAAAGGCCCTGAATAGCCAAAGCAATCTTGAGAAAGAAAAACGGAGTTAGAGGAATCAGTCTCCCCAACTTCAAACTATACCACAAAGCTACAGTAATCAAGACAGTATGGTACTGGCACAAAAACAGAAATATAGATCAATGGTACAGGATAGAACGTCCAGAGATAAACTCACATACATATAGTCACCTAATTTACGACAAGGGAGGGAAGAACATACAATGGAAAAAGGACAGACTCTTCAATAAGTGGTGCTGGGGAAAATGGACAGCTACATGTAAAAGAATGAAATTAGAACACTCCCTAACACCATACACAAAAATAAACTCCAAATGGATTAAAGACCTAAATGTAAGACCAGACAGTATAAAACTCTTAGAGGAAAACACAGGAAAAACACTCTTTGACATAAACCTCAGCAAGATCTTTTTTGACCCACCTCCTAGAGTAACAGAAATAAAAGCAAAACAAAAATTTTACAATGGGACTTAATTAAACTTAAAAGCTTTTGCACAGCAAAGGAAATCATAAACAAGACAAAAAAAACAACCCTCAGAATGGGAGAAAATATTTGCAAATGAAACAACAGACAAAGGATTTATCTCCAAAATATACAAACAGCTCATGGAGCTCAATATCAAAAAAACAAACAATCCAATTTAAATAAATGGGTGGAAGACCTAAATAGACATTTCACAAAGGAAGACATACAGATGACCAAGAGGCACATGAAAAGATGCTCAACATCACTAATTATTAGAGAAATGCAAATCAAAACTACCATGAGGTATCACCTCATGCCGGTCAGAATGGCTATTATCAAAATATCTAGAAACAATAAATGCTGGATAAGGTGTGGTGAAAAGGGAACCCTCCTGCAGTGTTGGTGGGAATGTAAATTGATACAGCCACCATGGAGAACAGTATGGAGGTTCCTTAAAAAATTACAAATAGAACTACCATATGACCCAGCAATCCCACTACTGGGCATATACCCTGAGAAAACCATAATTCAAAAAGAGTCATTCCTCTTTTTGTTCCAGGCACTGGCCCTCATCCTGTCCTTCACTCAGATTGTTTCTGAGGAACATTCTGCCCACAGATTAAATCTTGTTACCTTCTCATTTGCCCCATGCTGGCATTTTTGGATAAATATCAAAGAATATGTTTTTCAGATCAGTGTTCCCAGCCTTTCTGAGTATGATTCCTTTTAACATCAGTCCTTTTTGTGCGCTGCTTGTCTGCTAATTAGGAAAATGCATAGTGGTCAACAGCCACGTGAGCTTTTAAATGTATTTGTAATGTAGGTATCCACCCTAAGCACTCCTATCTAGAAATACAAAGGCTGCACACATACAGAAGACAGTACTCATTCCATCTATGCCTCACACTTGATGTTCAAACAGATTTGCAGGCTTCTTGTGCCCTGAGGAGTCCTGGGCACAGAGACTGGAGATCTCCACTTTGATTCGCTTATTTTAGAGTCACCATGTTCTTACTAGGTGACTGCTTATGGTGGTTTCTGTTTGTTTTACTGCTCTCTCCACTGTTCCTTTTTTAAAAAATTATCACAAACTAATAAATCTCATGAGCACTGGTGGGTAAAAAAAAATAGAGTCATGTACCACAATGTTCATTGCAGCACTATTTACAATAGCCAGGACATGGAAAAACCTAAGTGCCCACTGACAGATGAATGGATAAAGAAGATGTGGCACATATATACAATGGAATATTACTTGGCCATAAAAAGAAACAAAATTGAGTTATTTGTAGTGAGGTGGATGGACCTAGAGTCTGTCATACAGAGTGAAGTAAGTCAGAAAGAAAAAAGCAAATATCATATTCTAACACATATATGTGGAATCTAAAGAAAAAAATGGTACTGATGAACCTAGTTGCAGGGCAGGAATAAAGAGGTAGACATAGAGAATGGACTTGAGGACACGGGGTGGGATGGGGAAGCTGGGGCGAAGTGACAGTAGCATCGACATATATACACTACCGAATGGAAATAGTTAGCTAGTGGAAAGCAGCAGCATAGCCCAGGGAGATCAGTTCGGTGCTTTACGATGACCTAGAGGGGTGGGATAGGGAGGATGGGAGGGCGGCTCAAGAGGGAGGGGATATGGGTACAAATGTATACATATGGCTGATTCACTTTGTTGTACAACAGAAACTAACACAGTATTGTGAAGAAATTATACTCCAATAAAGATCTATTTTTTTAAAAGTTATAAGGGGTAAGGATGAGAGAATGACCAATTCTAGAGAAGAATACCAGTCAGACTTTTAGGAGGTGGTGGCTTCTAGCATGTGTCTTAAAGACTGCCTAGGATTTTACCATACATTTTTTTAAAACTTACTTTATAACCATAACTCAAACTTCCATGGAGCCCAGACCAATAGTGAGCCCACAGTTAGCACCCAAATTAATTAATAGTATCAAATCTATAAAACAGAGTTACTTTTCTTTAATGTTTATTAAGAATGTAGAGGTAAGAGCTGAAATGATGGAGGAGGGGGATGCTTTAACCCTTGACATTGAAATTCTCTTCTCCATTTGATTCACCAAAATTGCCCCTTATTCAGTCTATCCTAATTAACTCCCCAGAGAATTATTTTCAAGGCACTGTTAGTTGGTTGTTGCCTGAGGCCAAACTCCAAGCTAGCTCTGGGATGTGGGAGAGATACAAATGTCTCTTGAGAATTTCAGTTACAAGGTGAGAGAGAAGGGGATAAAATTTTCTCATAAAGATTACTGTTAAACTCAAAGGGTAGATGGAATTCATGTTATAGGTTACCACTGGCAGATTATCAGAAAATGTCCCTTAAAAAATAAAACTCTACATGCAGAGCATTAAGGATTTTTAAATATCTGAATGGAGACAATAAGGTTCTTCCCAAGACAAAATGATGATATATAAACATATAAATACACACACACACACACACACACACACACACACACACACACATACACATAAATAAATAAATAAAATATACATACATATATATATAGCTTTGCTAATGTGGACAGGGAAATCCTCAAAAGACAAGACTCTAGCAAGAGACCCCAGAGGAACCTCCAAGCTAGACCCAGTAAGACAATGATGCCCCAAAGCTGCAGTCAAACCCCAAAATAGCTTTTTAGCAAGGTCGAACTTAAAAAAAAAAAAAGAAAGAAACATTTGAGAAGCCGGAATTAGATGACTGAGTTGAAGGCCTAGGAATCCGGCCCAAGAGAATAATCTGTGAGCAAAAGAAAACAGATAGGCCAAAACTAGGAGGTCTAACTCAGGCTTGGGTGAACAGAAGACAAGGGTGAGGAAGGAAATGATGGAGACAGTCAAGTTCAGGGAAACGAGAATCATTCGTTCTCTCCTCCAGGCAGAGCCTAGCAGACACGAGAGCTGGGGAGCTCAGGGAAGTCGTTGCCAAGGAGCCACAACTGGGAATCAGAGTCCAACACCGAGATCTGTCACAAGGATTTCCCGTCGCCGTCCTCTCCCCACAGGCGTATCAATTCAACAAGCTGGTTCTGAAAAATCCCTGTATGTGCCTGGCATGTGTGCACGTGAGGCACAGCATCAGCTCTCTGGGAGCCTGCTCTAGTGACAATGAAGATATACATTTTCCAAGTGAATGATAGGAAAACAGTCACTTTCAAAATTCCATCCATTTTGCATCAGGTAACAGGCCAATTCGAGTTTGTGGAGGGCCATGTGGTGGATTAAGAGTGGTTATGAATTCTCTATCATCACCCCTGTGGTATAATAAAATAAATATTTTCTTTTTTGTCCCAGTTCTGGTTCTTGGCACAGAGCGTCAAGAATTTTCTAAGTGATAGGAATGTCTTCGATCATGAACCCCTTTGGATTATACCTGAGTTTATGCTACCAAGGTGACTCAAGTTGTGCCCTTCGACAGTTTCAAGGCAGAGGCTGGCCACACCTGTGATTACACAGTGAGAACTTTCAGCTCTACCCTCTACTTATGGGGAGAAGGGAGGGGCTGGAGACTGAGTTCAACCACCAATGGCTGATACTATATAATCAATCATGTCTTGGCAATGAATCCTTGACAAACACTCTTGAATAATAAGTTCTGGGGAGCTTCCTGTTGGTGAACATGATGTCCCAGGAGAGCAATGCACCCCTACTCCAAGGGTATAGAGGCTCCTGCACTTAACATCCTCTGGCCCTCACCCCATGTCTCTCTTTGTCTGCTTGTTCATTTCTATCCTTTATAATCAACCATAATCCTAAATCTAGCACTTTCCTGAGCTCTGAATTGTTCTAGTGAATTATGAAACCTGAGGTGGGGTTGTGGCAACCCCCAAATTCGCAGTGGCATGGGCAGAACAGTGGATAACTTGGGAATACCTCGCTTTTGGCTGGTGTCTGAAGAAGCAGGGGACTGAGCCCTTAACCTGTGGGATCTGTGCTAACTCCAGGTAGAATCAGAAATGAATTGAACTGTAGGACACCCAGATGGTGTTAGAGATTGTTGGGGAATCACAGTGGAGCGCCATGAAGAGGTGGAGTTTACTTCCCTCCTTTTAAATCTGGGCTGGCCCCCATGACTGCTTAACTAAAAGAAGGTGGAAGAAGGGGCACACTAATAGCTCCAGGCCTAAGCCTTTGAAAGGCCTGGCAGCTTCCACTTTTGTACTCAGGAGACCTGAGCCACCCCTTTAGAAGTTCAGCTCCTCTGCTGGAAAGTCCACATAAGGAGGAGAGGCCCTGAGACCCACCTGGAGAGAGAGAGAGGCCTGACATCCTGTAGCCAAGTGGAGCCTCCAGAAACTCCAGTCCCATTGCAAGAGGGACACCCAGGAAAACTGGGAGCTGAAACCAGCGAACCTCCAGAACTGCTGTTGTCATAAGCCACTCTGTTTTGCAGTAGTTTGTTATGCAGCCATAGATACTCAACACAAACAGCACAGTCAGGGCAATGAACTACTTACACCGAACAGTGTGAGAAAGGCATTTTTAATAACAACATCAAAAATCATTTCAGTCTGTTTGTTCATCCCTTTGTTTATTTGTGCATTACACATTTACTGAACCCTTCCTTGGGGCTAGGGTCTAAGTAGGTACTGAGGGCACAGATGAAAGACAATTCTTGCCTTCAGGGAGTTTCCAACCCAATCATCTCATTCACTGTTTTCCTTCTTCAATAAAGCTGTCAATTTTTATCCTCCGGAACTATTTTCTTCTTTAGATTCCCCACTTTGTAGGGCAAGCAAGACTCAACTCATTTCCTTTTGTTCGTGAAGTTCCCCCAGACCCACCTGGTCTCTGTCTTTCAATTTCTCCAACTTTAAGTAAGGTGCAAAGGGAGCTAACAATATTTCCACAAGATTGTTATGAGGTTAAAGCAAAAATATTTATTTTTATTTATTTATTTTTTTTTTTTTGCGGTACGCGGGCCTCTCACCGTTGCGGCCTCTCCCACTGTGGAGCACAGGCAAAAATATTTTTTAAAAACTTTATATCTTGTAGGAAAACTTTCCTAAGCAGAAGACATTTTACTGGCAGTTCAAAGATGTGTTTGCCTAGAAATCCTGTAAATTACATTAAAAGCAACATCAACAAATGACCATTAGGAGGAGCATCTGCTGGGCAGACAAGACGTCAGTCATCTGCTTCTCTGTCCCTGCCAGAGCTAACATGGAGCATACGCAGATGCACACAGATACTTTGTGGGGTCCAAGGGGGAGCAGACAGGCTCCTTCTACTCCCTACCAATGTAACCACATGTTTCTGAGCATACCTCAATGGATTACCTAGCATCCATCAATAAACTGTACACTTCATGGATTGAGCCTAGGCTGGCACTTCTGTTCATAATGGAATGTTTATTTAATTAAGGCTCATCATGAGAGACTCCAAGTGCATAAGGGTATGTAATGTTTTTAAAACATCCATCAACTGGGCTTGGCAGCAAAAATCAACACAATCATGTGCTTTCACATTGCCAGGTTGAACAAAAACAATGCCATGTGTGAGTAACGTTTAATAAAAGCAAATATTTCCAGTGTATGTTGAGCAATCATTTAGGTTGACAGCAGAAATGAAAACATGGGCACAAATTGTATTGACTGACATTGGCCAATAATAAACTTAAGTTTGATTAAACACTGTAAACTACATTTATAGAATCAAGCTATTTTGAGCTAGACTGTCATAGTTTATAACACATGTTTTAGTCCTAAATGACTGTAAGCCTTTAATCTTACTCTCCTCAGCCCAATAAATACTCTGTAATAAGACATAGTCATAAGCATCTCTATAACTGTGTTTTTCAAAAGTCCTGATTATTTTTCTATAGAAGGCAAAAACTGCAAACAGCCCAGGTGTTCTTCAATGGTTGAATAGTTAAACTGTGGTATATCCACACCATGGAATAATACTCAACAAGAAAAAGGAATGAACTACTTACACATGTAATAACTTGGATAAATCATGAGGTAATTGTGTTGAGGAAAATAAAACTACCCTGAAAGGTTTCATACTGTATGATTCCATTCTTGGAATGACAAATTATAGAAACAAAGAACAGATTTCCAGAGGTCAGATATCGGAGGGAGGGGGTATGATTATAAAAAGAAAACTTAGGGCTTCTCTGGTGGTGCAGTGGTTGAGAGTCCACCTGCCAATGCAGGGGACAAGGGTTCGTGCCCCGGTCCGGGAAGTTCCCACATGCCGCAGAGCGGCTGGGCCCGTGAGCCATGGCCGCTGAGCCTGCGCGTCCGGAGCCTGTGCTCCACAACGGGAGAGGCCACAGTAGTGAGAGGCCTGCGTACTGCAAAAAAAAAGAAAACTTAAAGGAGTCTTGTGTTAATGGAGCTGTTCTGTGCCCTTGCAGGACATCTGGTCCCGCTGAAAATGTCCAACACATATGGTCCACCAAAAAAGGTCCTTGATATTTGGTCACATTTGGTCTTGCTCAAAATGTCCGTGGAAACATTTGTCCATGCCAAAAGGTTCTTGATATTTGGTCCTGTCCAAAGCCATTTGGTATGGACATTTTGGATAGGACCAAATTTCAAGGACCTTTTGGTGTGGACCAAATGTTTTATGAATATTTGGGACAGGACCAAATGTCTGCTAACCATTCTGTACTTCATTGTACCAGTGTCAATCATCTGACTATCACACCTGGTTGTGATACTGTACTACAGTTTTGTAAGATGGGGGGGGGGGGGGGGGGGGAGGCAGGGTAAAGGGAAATATGGGATCTCTTTGTATTATTTCTTACAACTGTATGTGAATCTACAATTACCTCAAAATTAAAAGTTTAATTTTTTAAAAAGTCCTAGTTAATTGTGTCCTGTGCTAAAATTCTGCTGCATCTTTAAGTGAATACGATTTTTTCATTATCTTACATTTTAAAATGTACTATGTTCTATGAGAAAACAGTGTTCCCAAAGTAATGAAACCCATCTTAAGAATTATCACTTGTTTTTAAATCACAGTTTAAGAAAAAATTAAACAATTAAATATGGAAATATATTCAGGCTGTACTCAGATCATATAAACCTCACAATTTAAAAATGGTATAGTAAACCAAATGCTCCTTTACATACCCTATCTTTACTTTATAGAAATTTTCACTTTACAGAAATCTGTTGCATTTCTATATACAACCAACAAACTATCAGAAAGAGAAATTAAGAAAACAATCCCATTTACAATTTCATCAAAAAGAATAAAATACCTGGGAATAAATCTAAGGAGGTAAAAGACCTAGACTCAGAAACCTATAAGACACTGATGAAAGAAATTGAAGACAACACAAATGAATGGAAAGATACACCATGCTCACAGACTGGAAGAATTAATGTTGTTAAAATGACCATACCATCCAAGGCAATATACAGATTCAATGTAATCCCCATCAGAATACCAATGGCATTTTTCACAGAACTAGAAAAAATAATCCTAAAATTTGTATGAAACCCCAAATAGCCAAATAGCCAAAACAATCTTGAGAAAGAAGAACAAAGCTGGAGGTATCACACTCTGATTTCAAACTATACTACAAAACTACAGTAATCAAAACAGTACGGTACTGGTACAAAAAACAGACACAAAGATCATAACAGAATAGACAGCCAGAAATGAACCCACACTTATATAGCCAATTAATCTATGACAAAAGAGGCAAGACTATACGATCGGGAAAAGACAGCTTCTTTAATAAACGGAGTTGGGGAAACTGGACAGCTACAGAATGAAACTAGATCACTTTTTTATCCCATATACAAAAATAAACTCAAAGTGGGTTAAAGACTTAAATGTAAGACCTGAAACCATAAAACTCCTAGAAGAAACCAAAAAACTCCTAGAAGAAAACATAGGCAGTAAGCTCTTTGTCATCAGTCTTAGCAATATTTTCTTGGATCTGTCTCCTCAGGCAAGGGAAACAAAAGCAAAAATAAACACATATATAAACACATATATAAACATATATATAAACATTATATATATATATATATATATATATATAATGGAATATTATGCAGCCATAAAAAAGAAATGCCATTTGCAGCAACATGGGTGGAGAGATTATCATACTAAGCTAAGTAAGTTGGACAGAGAAAGACAAATATCACATGATATCACTTTTATGTGGAATCTAAAAAATGATACAAATGAACTTATTTACAAAACAGAAACAGACTCACAGACAGAAAACAAAATTATGATTATCAAAGGGGAAGGGGTGGTGGGAGGGATAAATTAGGAGTTTGGGATTAACAGATACACACTACTGTACATAAAGTAGATAAACAACAGGATTTACTATATAGCACAGGGTACTATATTCAGTGTCTTGTAATAACCTATAATGGAAAAGAATCCAAATATATATATATATATATATATATATATATATATTTGACTCACTTTGCTATATACCAGGCACTGATACAACACTGTAAAACCACGGTACTTCAATAAAAATTTAAAAAATAAAAAAACAGCCTCATGGAATTGGCTACATACAGTCAGCCAAATCCAATGCCCTGATTTAAAGACTGCCACACACAAAACAGAGAACTCAAGTGTTTCTATTTTCTTACTAAGAATTGCCTAACTAGCACCCACCCAAAAAGGCCAAAGTAATTAAAAGGTATCAGCTGACCGAATATACGATGAAACAAAAAAACTCACAATGCCCAAAGACTAACCATCATGGGTCTCCTTTGTGGAAAATGAGCACCACCCCTTTGCCAAAGGCCCTGTGTGAGCAGGGGAGCCCTGGAAAAGGCTTGAGACAACCATGACTGCACACAGCACATCTAAGGGGACGCCTTCCTGTGCTCTGGAGCCGGTGGCCAGAGACAGGAGGTTCCTGTGGACTGCAGTCCACATGAGTACACAGGAGCTTTGTCCCTCACCTGAGAGCTGTTAGCGGGTATGGCCACGTCACTGCACATTAGTCCCTGCTAGGAGGTCAGCCAACCCCGGCAGGCAGCGCTTCCCTGGCACACCTGCCGCGAGTCTCTACTGACTGTAGACAAATGAACGTGTAAGAAAAACGAGGACTTCTGTCTCTGAGACAGAAACGAAGAGGAAGAAAGAGTCTCACCCCAAACGTCACAGAAAAGGATGTAAAAAGTAGCTGGATCCTACTTGTTCACTCTATGTGTCAGGCAGATCACCTCTGATATGTGAAAGTGGGATGGAGGTGGTGGGGAGGAGGGCCTGGGGAGCACTGGGAAAGGTAAGGAGACAGCCCCCCTGCACGTGCTCAGCACACACCTTGCAATTCTGAAAACCCAAACCTAATACATAAAATTGATGATTTAGCATTTCTACAGCACAACTGAGGAAGCATACAGTGCATCCTCGGTCATCCAGCCAGGTTAGCGCAGTCTGGGAAAGCTCTGTCCAGTACCTGATAAGGGTAAATCCCCTTGGACGCCTCCCTTGAAACCAGGCAACGCTCGCTCTCCCAGGAGCTGCTATGGCTCAGCCTGCAGTGCCCACAAGGACCTCCCTCGCAGGAAACAAAGGTTGGAGCACTAATTCTATTATAAACATCTGGAGTCTGGTGGGGGTTGACAAAGTTTATATTTGTTGACTAGTGAAAGAGAACCTTTGAAGATGATTCCATTAAAAATCTTTGGAGGGCTTCCCTGGTGGTGCATGGGTTCGAGCCCTGGTCTGGGAGGATCCCACATGCCGCGGTGCAACTAGGCCCCGTGAGCCACAACTACTGAGCCTGCGGGTCTGGAGCCTGTGCTCCGCAACAAGAGAGGCCACGATAGTGAGAGGCCCGCGCACCACGATGAAGAGTGGCCCCCACTCGCCACAACTAGAGAAAGCCCTCGCACAGAAACGAAGACCCAACACAGCAAAAATAAATTAATTAATTAACAAACTCCTACCCCCAGCATCTTCTTTAAAAAAAAAAAAATCTGGAAAATGTCAACTGGTTTCTCTCCATTAGATCAGAGAGCCTCATTCTTGTCCCTGGTGCAGTCACCTTCTCTTTTCACATCATTTCACCTGGCTTTTGGCCTTTACGCTACTTAGTATTGGATAAGGGCCTGGGAGGTGGGGAGGGGAAAACAAGCTTCAGTCTGAAGTTAGTCCTTAATACCTAGCATCTGTGTCACTGAACTGTTCCAGACACTTTTATGTAAACTGAGCAAGAAAAAGAGCCCTTTCTACAAAGTTATTATAGAAAGATAAGCAATTTATAATTCAAAAATTATACAAAAGAAAATTGCCTTTGTATATCTGTATCTATAACACTGGCCAGTTACTGCAAATGCTTTTCTATTTCTATTTTAAAGAATCCAGATTTTTTTTTCACCAGCAATGAACTGCTTAAAGCCTAGGGTAAACTGTTTATAGATTAAATTCTATTTCAAATGCCTAGGACACACTTGCTATTTGGAGGTGATTTTGGTGAAATCCTATGGTGATTTTTCTCATACAGTTATTTAAGAATCCTATTGCAAAGCCCTTAAGTTAAATATAGATTTTCATAGAGTAAGTCTTTACCTAGAATCCCAGGCTCATTTGTTGCTATGCTTTCTGGAGAAATGTGTTCATTATGAAGAAAAAAGTTTCATTAAGCCTATCTTGCCTGCAGTGGTTTGCTGCAAACTGTACAAAGCAGGTTAAATTGATGAGTTCCCTGGGAGTTTATAGGATGAAAAATGCAGCTGCAGACACAGTGACATTTTTATAACTCATATTGAAGGCTCTCAGGGAATAAACAACATAGGAAAGCAAAAGAGACTGGATCAGCAAAGAGATTAAATGCCTGTTATTATTATTAGACAGTGAGTGAAAAAACTCAGTCCCAGGCTCTGGCTGCAGGAGACCATATAGCACATGTCACCCAGCTTCCATTGCAGGTCTTAATTAGTGCTTTGGCTAGCAGTTTAAGGGGAAGTTTTAAGTGGCTGCTATCTACGGTGATTCTGTATATTCTGATATTGTGGGGTCATTGCTGTCATTACTCAGAGGTATCAAACCCTGGCCAGCTTGGGATCAATTTGGTCCTTGAGCAGATCAAGGACAGAGGACATCTATTATGGAGTCAAGAAGAGGGCATTTCCACTTCTATGTTTTTCATCTGAATGTTTTTCAAGGTTTTGAAGAATATTTATTTCCCAGTAAAGACACAGCACCCTTGCTTTATATAAGGTTCTCGTGAAAGGTTTGGTACAGGTCAAATTTCTGAAAATCGCGTTGCTTAAAATTCAAACTTGGGTCTGTCATTTTAAAGAAGCCTCTTACTAATTCTTCAGCATTACAAACACTTTTTCATCACAAGAACAAAAGGGTGACTCCTAATTTATCTGATTCTAGGTGATTTTTGCCACACCAGGTTTCCAAAGTGCCAGTCATGCGTTCATTATGAGCACACATTACACTTGATTATACTCTATGTTTGGTCCTCTCAGTAAAACATGCAGAAACTGAGGCAGACTATCTGAGAAGGGAAGTATTCTTAGAGAAGTAAGAAATATCTTCCCAAACCACACTCAAAGTTTAAAACTGTATTTCATGATTTCTACCATTTGCATGAAATCTTACCTTTCCTGCTTTAACACAGTTTTTCTTAATTCCTGCACCTTAATCTGTTGAATACTGGAGAGTTAAACAAAGAAACATGGATATGTTATAATAAAAAAACTAGCCCTATCATCATAAATTTTAAGATCTCGAAGGAAAACTTATTTACCATTTTAGAAATGAGAGATTTGTAAATGTCTTGCCCTTAGCCACATACAATTAGTAACCTAACTAAAAATGTTTGGTTTTCTATTTCTTTCCATTTTTTCCCCACATTTTAATTTTTACCTTAAATAAAAGAAAGATTCTTATGAAGTGTACAGACTGAACAAAAAGATAAACTAGAACCCTGAGTGCTGGCCTGATTGGGAACTGAACAGGTGAAACGATAGCTTCTAACAAACATGGTGGTATCTCTGTACTTATTTAAGAGACTAAGCCCTAGACCAAGATTCCTAGAGCATCTGTGTCAAGGGGAAACCAATTTTACTAGGGAGGGGTGGGAATTTTAATGAAATCCAAGAAAGTAAAAAGGAAACATGCATACTGACAAATGATGACTTTGGAAGCCAAAACACACTAGCTGTGTGGCCTTGGGCAAGTAAATTTAAGCTGAGTTCATTCTTTCACCCACAGACCCCTTCTAAGCAGAGCAGGCAGATCTCCATGATGTGTGTAAAAGCCTCTGTTACCTGGCTACAGATTGACGGATGAGAAACCCAAAACTGAGTCAAGGCAATATTGAGAGATCGACTGAGATGGGCTGGTTATTCCAGTTTGGCAAGTAGCTACCGGACTCAGTCACACACACCCCCATCTCAAAGAGTTTGACCATGATGCCTAGAGAATCAAGAATGGTAACAGAAGCTGAGAGATTCATCATAATGGAAAGCACTGACCCAGCTCTGAGTAAGTGATGATTCCATGATATTGTTGATTTGTTATCTTCCGTACAATAAAGTATATTCTCAATCAGGGTTTCTCAACCTTGGCACTATTGACATTTTGAGCTGGGTAATTTTTTTGTTGTGGAGAGCTGTCCTGTATACTGTAAGATTATTAGCAGCATTCCTGGCCTCTACCCAGTATATGTCAATAACACCCTGCCCCCAGTTTTTGACAACCAAAAACATCTCCAGACATTGCAAAATATCCCCTGGGGTGATGGAGACAGACTAGCTCTTACTTAGGATCCACCTTTCCAGACTAAAGTGCTGTTGTTGGTTTCTGGAACACAAAGATGATAAAGATAAATAAAAGTTCTCAGTAGAGTGAGAGAGTCGGACATGAATGTGTGTGATACTGCGGATGGGAAACGCAGCCCAGCACACTCCAGGCAGAGACCATGAACAAAGGCTCAGGAGGGCAAAAAAGCTACATCTTCCTAAAGAGCAGTGAGCAACGCACTGGGGATCTCCAACGTTTCCATGAGCGAGAAGGCAGTAATGAATTCTCACCTCCTCCCTCCTTCTCCTCGAACGATGCTCTTCACGTACACACCAATTAGCACAGCAGTGTGTGCCGCTTGGTTAGCGATCACTCATGGAGCTGAACTGCACATCTGTGCAGGTGAGCCTCTGGATATGCAAAAACAAGGTGTGACTTGAGAGGTGGCCGTCCACCAATGTAGACAGGTCTTCAATGGAAGCCATCAGTGTCTTCTCCCCCGCCCCATTGCCATCTAGCAAAAAATGGCTACGTCGTGCAAGCCCCCCCATAGCTGTGGAATAGAGCACTGTTTGTTAGTGGGTTGGCAATACAGGTGAAGCATGGTTTAAGAAAAGCGTGGCTGTGTTTGCCAGTTCTGGTCTCACTGTAGGAAAATTTTAAAAGCTGAGTCAGAAATTCTATAGTATGGTCAAGTTAATCATTCTCAGCAGCAGTGAAGTTTGTGAGCTGGGGGAAGGGTGGTTGGGGGTGGCACTGAGTCGGTGTTGATACTGTGTTGGTGAAGAGGATGCAGGAGTCTGAGGGAGGGGGATACCGTGAGAAGAACTGGACCAGGAATCCAGGAAACCTAAGCTCCAGCCACTAGTCTTTCTATGGGAACTGGGCAACTTTCCCTCTA
This sequence comes from Lipotes vexillifer, assembly GCF_000442215.2. Taxonomy (NCBI): domain Eukaryota; kingdom Metazoa; phylum Chordata; class Mammalia; order Artiodactyla; family Lipotidae; genus Lipotes; species Lipotes vexillifer. The sequence goes on along the minus strand of NW_006776141.1, from coordinate 486,516 downwards.
AGGAAATGTGATAACTCAACTTTTGCTAATTAAGGTACAACAAACATACAGTAAAATGCATACATCTTTAGCATTTTGTTTGATGAGCTTTGACAACTGAATACACAAATGTAACCATCATGCAAAGCAAGATACAGAACACTTCCAAAACTCCAGAAAGTCCCTTTATGCCCCTTTTGAGTCCATCCTCCTCCCTGTCACACAGGCAACCACTTTCTTTCTTTCTTTCTTTTTTAAAAATAATGTGTATTCTTGGCTGCACTGGGTCTTCGTTGCTGTGTGCGGGCTTTCCTCTGGTTGCGGCGAGCGGGGGCTACTCTTCGTTGTGGTGTCCAGGCTTCTCATTGTGGTGGCTTCTCTTGCGGGAGCATGGGCTCTAGGCACATGGGCTTCAGTAGTTGTGGCGCACGGGCTTAGTTGCTCCACGGCATGTGGGATCTTCCCGGATCAGGGCTTGAACCCATGTCTCCTGCACTGGCAGGCGGATTCTTAACCACTGTGCCACCAGGGAAGACCCAGGCCACCACTTTCTAATTCCTTACCTCACTGGTTACTTTTACAAGTTCTTGGATGTCATATATATGGAATTCAGAGAGTGCATACTCTTTTGTGTCATGCGTCTTTCACTTAATGTTTCTGAGATTCATCCACGCTGTTATGTGTATCAGGAGGGCACTCCTTTGGCTCCTGAGTACTCCTCCATTGCATGAGATAGACACCACAATTTGTCTATCTACTCTCCTGTTGATAGACATTTGGGCTGGGACCAGTTTTCAGCTGTTGTAAATAAGGTAACACTATTGAACGCATCTTTTTGTAAACATGTTTCCATTTCCTTTGAGTTACCTCATCTTTAAAATGTCAGGTTGTGTCACGACCACCTAGAGGAGTGGGATAGGGAAGGTGGGAGGGAGACGCAAGATGGAAGAGATATGGGAACATATGTATATGTATAACTGATTCACTTTGTTATAAAGCAGAAACTAACACTACATTGTAAAACAATTATACTTCAATAAAGATGTTAAAAATATTTTTTAATTAAAAACAAAAGAACACATATGCTCTCCATGTGTGTAGTATTGTACCAACTTGTACACATACCTGCATCTTCACTTCCAAACCCCAAGAGCCAGAGACAGTCTTCCCTTCTCCCTTGCTCGCTCTCCTTTGATTCATGTATAGCACCAAAAATAGTCCTTGCTTGTACAAGGCTAAAATCAATACTGGCTGAATTTGATTTGTGAGTATGTATAGCTATTATTTTCCTGAATCTTTAAACCAAGTAAAACTTCAGGCTGTTCACAGAAGGAGCAAAAAACTTAAAGGACACCCATGGAACATTCACTCCCAAGGCTATCTCCCTCAATTACCTGTCAAACACATGGTCATTTTGCAAATCCTGCCTCCCACAAAACTACCACTGGCACAAATGGCCCATGGAAAACCAGTGCTGATTTTCTTTTAGCACAACCAGGGTCTGATTTCCTGTCCAAGCCCAATAATATCTAACAAAAAATGCTTCCTAAGTGCCTGCAGTGCTAGCTTTTGCCACTGGTCTAAGTCAACTGCTATTTGGAACTGTGTTAAAAAGCTCATTCTGCTCCTATCTAGTCTTCAGCTCATACAATTCCTTCCTTAGTTTCAGATGCTGTTCCTTCCCCTTCTTTCTACATCTACTCAGGAAAAGTGAAAGAAAGGCATCTGTATTCCTTAAACTACCTCCCCAAATCAATCTCATTACTCTACAGAATTATTTTGCATCAGCCATATATCCTCCAACTTTTACGTGTCCTGGAAATCTTACAACATAACAGAAAATAGATAATATCCATCAAGAAAACATACATTGAAGCAAGAGAATGGATTAATGCCTTTTGGAAGATTCCACTGAAAGCTAGGTCAAATAATAAAATTTGGAGGAGTAACCTTTAGAGAAGCACTCTGGATGATCTATATTTTCCTCAAGTAACTCTTTAAGCACCCAAACCACCCCTATTTCTTACCGCTTTAAATTAAAGTGTAACTAAAAAGTGTAACATTTTCCTGCACTGCTAGATAGACTATGCTAAGAAGACGTCAATTTTATCTTGATGTCTCATGATCTTCATTAGGAAATCCATTGCCACGCTGGCCTGTCACACAAAGAAGCCCTCAGGATGACTTAGTTATGGTGGTGTCAGGGCTAGTGACCCTGTACTGACCTCAGGAAGACGTTTCTGAATCCTGGGTCTACTGTCCTGCTCACAGGCTGTCAGATGCCACATGTCACCACTGCCTGGAGCAGGGCTCTTCTTGCCATTTACTTTTCTGCTTCTACTCAGACAACCGGGTGTTTTCAAACAGGGTCCAAAATGAAAGTAAATCATTTTTCCAGGAAAGACAGAGTGACTCTTCTATGAGTAAAGAGCATGAATGCTCATGCTATGTAATTCAAATATAAATGGGCATAAAACCAGTAAAATCCTGTGTAGGTATGGGGGGTTGGGGAGGAAGGGGGAAGGGAGGTAGATGGAGAGAAATAACCTAGAGTAAAGGTATTTGGGTCAGAAAGAAAAGAATATTACAGGCAGTAGTCAGGTAGGAGATTTTCAGATTTTACCCAAATGCAAAATCTATGTGGGTCCTTCCAACTACCGCCTTAGGGAAAAGCTGATGTTTAACAAAGGCTACAGAAGGCCAGTTTTTAAAAGTGGGGTAGGGGCGGGGCTCAGCACTTGAGCAAGGATGCTGATGTGTACACGCAAGGGCCAGAAACTCAAGTAGCCAGCATTTAAGAAATGTCAGTGACAAAAGTGCCAGATTTCCAGGTCCAATTTTGATCACTGGCAGACACTGAGACTCAAAACTACCATTTGCTTATTAGGTGGAAAGAGCCAGCTGCAGGGGGTTATCATGGATCCCTGTAGGTCACTGGATGTAGGAAGTCGAGTAGATGATGCTGCAGGACAATGAGGCATTTGTCTACCCCACACACAGTGGCCGCATGGTTCTTTTAAATAAATTAGATTACCTCATTCCCCTGATCAAGTCTCTCCCATGACTTCCCTGAGTAGCCAGGGTTAAATGCAGACTCCGTACCATGACCCCTGCAACAAAGCCCCCATGTCAAGCCCCCAACCCCACCCCATGCACTCCTCTCTTCCCCTCACATGTGCTCCAAGTCCCCTGACATTTCTGCCCTCCAACACCCCAAGCTCGTTCCCCCCCAGGGTCTGAGCACTGGCTCTTCCTTCTCCTTGAAGTACTTTGCCCCCAGATCTCTGAAGGACCACCTGCATCTCAAATCAAATGCCAATCCTCCACAAGGTCTTTCTCAACCCCCCCGAACGTGGTCACGGAACCACGCAGTCCTAGTTTATACTCTCAATGTCACCTTGTAGTGTCCGAAAGTATCTCAGTGGTAACTATTATCTGTCCTTTCTCCTGAAACAGCAGTCCTCAACTAGGGGTGATTTCCCCCCAGGGACATTTGACAGTGTCTAAAGACATTTTTGGTTGCCTCCACTTGGAGAGGAGTGAGTGTACTACTGGCCTCTGGTAGGTAGAGGTCAGCGACACTGTCTGACATTCTGCAATGAACACACCAATGCCCACAACGAAGAATTACCCAGCCAACAATGTCAGCAGCGCCTTGGCTGTGACGACCTGGAATAGAACCTAAGCACCTTAGGGCCGACGCTGTTCTATTAACTGCTATATCCCCTGTGCCTTTAGCACTACCTGACACAGAGCAGGTGCTCAATCAACATTTGTTGACGACTAAGCTACTCTTGTTCCTGGATTTCACTGACGAGGCGTCATTGCTACACCATGTTATATCAATGGCGGTATATTATTTATAGCATATATGTGTTATAATATTCATATCCATTTATGTTTATGTACCTCTACATCAGATATGACTATCAGTGCAGTGTGCTACACTGCATTACTGGTTTTTTCTCAAATAATCCTTATGATGTCATTGCAAATTCAAGGGTTAAACATTCCCATCATGGGGAGAGGGGGATAAATTAGGAGTTTGGGATTAACAGATACACACGACTATATACAAAATAGATAAACAACAAGGACCTACTGTAGAGCACAGGGAACTATATTCAACATCTTGTAATAACCTATAATAGAAAAGAATCGGAAAAAAAATGTGTATATGTATATAAAATTGAATCACTGTGCTGCACACCTGAAACTAACACATTGTAAATCAACTATACTTCAATTAAAAAAATTTAAAAAACAGATTCCCATCAGGTAAGCAGATCCTTAACAGGCAATACAGAACTGATGGTTGCATCTAACACTCTAGCGCCCTAATTAGGCAAACTAGGTAAACAGTGGCCCTTACAAAATGGTGAACCAACAGGGATTATTCCAATTTGGGCAGGCCATGTGTGATCAATGGCCTTGTGAGACTAAGTGTAGTAGATTTGTATCGTGTTAACCTAGCTAAGCTGGAACTGTGTTTCCCAAACCTCCCTCTCCTATGGAGTTCCGGGTTGGCATGGACCACAAGAGGCATTCATTCTGTGTGGGAGCTGAAAGAAGGAAGTACGGCGGCAGCTGTGACACTTTTGCATTTGAAAGGTTGGTGCAGGGTGCCAGGGGCCACTGCAGCTCTTACGGTTATCATTTGTCTGTGGGCCACCTAGCTGTCAAGAGGCAGCCAATGAGCCTGTCCAGCCATTTGGGAACTCCTCCTTTACCTTCCCTGACTCCTGGCCAGGTACTTGCTTGTCCCATGATGAAGGTCAGTCAGCTTCTGCCGGAGGTCAGCCCCATCATGGAAGTTGCTTGGAGGCAGCAAGAGACCAATGTGCTTTCCAGCCCATCCTCCCAGAGTCTGGCTTATCCCCAAGGGTCCCAGTTCATCTTTGCTTCCTCCACTTCATGTCCATCTTTCCTTCCCACTGCCTGTCCTGCCAACCTCAGGCCCTAGGGTCAAATACAGAAGTAACAACCTTCTATTGACTGTTTAACCAGATCCCCCAACTGCCCAAGTGAAATCCAGATCATAAATCCTAGTGGCTCTGCTTCTCTGATCACACCCTGGCTGAGACACTGGCGTTGGCAGTTTGGTGGCCTTCCCACATCCTTCTGTATTCAGAGACATGTTCCACATTGATAAGAGTGCCACATTATTGAGATCCAGGTAGATGGGATCTTATTAGAAGGAAATGAATTTTAGCATGTAGATACACTTAGTGTGAGCTCCAGATAATTAGAAAATGACTTGCTAAATCAGATAAAGTGGTCATACTTGCACAGTGTCAATGGTTATGATTCTTCCCATCTTTTTAAGTCATTGAAATTGATTTTGACGAAACAGAATGGATGCATATCTTTTTGCATCACCTGATGATTTACTTGTTTTCCTTTATCATAATCACTTGTCCCACAAGATAATCACCCTCCCACTCAGATGTTTGGTGAAGAGCCTTTGGATCACTTGGCACACATGACGTGCGATGTTTAATGACTGTCACCCAAGTAATTAAACATACTGGGAAAAACAGCAGTAAGGAAGATGGGGAGATTTTGTCTGTCCCAAACCTCAGGAAGTAATTTTTATTTTGTGACTGTAATATTTTGCATCTGTCCTTATAAACTCCTCATTGAGTCCATCTTCATAAATATCCTACTTGGTAACTCCTGTACCATTTTTTCTATGATGAATTAGAATGCAGCTGGCATGTTGTGTTCAGGGCAGATTTCTCTCTGTTTGGCCTCTTAGCCATTTTTCTTGCACTACATTACAAAGAAGACAGAATTGAATGACTTTTGCAGAATCTGACAGTTTATGAAGGCAAATTAGCCAGTCTAGGGTCAGAAGGTACAAACCACGCAGGAATGGCTTTCAGCAGGTAAAGCTTACAGTACAGATGTGCAGCTGACACCAACCAAGGACACAGTGGCAGAGGAGGAACTGGATCTACAGACCAACTTACTGTGAATGCTGGGGGAGAGCAGGGGTGGGAGGGAAGGTGAAGCATAGAATAAAGCTTTCAGGTCAAACAAGGATGGAAACGGACAAGGATGGTAGGCGAGGCACGTTTGTACCGTGCATCTCTCTCTCTGTCCTTACACTAACACATATACACATTTAAACATCACCCTACCTGAGCAAGTTATGAAAAATGAGGACCACAACCAAAACTGGCAGCCACTCACAAGCAACATTCCTCAAGCCTGATGATCTCTGGGTACAAATCTCCTGTCCTTTACTACATAGCCACCTCCAGCGGATCCTATACGTACAGATGGCTTGAAGAACTTTCATTACTTTCCATTGTTGGCAGTGCAGTGATACTACAATTTGTGAATGTACCTGTGGTCGACTGCATTACTGGCCCCAACTCTTCAAGCCTCTCTGCATCCATGCCCTGGCCACGGCCTCACACTGAGCCATGAACTGCCCCACCCCTTGACTTTGGGCTTGGCTATGTGACTTGCTTCAGAAAGAGACAGTAGGCCAGCCCCAAGCCTAAGTCTGGAAGAAGATGTGAAAAACGTGTCCTGGCTGACCCACTGGTCCAGGAGAGATGAGAGGCCTGTGGAACAGAGCCATCCTGCTGGTTGACCCACACGCCTGCAACGAGAAGCAGAGCTGCCCCACTGCTGCAGCCTGCAGCACGGCAGCCTTGCACAGCCCAGCCAAACCCCCGCCAATCCGCACGTGCATGCATGCACAATAATAGTAACTACATTTTAGTAGTGCTTTGTTACATCAAACTGAAAATGCCAGAACCCTTCTATAAATCGAAACCTCATACAGAGTCCTGTAAATCAACCAGATGAAGGTGGATCTGTAGGCAGGATGTAGGTCCTTGCGCCCCCCCTGTCCCCACTCATCACCATAGCTTCTGAGGCACCTCCACACGCCACAGTTTGAAAGCAATGACTCCAACAGAAAGTGCACTCGATCAGAAAATAGAAATCCTGAGTTCAAATCCAACTCGAGATCACTTAACCACCCTTGAGATCCGGTTCCTTCCTAGGTGAGGAAAAAGAGAATAATGCATAATGCTTGGTCAACCAACCTCTGGGGTAGACCAAATCAGAATATGTGTAAAAATACAGGGCACACTGATGAAAGGCATCATTGCTGCCACCTCCACCACCCCTCCATAATCACCCACATAATGGTGTGGACCTGGAAGAGGTGCTCCCTTCACCATAATCTAAGTGAGAACTAAGGCGTGTTTGGGGGCTCAAGTAGCTGGGAGTTTTCAATGGTCCTTCCCAAGCTCCCCACTGACTTCAAATGAGAAATGGGACAACACGTAAGAAAATTATTTTCTACAATTATTTTAATTGGACACAGATGGGCTTTTTAAAATTTTATATTGGAGTATAGTTCAGGGAACTCTGCTCAGTATTATGTAACAACCTAAATGGGAAAAGAATTTGAAAAAGAATAGATACATGTATATGTATAACTGAATCACTATGCTGTACACCTGGAACTAACACGTTATTTTCTACAATTTGATTCAGGTATATGACAAGTTTAGCTATCTAGCTATCCATCTATCTATAAACATGTGCTTATTATCACTTCATGTGTTTTCTTATGCTCAAGGTAACAACAAATGATCTATAGAGTTTGGGCTTTGGTGAAACAAGAGAGACACACGCAGATGAGGAGCTCCCAGACTGTAGTTTTTCTCAGATATTCAAGGCCCGTTTGTGCCAACAGGCACTAAAGCATAGCAGACAACCAAAGGCTTTTTGGAATCAGATCAACTGGGGTTAAAGTCGGAGCTACTTACGAGTTGTGTGACCTGGTTGGCAAGTCTTTTAACTTCTGTGAACCTGTTTCCTCATCTGAAAATGGTGTTTGTATTTTCTAGGCATAGGACTGTTGGAAGGATTAACTGAAATAATATCTATAAAATGATTAGTGCAGTTTCTAAGAATCCAATAAACAATTACTATTATAATTATTATGGGACAATGGACTATTTCACATCCATTATTCTGCCCTCAGAGGACCATTATTATTTTGATGACACGACAGGCTTTCTAATTAAGAGTCTGGGCTTTGGAGATTGATGAATGAGGCTTAGACCCTGCCTCACTGCTGCTCGGCTGCTTGGTGACCTTGAGCATAGTGCAGAACCTCTTAACCTCTGAAGCAGAAGCCAGGTCCCTGCCCTTAAAGACTTGACAGCCTCGTAGGAGTACGCATCAGGACAGATTACCATCACCACCAACAACGGGTAACATGAAAGAAACACAAGCACAAGTGCTAATGAAACAAAAAGAGGGAACAGCTAACTACCTGCCGTGGTGTGTTGGAGGGGGGTGGATGTGATGCTACCAGGAGGCCCTCCTGGCCCATCTGTGGCTGGGAGTGCAAACACTGCTCGCCAATCAACATGGTAAATGCCACCATCTGGCCAGTGTCACAAGTACCATCAGAATAAACCTCGTGCATTTTACAGCCATATTTCTCTAAGACCCAGAGCCCCGCCGCTGGAGTCTGACCTCTCAGAAGGATTATCCCAAAGACACAAGCAGCACAGTAGCTCGAGAGGAGAGCAAGACAGAATTGGCAGTAGAAGCCGACCCATCGAGCTCCTTTAACGCTGTTAGTTAAGAAACATCCCAGACATGGATTAACTATCAGGTCACTAGTTGAAGCTGCCATCTGCCACTTTTTGTGGGCATACAATGATTTAAGCAACTGGTCTGAATGCTCCTCCAAGGCTCCCTTTTTGAGTCCACGTTGAATGGCTATTTGAAGCTCCCTCAAGCCACATATCCCCCCTCACTCCACTCCATGGGTGCTGCTGGCCACACACATGCAGATGTGGTCCTCCCCAGGTCTCTTGATATGTGTTGGCAGTATACTCTGTCAGGAAAAGGTATTTTATCAAAACCCTGTTGGGGGTGCCGTTAATAATATATAATGGTAACTGGAGGGTTTTTTTTAAATAAATAAATTTATTTATTTATTTTTTGGCTGTGTTGGGTCTTCGTTGCTACATGTGGGCTTTCTCTAGTTGCGGCGAGCAGGGGCTACTCTTCGTTGTGGTGCGTGAGCTTCTCATTGCGGTGGCTTCTCTTGTTGCAGAGCACAGGCTCTAGGCACGCGGGCTTCAGTAGTTGTGGCACACGGGCTCAAGTAGTTGTGGCTTGTGGGCTAGAGCACAGGCTCAGTAGTTGTGGTGCACGGGCTTAGTTGCTTCGCGGCATGTGGGATCTTCCCGGACCAGGGCTCGAACCCATGTCCCCTGCATTGGCAGGCAGATTCTTAACAACTGTGACACCAGGGAAGTCCCTGGAATTTTTGAAGTCCTACTATGTTCTAGAAATTTTAACACTCCTTTTAACATATTTTTGTGGCTCTGTTATTAAAGTGCATTTTAAAGAGATAAATGTAGACAGCATATATGACCCATCCTGTCTTCCCCTTTGAGATTTCATTATCTTTGTAATTTGTAAGTGGAAAATCATATAGAAATGCTGTGAATTCTACTGGGAGATATACTAATTTAGCATGGGTTACTACTTGCCTTCCATACGAAATGGCCACTCACCAGTTAAATTTGTTTCTGATCATCCTGGAAGGAAAACAGCAAGAACATCCACCCACTCTTGAGATGGTATCTGTCAGCACTTTAGTACATTTTTTTACATGTAAGGAGAGTTGGATGTAATTTACTTTAGCTAAAAAGAATCGATCTCTTTTTACAGTAACTGTGGAAAAGAAAATGTTACTCAGTAAAAGCAAAAGGGGGCAGAGAGAGGCAGGCTGGAAGGAAGAGAAGGATTACAGACCATTATAACTCTAGCCCTCCTAGCAAAGAGCTCAGCGAAGCACACTGAGAGAAATTTGAAAGTCAAGCAGGAGTTTTAATTTGATTTCGGGAACAATGAGAAAGCATCAGTGGGTGCTGGGTAGGAAAGTGGCCTAGGGAA
>NW_006776141.1:461464-476576 GCF_000442215.2 Lipotes vexillifer | reverse complement strand
AGTGGCCTAGGGAAAGAAGAGTCCCGGGGCCTCGGTTGGTTACAGTGTTTCATGGATTTGAGAAGGATAAAGGTCAAGACAAGAAGACAAGTGAGGAAGCTACTGGATGTGACGAGTCCTGGAAAAGATGGAGGCCTGGCAACGTGTGGGCCACGCGTCCCGCTCCCCAGCCTCTCATGGTCCTTGTGAGGCCTGGGCCAATGGATACAAAGGATCAGACATGAAGTTTTTTCTTTAAACATTTCCGTTTTTAGTTATTGCTTATTTTACAGCCCTAGGCACCAAAGCAACAGGTTGTTAAGAGTTCAAGTAGAAATCTTACATAGAAAATGGCCCAAAAGTTGATATGTTGGCACGAGTAAGGAGCAGGCACTGGATCTCCACTCTGATGCTCAGTGAACTGGCTGAGTAGGGAGGGAAACAGAAAGGAAAAGGGCAAGAAAACAAAAGCGGCTGCCTCCCTCCTGCAAGACCCATTCAACAGGACAGACTCCCTCCCAAGATAACCATTCAGGGTAGTACTCATCTCCTCTCCTGCACGTGCACGCGCACATGTGCACATGTGTAGGGAGGGGGAGAGGTGGGGGGAATGAGGCACACAGACCGTGGTGTCCACAGTGATGATAAGAGAGCCTAGGAGGCTATTATCTGCTGCCCAGAATACTTTAAAAATAAAATAAGAAAGAGTTTATGTCCATAGACTCACAGTTTATTAGCAGGGTACTTCTGGGTGACATACTCCTCGTGTGTAAACCAGGCACGAGGATAATACTTTGCCAGGCAGTGCGGATTAGATAAAAACATGTATGCAAAGCAGCCGAGTCACTCAGTGAACCGTGATCGGCATGTCGGCCTGAACAAAATAACTCTACAGTGAGAGAGCTACCATGCTGATGGATAAGAAAGGAGAATTCACAACATTCTTCAAAAAACAGCATACACTGCACATCAGGAAGTTTTAGTTTTGGCTAACAAACCCATCTTCTTGATACTTAGTGATGAGCTAGAAGGTGGAGGTGGGAGGGATCCTGGATTGGCGGTTAAGGAAAGGCAGGCTTGAGGTCTAAATCTCAAAGCAGCTGTGTGATACTGGCCAAGTCATTTCCCACTCATTTTACTTCCCCACAACATCTCAGTGTGTGATTTTGGTATATGATGGGCCAGGTAGGCAAGGATCCACATATTGTTAAAGCACTTAACATAGTAGCTGTTCATTGTAAGAAACTACAGACATTTCTTAACGTTATGAAGAAATAAATAAAGTATATGTCCTGAGAAGGAGACTAAACTGTGTTGATTAACCTACTTCTGCCCCAGATCACACATACTTCTTTTTGTATTGTCATCATTATCCCTATTTGCTCCGTAATTGCACAAGGCAAAGATACTGAGTTCACCCATCTCTGCATAATAATCCATTACATCTTACAACCCAATTCTTTTCATTACTTCTCATAATTACATTTAGAAATTTTTTGTCCCAGCTCCAAAACTGATATCTCTCTCAAGTCCAAAGTTCCATAATCATCATTTTAAAAACTGGGGAGTTCTAAGATGGCAGTGATAGTAGTAACATAGTTCTTTGGATCTCCTGGAATCCCCACATATAAACATTCAGAGCAATTAAATAGAAAAATTCATTTAATTCATATAAAATGGACACCATTTACAACAAAACTAGGTGACACGGTATCCCCACAAACACCAAAATACAAGCAGGTATGGATAAACCTCCAACAGCTACATGACTAGCCAACTCCTGCCCCCAGAACAGGGCCTCACATTGGAGAAAAAATACTGGGAGAAAAATCAAAATTAAGCAAAACAGAAATAACAAAGCTGAAAAACCAGAAGAGCCAGTTAACAGTGGGGAAGGGGAAGAAAAGACAGGAAACTTCAGATAGCAAGGTAAAAAAACAAAAAACAATACTACATGAATTGAAGAGGGAGCTCTGTGAAGTTAGAAAAAGCTATATAGAATCAAGCCTCTTTCTTAAACTTCAAGAAAATGAGCAACAGAAAAGCACTGAGATCAAATTCCACACAATATTACTGTAAGAAATAAAGAGGGGAAAAGGAATAACAACTCTACAATGAAAGCACCCCAAGGAAAACAGCCTCAAATATCAGATCACAGCTATAACATGCAATTTCTAAACTTGCCAAAAGATACCAAAAGAATATACTAGACACAAAAGAACAACAATTTCTTCTTAGGAATTAGAACTAGAAAAAATTCAAAAATGAGGTGACAATAACAAAAAAACAAACAACCCAATCCAAAAATGGGCAGAAGACCTAAATAGACATTTCTCCAAAGAAGATATACAGACTGCCAACAAACACATGAAAGAATGCTCAACATCATTAATCACTAGAGAAATGCAAATCAAAACTACAATGAGATATCATCTCACACCAGTCAGAATGGCCATCATCAAAAAATCTAGAAACAATAAATGCTGGAGAGGGTGTGGAGAAAAGGGAACACTCTTGCACTGCTGGTGGGAATGTGAATTGGTACAGCCACTATGGAGAACAGTATGGAGGTTCCTTAAAAAACTACAAATAGAACTACCATATGACCCAGCAATCCCACTACTGGGCATATACCCTGAGGAAACCAGAATTCAGAAAGAGTCATGTACCAAAATGTTCATTGCAGCTCTATTTACAATAGCCAGGACATGGAAGCAACCTAAGTGTCCATCAACAGATGAATGGATAAAGAAGATGTGGCACATATATACAATGGAATATTACTCAGCCATAAAAAGAAACGAAATTGAGTTATTTGTAGTGAGGTGGATGGACCTAGAGTCTGTCATACAGAGTGAAGTAAGTCAGAAAGAGAAAGACAAATACCGTATGCTAACGCATATATATGGAATTTAAGAAAAAAAAATGTCATGAAGAACCTAGGGGTAAGACAGGAATAAAGACACAGACCTACTAGAGAATGGACTTGAGGATATGGGGAGGGGGAAGGGTAAGCTGTGACAAAGTGAGAGAGTGGCATGGACATATATACACTACCAAATGTAAAATAGATAGCTAGTGGGAAGCAGCCGCCTAGCAGAGGGAGATCAGCTCGGTGCTTTGTGACCACCTAGAGGGGTGGGATAGGGAGGGTGGGAGGGAGGGAGACGCAAGAGGGAAGAGATATGGGAACATACGTATAACTGATTCACTTTGTTATAAAGCAGAAACTAACACACCATTGTAAAGCAATTATACTCCAATAAAGATGTAAAAAAAGAAATGAGGTGAAAAACTCGATAGAATTATAAATTTTAGAAATAAAGCCTTAACTAGAAAAAACTTAAGGGTGAATTTAAAAAATAATACCTTAAGATAAATATAAGGGGAAAATAGAAAAAGTTTTAAATCAAAAGAAATGAAGAGGGCTTCCCTGGTGGCGCAGTGGTTGAGAGCCCGCCTGCTGATGCAGGGGACACGGGTTCGTGCCCCGGTCCGGGAAGATCCCACATGCCGCGGAGCGGCTAGGCCCATGAGCCGTGGCCACTGAGCCTGTGCGTCCGGAGCCTGTGCTCCGCAACGGGAGAGGCCGCAGTGGTGAGAGGCCTGCATACGGGGGAAAAAAAAGAAAAAAAAGAAAGAAAGAAATGAAGAAAGATGAAAATGTTTCAAGGAAAAGTGACAAATTTTGAAGACAGGCAAATAAGATGCAACATAAGGATAGCAGAAGTCTCTGAAGAAAAAAACTAAAACAAGAGGACATAACAAATTTTTCAAAACTTGGAGAAAATTTTCCTGAAATACAAAAACTTTAGAAACTACATGTTAATGTATAGTTAAAAAATAAACTACATACATGAGAATAATGACCCAGAATTACCAACACCAAGACACATGCTACTAAAAATTACAAGACTTTAAAGAAAAATTTAAAAATTCTTTAGGATTCTAGGCAAAAAGGAGAACATGTCTTATAAGAAAAGGAAAATTGGATTATCATCATAATTTTACAGCAATGTTTTATGCCAAAAGAAAACTGAGTAACATATTTAGCGTACTCAAGAAAAGAAAATATAAGCCAAGGATTTTATATCTAGTAAAACTGAACCATAACCTCTTCCTAAGGAATCTACCAGAGGATAAGATTCAGGAAACCAAATGACTAGAGAAGTATTGATATAAAGATAGTGGTATTAAATATATAAAATTAAGAATTAACATTAAATGAGGGTTGAATGGGAGAGAGTATAGCATATAATAACTATTATCTGATAATACAGATTAGGTATTACAATAAAATATTAGGGGGAAATGGAACTAGCATATGCACAAAAAATTTTAAACTCTTTTTAGTAATGATAACTGGTGCTGGTAGTAATAATATTGTGTGTATAATGTGGAATAGAGCAAATGAGTAATTATGAGATATCTAGCATTCTCTATGTCCTTGAGAACCAAGATTCTTGAGGTGGAGGAAGGGAGATACAAAAGAGGTTAGGTAAAAACCCATAGTTCTAAAGTGTAAATCTCAGAAAAAACTTAGGAGGTATTTTAACTTTATATACATTTATATATATATATTTAATTATAAAAATATATAGATATACTATACCTATGTATAGGTATAGAAAAAGATATGCATATAGTTATAAATATTTCCTAGCTCCATCATGGAAAAAATGCAGGAAAAAGGACTAAGGCAATAGCCAGGAGTGCCTAGTTTGTTGTTTTGACATACCATTTTCTTATTAAGAGACAGAGGTTTCTTGAAGAAATGGTCTGTGGCAAGAAATGTATAACATGAGCCCGGAACACGAAAGGAATCAGAGTACTAGAGTCATATCCAAAAGAATCAGGAAGCAGGTTGAAGGGGCTCCCACTGGCCAACAAACGGAACAATTTGAGATTTAATAAAGATAAGCTTTGCTATTGTTTGATACCCTTCCAATATGTTTAAACCTAGTTGTTCAAAATGATATTTAAAAAACATAATTGGTCATCTTCTGGACATGACAAGGAAAACAATTCACCATCTTGAAACTAGGTCGATAAAAGAAAAGATGAACATTTGATCTGCTTTCATGTACGAACCCTATAACTGAGAAGCCATCTAGTGATATAAATTTACTCCATAGAAATTATTCTAGCTAATAAGTGAAAATGAAATGGAAGAATATGCCAATATACACCTCCCAACAGATCTAGGTATTGAGCATCTATGGTTGTCAATATCAAACAACAATAAAACTAGACATCATGTGCCTCCTGTTGAAAGAACTCAATACCACCTAGAGTCTGGGCAAAAGGATCAAGCTTGGGTTTGACAAAGCCTCTATATCCAGCTGCCAATATGCACGAAATGCAGAAGAACACACTGAACTGAACCATGAGTATGCTATCAGCAAAATCCACACTCTGGGAAGGTCCAACAGGTCAAACAATCTAGGTTCTTCAACAGAAACATTGTATGATAAAGAAAGTGACAATGGAGGGAACCTGTAGATTAAAAGAAAAAAAAGTTAACATCAATGGAAAAAACTAAACTATAGCATCTGGGGATACGCAATTCAGTGATAAAACTATAAAGAGACAAGTAAAAAATTACTGTAAAACTCAAGAGAGTGGTTTTATCGGAAGGAGGAAGGAGCTATGGTTAGGAAGGGGCACATGAAAGGGCTTCTGAAGTGACTAGAAAAGTTCTAGTTCTTGACCTAGGTGCTAGTTTCCAAAAAAGTCTACCTTATAATAGTTCACCAAGCCAATGGTTCTCAAACTCAAGCGTGAGTGGGAAACCTCTGTTTCAAGAGACCCCACCTCCATAGTTTGTGATTTAATGTCGCCACAGAAGCTCAAACATGTGTATTTCTAGCAAGTTCTAAAATAATGCTGATGCTGATGACATGGAGTCCACACTCAAGAATCTGCATTAAGCCATATTTGTTTTATGCGGTTCTTTTCAGTCTGTAGTCTATTTTTCAGTGAAAAGGTTAAGTGAATGATTGAATGGAAGGATAGGATGGATGGACAGACGGATGGATGGATGGGTGGATAAACGGATGGATGGATGGGATGGACGGGATGAATGCATGGGATGAGCAGATTGAGTTGGTTGGGTGGGTTGGGTGTGTGGATGGATTTGGTGGGTGGAAAGACAGGCAGACAGACAGACAGATCAACAGAACTAGGGAAAAATCATACTAATACCTTGATAAGATTGCCTTACCATTCATATATTATACACCTGGTCTCTCTCTGTTCAGTGATGTGTTACACAACTTATCTCACTAGGATAAGCTGGGGTACCCACTAGGTATCCCACTGTGACCTCTGGATTGTTTTCTCCCAGTCATTATCTGAAAGTTTCTCAATCCAAAAGAAGAGTTGGAATGTACTTGGTGCCCATGTTGAAGACATCTTATAATGGTTTATTGATAAAGTCGGACACTGTTTTCTTTTTCCTCATAGGAAAGATATTATATGTACAAAGCCTACATCTGGATATTTCTCTACAATCTTTTACTTTATTATTAAAGAAAAATTCACTCCATTGCATCTTCTGACAGGACTTCTCTTCAGAAGACTGCTATGGCACTATTTAGAAAAGATAAATCCTGGTCTCACAAATTATCAAGTATATATCTATAAGCATTTCTTATCCTCTCGACATTCATCAGAGGAAAATAAAAGGCAAAGTGCACCTGAGAGCCGAGAATAAAAATGTGGTGTAAGTTCAAATATCAGAAACTAAGCTTTAGTCATTTAAGTTTTAGGAATATTTCCTAGAAAGAAAAGAAAAAAAAAAGCAGAGTAGTAAATAAAATAACAAGTGTCCTGAAATATAAAAGGGAGAGCAAAATTCCTAGAATTTTAAGAAAATCAAGCCTTGGTTATGCAATATCAAAGGGAATTCACAAGATTTATCTAGCTCATAAATTCAATTCTACAACTGTTTATATGCCTGCTGTGTGAAAGTACAAAAATGAATAGAACATAATCCTTGCCCTCAGGACATTGAAACTGAAAAAGCTCCACCACATTTTAACCTCTAAGACCAGGCAAAATGTGAGTGGTCATATAAGAGAGGTACAACAACAAAAAAAGAGAGATTTGATTTATTAGAGGCAAAAACACAGCTGGCCTGTCCCTCTGGTAGAGGAGTCATCTATGAGTTATGTACGGAATATCCAGAGAAGGCTTCGTTCAAGCCTCATTTCCTCCTACATTACTGGCTGATGCCTTGATATTCAATGCACGCAGCTTCATACTTATGTTAGGATTTGATTCCTACAGGGACTGTAATAATAGTCTAATAACCTCGCTGCATTCATGTTTCAGCACAGTTATTCTTAGGTTGGGGACCATGGACAAATCCATAGACATGTGAACTTCCTCCTGACTCTTAAATGTTTGTATGTTTTGTTCAAATAATAATCTAAAAAATATTGATAGAGGCATAATCAGAGCCTTGTACTCAAAGTGCTGTCCCTGGACCAAAGCATGAGCATCGCCTGAGAGCTTATTGGAAATGCAGAGTTCTGGGCCCTATCCCAGTCCTTCCGAACCAGTCTGCATTTTACCAAGATCCTCTCGTGATTTATCCGCCCATTAAAATGGGAAAGGCACTAAATCAGATAGCCATCTGATAACCAAGCACTGCCAGGTGACTTCACTGTTCGTGTTTGTGTTTACATACAGTCAAGTCGATATCAAGTAGTGCTATTTTAATCATTGCAGGCTAAAGAGAAGGGACAGAGATGGACTTGATATCTAAATGATGCTCTCGTGCCAAACAAAGGTCTAATAATGTCACAGTACACTGTGTAATGGGGGGGTATGCAGTCATCTGAACAGAGAAAACTAAGGGAGAACCAAGGCATCAAAGGCCACGGCGGTTTTGAGTCAGGAATCATTTTAGTAAAAACAACATTGTCCGTCATGTTATGTTAATGCCGTTACTTCGAAATTCTGAAGTTTTTCTTGCCTTTAACTTTTTAAAAAATTTCTATTGAAATATAGTAAATATATTCTATTTACAACGTTGTGTTAGTTTCAGGTGTACAGTAGTGATTCAGTTATACAGATATATATATATAAATACATATATATATTCTTTTTTTTACATTCTCTTCCATTATAGGTTATTACAAGATACTGAGTATAGTTCCTTGTGCTATACAGTAGGTCCTTCTTGATCTATTTTATATATAGTACTTTGCGGTACACGGGCCTCTCACTGCTGTGGCCTCTCCCATTGAGGAGCACAGGCTCCGGACGCGCAGGCTCAGCGGCCATGGCTCACGGGCCCAGCCTCTCCGCAGCATGTGGGATCTTCCCGGACTGGGGCACGAACCCGTGTCCCCTGCATTGGCAGGCGGACTCTCAACCACTGCGCCACCAGAGAAGCCCTTTGCTTTTAATTTTTAAATCTTTTTATTTTCAAAGTTATTTTTTATTTTATGGATGCATGAAAGCTATACACAAGCATAATTAGCTTATATATAGCTTTATGTTTGTACATAGTTAAGTAACATTATAATGAAAATATAAATCCACACCTAACTTCACAAGACTCCTGGAAATATCACTCACATTTGGTAAACACTACAATGGTGAGAACAAAGGATTGGAATTAATTTTGACAGAGAAGAAAGGAAAAAGCAGGAAGAAACAGGATACCTGGACGTCGGAGAACAGCACCACCTAGAAACATCTCTCCCACCCCACACCTTTGCTTCCAGTGACAGAGGGTATCAGCCCTTAAATAACATTTTCCGGGTGAAGAGTCACTGCTGTTCCTCCCACACCATTTAAAAAAAAAAAAAAAAAGTAAAATTAAAGGATACTCAATAAGCTCTGGGTGAAATGTCTAGAGATAATAATAGTAGTAATATTAATAATAAGTAGCAAAATAGCAATTACTGGGTGCCAGGCATTCTTCTAAGCCCTTTACTTACATTAACTCACTTAACTCTATTAATAACCTCTGCCAAAGCCATTCCTTAGGAGGGAGGGCATATGGGGACATATGGCTGATTCACTCTGGTGTACAACAGAAACTAACACAGTACTGTGAAGCAACTGTACTCCAATAAATATCTATTTAAAAAAATGGCCACACTCCTTCACTCATAGGTGGACTCTTGTTTCTCCACCCTTTGAATCTGGCTGGTCTTAATGAGTTGCTTTGACCAATGGAACTCAGTGGAAGTAGAATGTGCCATTTCTGAGTCTAGGCTTCCAGTGGCCTTGCCTGCTTCTAGCAGACTCTCAGGAATCCTATCTCTACCATGGGAGCAAGCCCAGGCATATTCATTTCAACCTAGTAAAAACTTTTTCACAATTTGATTTTCTTTCCTCACTGGGCACAATATAAAAATGATTTTCTGTAAATTTTTTAGGGGCAAAGTTTTCTTCTGTTCTTGTTTTTCCCTAAGTTGTTGGGAAACAACTAAGGGAAAACATAAGTTCCAGGGAACAGGAAGAGTGTAGACGTTAGCTTGCTGATTGATGCTATTGGGGAAAAAGGAAACACAATGAGAAGTGGTTTTCCTCCTGTATTTTCAAGAACTTGAATAAAATTACATAAAAGGTGTTTAGTTGCCACAGGTAAGACAGGAATTTTCCACCAAAATATTAAATTAAAAATCATTTCAAAGTGCTGAGTTTTTTGTTTTTCTTCCTAAGTGGTACTTAAATACAGTGCATGCCACACTTGACACTCAGCCACATATTTGCAATTTGGAGACTTTTTAAAGACGATTCCTGATGGGAAAGGATGGCACTGGGCTGGCTGTAATGCATTTGTGAAGGGGCCTTGCTTACGGAGAGACAGGTAAAGATTGCACAAGGGCTGAGAAATGGCTATTTCCTATGTCTTAAATACTAGAGCTCTCAAATTCCTCCTGAGATATTTTGTACACAGTGTTCAGCTCTGAACAGCAAGCCAAACCTTTGGTTCTTTTTCTGAACCTTACGACAATCTTGTCATCTGGATTTTCTGGAACATTTCCTATTTTAAATATTCTCTTCCACTGTCAAATCATGGGCTCTGAGTTCTGGGTTCAGAAAATAATACAGGATTTCCCAGGCCTTGTGATTTTAGGAACAAGTGGACTTTTAGGGGAAAAAAATAATGATCAACGGACGGACATTATGTTGCCAACTTTTAGCCAATAAAAGTATTTAAAAAATAATGAACACATTTCTAAAAGTTAACTGCATTTCTACCACTGACTCATTGTATAATCCTAGTAAATTACTTAAGCTCTCTGAGCCTCCATGCATTCCTCTATAAAATGGGGAGTTTGGGGGCTTCCCCAGTGGCGCAGTGGTTGAGAGTCCGCCTGCCGATGCAGGGGACACGGGTTTGTGCCCCAGTCCGGGAAGATCCCACATACTGCGGAGCGGCTGGGCCCGTGAGCCATGGCCACTGAGCCTGAGCGTCCGGAGCCTGTGCTCTGCAAAGGGAGAGGCCACGACAGTGAGAGGCCCGCGTACCACAAAAAATAAAAAAGTGGGGAGTTTGAGAGTGCTTCCTACAACATCTGACACTGTTAGCCATGACTGCTGTTGTGCTTACCACTATTATCATTTTCATAAAAAGGAATGAGTCCAAAGACAAATAATGCTAGCCAAAGCTATAGGGAAGAGAGAAGGCAAGTTCCTCACAAGACCAAAGGCAGACTCATCAATAGGTCTGGCTCAACCTTTTTCTAGGGCATCAATAGCTCCTAAAGAGAGCAACCCCAGAACTACTGAACCAATCAAGTGGAAAAAGGGTCTCCAAAGAAGGCAGAGAAAAATCAGTATTTCCCTGGGCAAACCAGCTGTGGCAGGATGGGGTTCTGATGTTTGGGACACAAATACCATATTAAAGCTGACGCTCTCAAATAAGTATTACCACCATCGTCTGACCTCTGCCCGCCTCTGCAGCCCTACTGTGTCTGTCTCCTAGACCCTTGGTTTAAGCCATACTTTTCACCTGACTCAACTATAGCTATGTCCCAGGGAAAGCATCCACTGACACTGCTCACAAATCACAGTAAGGCACCTACATCTACTTCTATCATACACTTACCACACTGCTATTGTTCAATGTTTAAATGTATGTCATTTTCATAGTTAAAGCACTCACAAATTCATCATACTATTAGGTGTAATATAACAATCATTTTACATCCCTAATCCTGCATTAACACAATAATTACAAACATTTAGCTGTATTTCGTGCCTATTGTTTTTTTCCCCCCAAGAACATTTACACAGTTTGGGTCACAGCGTACAATTGTTATCCTACTTTTAAATTATTTGAGCATTTTTCAAATTACTTCACAGTCTTTAAGATCATCATTTAATTGCTGCATAACATTCCATGAAGAAAATGTTTTTAACTTACATAAGCATATCTCTACCGCACATAGAGCATTTTTGGTTATTATATAAATAGAACCAAAATGAATAATTTCCATGCATATGGATTTTTCCATATTTTGAAATAGTTCCTAAAATTAGATTCCCAGAAGTTGTGAGGAATGAGGGCTCAGTGAGGAATGAGTGCTGATGGCGTTGGATATATTGTCAGATTATTCTAATGAGAATATAGATGTTTCTTGTGCATGAATATCCCTTTTCATCTCAGTCATTTTCCAAGCAAGTCGTTCTATCTACTCTCAGCATTCACCCTATTCGGCCACTGTGGTTTCCTTGCTGTCTACATACCACCTGTAGAAAATCTACTGTATAGAGACACAAATTGTCCCGAGACACCCAGAATATCTTACCTTGGTCCAGAATGCCCTGCAAAAGTTGTGACTTAGGTGTACCTTGGGGTCCCCTCTTCTCTTCAGGGAGCTTTCTCATG
Organism: Lipotes vexillifer; assembly: GCF_000442215.2. NCBI lineage: Eukaryota > Metazoa > Chordata > Mammalia > Artiodactyla > Lipotidae > Lipotes > Lipotes vexillifer. The sequence continues at coordinate 464,737 of NW_006776141.1, read as the reverse complement.
GATGGGCTATTAAAATATGCCTATAACTCAGTGGACTAGTGTATTTTAAAATGTGTTTTAGAAAGCATATTTGAAGTTCCTGAAAGTCTGATTGATAATACTCTGGATAATATAAAAATTACATACTTTTCAAATTCTCAAATATGTCCTAATACTGGTAATGTACAAGAGGACCCATTTTATTTTAGTTTTGCCAACGTTAGGAATCATTGTTTTCTGTTTGTATTCTTGAGCACAGAACTGATGAAAAATGGTGCACTACAGTGTGAAGTTTCAAAAGAGTGATGTTTTGTTTATATGTCTGCCTGTCTCCACAAAACTAAGTCTTCTGAGAGCAGAAACCATCATATTTTTCCCTGACACATTAGCACTCAATAAAGATTTTGGCAGAGATGAAAAAGAGAGGCAAAAGAGAAGAATAGGAAAAGCAGCAAATGAAGTAGGAGTTGCTGCATGAGAGGGAAGGGAAAACAAGAACCAGAGTCCTAAGCATGTAGGGAGTTTGCACTACAAGTAGGTAGCTTCAGAGAAAATATTCAAAGACGTGATTCGGATTAAAGAGAAAACTAAACCCCTCATTCTACTAGGATCTCACTACTAATTTCTCTTTTATATTCATGCCAAAAAAAGTTCATGGCTTCTGAGGGTCAATTCTATTGAATAGTTTAAACATTCAGAAACCCTCCCCGTGCCCAAGTGGAACTTTCTTCAGAGCAGACTACTTAACAACAAATAAAACAGATCTGACTTTGTTGCTGAAAGTGGGGTCCGGCTGCTCCCCACTCTTAAACCAATACTAGAGAGGCAAGGTTGGTGGAAAGGAAAGTTTGCTTTATTTCTGAGGCCGGCAAGCAGCGGGGAGAGGGCAGACTTGTGTCCAAATGCCGACTCTCCCCTTCCCACCCACAACAATCAGCGGGCAAAGAGCTTTTAAAGGGGCATTTCAGGGGTGTATAGGTAGAGGAAGAGGGCTACGCTTAGAAACAGCACAGTCAGCTCTTTCCAAGATGGCGGAGGAGTAAGACGCAGAGATCACCTTCCTCCCCACAGATACACCAGAAATACATCTACACGTGGAGCAACTCCTACAGAACACCTACTGAACGCTGGCAGGAGACCTCAGACCTCCCAAAAGGCAAGAAACTCCCCACGTACCTGGGTAGGGCAAGAGAAAAAAGAATAAACAGAGACAAAAGGATAAGGACGGTACCTGCACCAGTGGGAGGGAGCCGTGAAGGAGGAAAGGTCTCCACACACTAGGAGCCCCTTCGCGGGCAGAGATTGCGGGAGGCGGAGCGGGGAGCTTCGGAGCCGCGGAGGACAGCACAGCGACAGGGGCGCGGAGGGCAAAGCGGAGAGATTCCCGCACAGAGGATCGGCGCCGACCGACGCTCACCAGCCCGAGAGGCCCGTGGGTTCACCCGCCGGGGGCGGGCAGGGCTGCGAGCTGAGGCTCGGTTTCGGTTTCGGTCGGAGCTCAGGGAGAGGACTGGGGTTGGCGGCTTGAACATAGCCCGAAGGGGTTAGTGCGCCACGGCTAGCCGGGAGGGAGTCCGGGGAAAAGTCTGGACCTACCCAAGAGGCAAGAGACCTTTTCTTGCCTCTGTGTTTCCTGGTGCGCGAGGAGAGGGGTTTTAAGAGCGCTGCCTAAAGGAGCTCCAGAGACGGGCGCGAGCCGCGGCTAAAAGCTCGGAAACCAGAGACGGGCGGGAGACGCTAAGGCTGCTGCTGCCGCCACCAAGGGGCCTGTGTGCGAGCACAGGTCACTGCCCCCACCCCTCTTCCGGGGAGCCTGTGCAGCCCGCCACTGCCAGGTTCCCGGGACCCAGGGACAATTTCTCAGGGAGAACACACGGCGGGCCTCAGGCTGCTGCAACGTCACGCCGACTTCTGCCGCCGCAGGCCCGCCCCGCACTCCATGCCCCTCCCTGCCCCCGGCCTGAGAGCGCCAGAGCCCCCGAGTCAGCGGCCCCTTTAACCCCGTCCTGTCTGAGCAAAAAACAGACGCCCTCCAGCGACCTACAAGCAGAGGCAGGGCCAAGTCGAAAGCTGAGCCCCTGTGAGCTGTGAGAACAAAGAAGAAAAAGGGAAATCTCTCCCAGCAGCCTCAGAAACAGCGGATTAAAGCTACACAATCAATTTGATGTACCCTGCCTCTGTGGAATACATGAATAGACAGCGAATCATCCCAAATTGAGGAGGCGGACTTCTAGAGCAAGATCTATGATTTTTTCCCCTTTTCCTCTTTTTGTGAATGTGTATGTGTATGCTTCTGTGTGAGATCTTGTCTGTATAGGTTTGCTTCCACCATTTGTCCCAGCGTTCTATCCGACCATTTTTTTTTAAATTTTTTTCTTAATAATTAATTTTAATTTAAAGAACTCTATTATACTTTACCTTCTTTCTATCTTTCCTTCCTTCCTTCCCTTTTTGAGACAACGAATCGTCCCAAATTGAGGAGGTGGACTTGGAGAGCAAGTTTTATGATTTTTTCCACTTTACCTCTTTTTGTGAGGGTATATGTGTATGCTTCTATGTAAGATTTTGTCTCTATAACTTTGCTTCCACCATTTGTCCTAAGGTTCTATCCTTCCCTTTTTTTTTTCCTCTAAATAATTATTTTTTTAATTCAATAACTTTATTATACTTTATTTTATTTTACTGTATCTTCTTTCTTTCTGTATTTTTTCCTTCCTTCCCTCATTCCTTCCTTCCTTCCCTCCTCCCTCCCTCCCTCCTTTCTTTCCTTCTTGCCTTCTTCCTTTCTTTTCTTCTTTCTTTCTTTCTTCCTTCCCTCCTTCCTTCCTTCCCTCCTCTCTTTCTTTCTTTCTTTCTTTCTTTCCTATTTCCTCCTACTTATACTAATTCTCTCTACTTTCTCTCCCTTTTATTCTGAGCCGAGTGGATGAAAGGCTCTTGCTGCTCCAGCCAGGAGTCAGGACTCTGCCTCTGAGGTGGGAGAGCCAACTTCAGAACACTCGTCAAGAAGAGACCTCCCAGCCCCACATAATATCAAACGGCGAAAATCTCCCAGAGATCTCCATCTCAACACCAGCACCCAGCTTCGCTCAACGACCAGCAAGCTACAGTGCTGGACAACCTATGCCAACCATATAGCAAAACAGGAACACAACCCCACCCACTAGCAGAGAGGCTGCCTAAAATCATAATAAGTCCACAGACACCCCAAAACACACCACCAGACGTGGACCTGCCCACTAGAGAGACAAGATCTAGGCTCATTCATACACCACAACACAGGCACTAGTCCCC
>NW_006776141.1:407281-456551 GCF_000442215.2 Lipotes vexillifer | reverse complement strand
CCAAAAAAAAGGTTAAAAAAAAAAAAAAAAAAAAGAAACAGCACAGTCAGCCCTGGCAGTCATCTTGAAATTGGTCGGCGTCACCTTGATCGTTTTGGGGTACTATTAATAGTTCTAGGGTCGGTTTGCTCCCATTTCTTTGAGGCCAGTTCTCAGAACTGTGGCGGTTAATGTCACGGCTACAGTCTGGTCATCATGTAGTTAAGGTCTTCCACCTGATGGGGGTTTCAGTATCTACAGGACAGCTCACAGAATATGGTTCAGAATATTATCTACAGCCCTTGGGGAAGAACTAACGGTCCTTGACTACGCTTAATGAGTAAGCTATTATTATTTGGTCTCGTTTGACTATTTTCCTTTGTTTCTGCATTTTTTCACTTCTCCGATTAAACTTATTCTTTAGCTAAAGTTTTTCTACAGACAAAAGGCAGGAGGAGGACATGGGTGGTGGGGGGAGGGCAGTAGGGAAGGACCAGAGGGTCCTGCTCCATTTCATGAACACATTTAAATGCCCACAAAACAGCCATTTAAAGAAATTTATACTGTCCTGGAAATAAACCTTAAAGATGTGTAACTCTTGCCCCCTGTGCCTGAGTCCAAAGCCAAGCTAGGCTACTTCCTGGCTGTGCGACCTGGTGTTTAAGCTATCAGTTTCTCATTTAGAAAATGGGGGTAATCAAAGCTCCTAGCTCAGAGGGGTGTTGGGAGATTAATGAGTTAATATGTGCTTAGAACAGTAACTAGTACACAGTAAGCGCTCAATAAAAAGGATGCTATTATGATCACTGTTAAATAAGCCAGTTGATGAAAACACTCCAATTCTGAGGGATGCACAGAAGTCTTGATATGTCTTAAAATGTGTACTATATATAAGAAAGAAGTCCGTATGTAAGCTGTTCATATATCTTTCGTCAGCCTTCTGTATGTTAGGGCTTTTCGCACTTAGCCTCACAACAGCACATATAATTGGCATTTTCTAGAATAATTTATCCAAGAACCAGGCAGGTAACACAAATGGGAAAAGAGAGTGTGGCGTATAATTTTATAGGAGGAGAAGGGAGGCTCATCTTCTGTCTGAAGAGAACAATGGCCACTTGGTTAGAAGCAATTATTGCTAATTGGCAATCAAGGTCCAATTTTGCCAAGTCTCCCAAATTTTCAAGAGAAACTAGAACTCTGGATTCTTATGTGCAGTCTCCTGATGGTTAAATGTTGGCGACTCTTTCAATTGTTTCTAAATACCCTGTGCAGGTCAATCAAAATATATCTGTGAGACAAATTTAGCTGAACCTGCTGATAGTTTGTACTCTTTTTTTTTTTTTTTTTTTTTTTTTGCGGTACGCGGGCCTCTCACTGTTGTGGCCTCTCCTGTTGCCGGACGCGCAGGCTCAGCAGCTCACGGGCCCAGCCGCTCTGCAGCATGTGGGATCCTCCCGGACCGGGGCACGAACCCGTGTCCCCTGCATCGGCAGGCGGACTCTCAACCACTGCGCCACCAGGGAAGCCCTAATTTGTACTCTTTAAGCTTGAAGAAAAACTATGTCCCCAAACCAATGTCCCCCAGGCCACACCTTCCAAAGAACCAATTCCCACTAAGGGGAGGTGTGAAGGCGTGAAGTGTTAGTGCTCAGCTGATATCCACGCACTGCTGGGCTCCCAGGCAGTCAAGCACAACTCCAGTGAGTGCCTGCCATATATACACCCTACCTAGCCTTCGGGGGACAGAAAAAAAAAGTGAGGATGGGCACTCACCTCTTAGCCAAGAGGCCAGACACATGCAAGGGAAATGACAGCAAAAGTTAGGTTACCTGTAACTGCTCAATTGTGTGGTCCCCATTCAAGACTCCATCGGGATTTAGGGAAAGGGAGACTCCAAGGTTCTGGGGGCTCCAAGGGGACCACAAGGAGGCTGGCCTCCTGAACCAGACCACAAGGAAGGGGAGCCTTTGTAGGAGAGAGAGGGGTATATGCTCTAGTAAAGAGACTAAATGGGGCTTCCCTGGTGGCGCAGTGGTTGAGAGTCGCCGATGCAGGGGACACGGGTTCGTGCCCTGGTCCGGGAAGATCCCACATGCCGCGGAGCGGCTGCGCCCGTGAGCCACGGCCGCTGAGCCTGCGCGTCCGGAGCATGTGCTCCGCAACGGGAGAGGCCACAGCAGTGAGAGGCCCACGTACCACCAAAAAAAAAAAAAAAAAAAGAGAGAGACTAAATGACCACCAGCATAACTGTCTCAGGTTATTATAACATCTCTTCCATCTTTGACATTGAAAAAGTGTGTATGGTCCAGTTTGTTGTTTTTCGCGTTTGTTTGTTTTGCTTTAGTCAGGGCAGGGTATAAGCCTCCTAACACAATGGCTGTCGATCATCATAAAAATGACCTATATATCGGCGTAGCTGACTCTGTATTCTGCTTTCAAACTTTTCTCGAGCCCCTGAACACTATGCTTTCTTGACTGATGGCATTAGGCTAAGAGGGGGTCCCCCCTGCCCATTAGAAGCCACAATCCAGGGAGGGAGATGCCTATACAGAGATAAGGCAACAGACATAGGGTTGCAGCTGTGCAGCAGCCTGTCCAGGGAGCTGAGGTGGCTTCATGCAGAAGGCACCAGCTGGGCTGCATCTGAGGGCGAGCGGGAGGCTGCCAGGCGAAGAATGGGGAGCAATGGTGCTCCAGGTGGCAGCAGCAACACAGGCAAGGCACAGAACGGTGAAAGCTAGTAGTTTATAGCAGCGAAGGTACCCGCCCTCTTTTCCACCTCTTCACTCTTGGTCTGTTTGTTAATTATGGCCTTCCTGTGTCTCAGCAAGACAGGAATCTCTGAGGATCCCTACAGATTCTTAAAACTTGCTCTGCTTTTGCCATTCATTCACATGAAAAGGCAGCAAAGATGAAAAAATCACCAAAGGTCAACATAAAGGGAATGATTTAAAGTGCCTATGTTACATGCAGATGTATTTAACTGTGTCCCTATAGTCTTGGCACAAATCAATTTTGATCTCAGTTATTTTGGACTACAATGTTCTCTGCTAGGCCTCCCATACAAGAGGAAATATTCACACATAAAAAATAGAAATTGTACATCAAAACATAGTTCAGGGTTGGTTTTGATTTGAGCTTGGGTTGTCATAAGTTTTATGTTTCGTTTGCAACTGTTAGTATTAAAAGAAAAAAAAATTTAATGTTTGCTTCTTTTTCCTCTGAAAGGGAAAATTTTTTAAGGTATCAATATAAAGCTAAAGATCTCAACTCTACTCATAATTACCATTGTCGTGTTCCAAAATGGCATGAAAAGGATACCCTCGGGTACCAGGATGGCAAATCTTAGCATCCTGGCTCCATTGCCTGCTACATGCAGCTGTATCCTCACCCTTTTCTTCTCTTTCTGGCTTCTGATGATCCTTTCCATCCACAAGAGGAGGAAAGGAAGGAGACTATGGTAGCTCGTCTCCAAAGATGGTCTCCAATTGGCCATGCCTCATGCCCCGCCTTTGTCTGGGCTGTCCTTCATAACTAATGGAAGGTGGATGCTGCATGACTTTCAAGGTTAGAAGTCTTGCAGCATCTGCCTTGAATTCTTAGAACCTTTAAGTTCAGAATCCAGCCACCAGCCTGTGAGAAGCCCATGCCACATGAAGAGGCCACATGATGAGCCATCTTGGACGTCTAGCTCAGCCCAAGTTTTCCAATAACTCCAGCCCCAGCTGCCACTGGAGAGCCGGAGCATGAGCAGCTCCAGCTGAGCCCATCAACCCATGAAACTGTGGCTTATTATACCGCATGACATGACCAGAAGACAAATGTCAAGGGAAGGAAAGGAAAGCCTGAAATTTGAAAACTTTTTTTACCCTGTGGCAACGTGGTAAATGAGACTGAAATTTGTGGCCCAATGTATTTTTTAATTGAATGTAGTTATTAATTATATCTTGCTCCCTTTCCCTAGTGATCACCTGAAGATAATCAAGGCATAAAAGTATGCATTTTCCAAGAATATGAAGAAGTAACCAGCTCCATTTCATGTCTATGTATCCTTCTTAATTATCTTGAAGGTCAGCAACAAAAAGGAAAAATAAAAGCAAAATCTTCTGAAACAAAGCAAGATCAGCTGGTCTCCACAAGCATCCTTTAGGCAGTATAGTCAACAAGCAGATACACTGATGTGGGCAGTGCGCCAGATTTGCTATCTTTCGATTTTAACTATGGAACAGACATGACATAAATATGTAGTGGTTTTCCATTTTCATGATGACGGCATTCATTTTTATATTAAATGCTTAACTGCAAAACTCTCATGTGCGATGTATGACAGGTTGATGATTGGCAGTTAGTTGCCTTGTCAGTATCCATTCCCTGTGTGTTCCTTGTCAATGTCTTCCACTTTGTTTGAAGCTTTAATGTCTCAGCTAAATATTCAACTTTCTGAGCTTTCCTTGAAAGCAGAGCACCCACATGACTCGGTTATAGCCATTCAGAATTAAGAGCAAGTCTGCTGGGGAGTTATGATGAAAGTTTGCTATCCTGATAAAAGGGGAGAGCCATGGACAGCATCACCACTTCACATCTCCCTCCTAGAATATGGACGTGACACCTGCAGCAGCCATTTTGCAATCATGAGACAATAAACATAAGGATGAATGCTAACACATTAGGAAGAGCAGAAGAGAAAGCACAAAAAACCCCAGATCTCTTACAGAATTACCTAGCAGCTGAACGACGCCTAGAAATTGCCTATCATTTCTAGATTTGTCATGTGAGAAAAATAAACCCTACTTGTTATTCCAGTTTTCCATTACCTGCAGTCACGTGCATTTCTTCTTGATAGTGCTAAGTCATTCATTAAAACCTAGTAAGCCCTTGTAAGATTGAGTTCAATTATAGCTCCTCAAATATAATTTTTCTTCAGACTATACTATGCTCCACGTGGTTGATGATGAGGTACATTTTTGCCCACTTCAACCACTCATTTACATAAGTGACATATTCACACTGAGAACTTGTTCTTTAAATAGCATTCTGCCATCAAGAGCCAACTACTCAGACTGACAATCAAAAAAACATCAGATAAAAGAGCATTAGACTTTCAAAAGCACAGCGGTTTAGAAAAGTAGCAGAGTGATTTGTGGGAGGTTTTTTTTTCTTGCTTATTGTGTAACAGCCATAATATTCCTGTTTTGGAATATATTTGCAGAAACAACTGCTGTGGTTATCAAACATCTCAGCTTTGCTTTAGCATTTTATCACCCACAAAACCACATTTATTGTCTCTCTACTCCTCCATGGTTATCAGAATCCCATAATTAAGGCATAATGAAAGTAAACAGTGCCACAGAAAACTAGATGTCTTTACAAGGAGAGCAGTTAAGACAAGACAAATATTCCTAAAGATAGCAGTAGAGCCAAGTGGAATTGCTAAGTCCTGTTTGTGTGTGTGTTGGTGGTGATTAAAAAGAAGAATCATCATCTAAGTGAAGTATTTAGGGAACAAATTGCCTCTTGATGGATAATAAATTAATTTGGAGAAGGTAACTGGGATGTGCCAGGCACTGCAGCTGGGCACTATATTTAGATGTGAGATTCCTGGCAGTTAAGGCAAAAGGAGAAACCCTTTACTTTATATTGCTTCCAGTGGAGCAAGTAAGTCTGTGCACCACAGCTGCTGAGCCTGCGCTCTAGAGCCTGCGAGCCACAACTACTGAGCCAGCTCACCTAGAGCCCGTGCTCCACGGCAGGAGGAGAAGCCACCACACCGCAATGAAGAGTAGCCCCCACTCGCACAACAGGGACCCAACACAGCCTATATATGTGTGTGTGTGTGTGTGTGTGTGTGTGTGTATATATATATATATATATATATATATATATATAGCTTCCATTGTTAGATAAAAGGAAGTACATAAATTCAATAAGAGAGTAGCTTTTTCCTTGTAGGGAATTTTTATGGAAATTACAACATCAAGATAAATATTATGGTTCACCATCTCTCAATAGCTCTAATCTTTTTTTCTGGCACATGACACTAATTATTGTTCTATATTTTTATAATACACCTATATAATTCATGTTTACCTTTAATTAAATCTTTAACTTGTTTCTCTTGCCAAATAATAACTGTAAACCCCGTGAGGATGGAGGGATTATTTCTGTTCTGTTTACCTCCAAAGCCTAGTCCAGTTTCTGACCCATTTAGGTACTCAATCCATATTTATTGAATGAATGAATGAACTGTTTTGTCAAAGATAAAACCTGACACCCAGAAATCCTCATGCTCCAAACCCCAAGGTAGAATGTATATGCATGTGCAGAAGGTGGGTCATTATGCATGTCTGCTCAGCACCGTTTGCAATGACCATGGCAACAACAAAAAGGAAAAAACTGAAACGTCCATCAACAAGAGAATGGATTCCTACAACAGCATGATTGAGAAATTAAATAAACTGGAGCAACATAGATCAAAATATTTTATGTAAAAAAAAATCAAATTATAGAACAAGGCTTACAGGATAACATTTCTATCACTTTAAAATATGCAAAACAACACTATATATAGTTGTTTCAAAGCATGTATGGGACAGAAACACCACATTTAAGACATTGGACGTCTTTTTTTTAAATAAATTTATTTATTTACTTTTGGCTGCATTGGGTCTTCGTTGCTGCGCGCGTGCTTTCTCTAGTTGTGGCGAGCGGGGGCTACTCTTCGCTGCAGTGTGCAGGCTTCTCATTGGGTGGCTTCTCTTGTTGCGGAGCACAGGCTCTAGGTGCACGCGCTTCAGTAGTTGTGGCGCACGGGATTAGTTGCTCCGTGGCATGTGGCATCTTCCTGGACCAGGGCTCAAACCTGTGTCCCCTGCGTTGGCAGGCGGATTCTTAACCACTGCACCACCAGGGAAGCCCTAAGATACTGGATGTCTTTAGAGAGGAAAGGGGAATGGGGTGGAGTGGGGAAACACCCAGAGCTTCAGTCATATCTGCAGTGTTCTCCTTCTGAGGCTGAACAGTCGTTATATTGGTGATATAAATGTATATATAAATACACACACATTTTTTGAATGCCTGGAATATTTCTTGATAAAATATAAGGAAAGCCTGAGAAACTGTCATAGAAAAGTCTAAGGAGACATGGAGAGATGACAGCTAAGTGTACTATGGTCATCTGGATGAGATCCTAGAATAGAAAAAAGACATCAGGTAAAAACTAAGGAACTATGGAAAAAGGAAGGACTGTAGTTGATAATGATATACCAATATTGGTGTGTTAACTGTAGCAAACATTCTATTCTAAGATGTTAACAATAGGCCAAATTGGATGTAGGGTTTATGGGAACTCTCTGAACTATCTTCACAATTTTTCTGTAAGTCGAAAACCATTCTAAAATAATGTCTTTTAAAAGAAGTAAACAGCACAAAAACATTCTGCAAGTGGACCTTTCTTACAGCAATCCTTCAAAAAAGGTATAAGATGTAGCGAACTTACTAAGTTTAGTAAGAATCTTCCTTCAGGAAGCTAAGAAAATATGGTCCAAGTGTGTTGGTTTTTGATGGGCCAACTTAGAGAAAATAATTTAGAGAGCAGTAAAGTTAATACATCCCCTAGACTGCTGTATTTCCCTCAAATATCAGACAGCTCCAGTTCGCCTTTTGTAAGAGTTGGACAGTAGTCAAACATGATGTCCTTCCCATGGCATGAGTACCTCTGAGAACACGGGCTCAGGGCAAGCTGATCATTAACTGGCCTGGCTTCTCTCCTCTCCCCAGCTTCTCCTGTCCTTGTAGGTTCTCTATCCTGCCTCCTTAGGCCACTGTCATTGTCAAGTGCAGCCAAACTACATCCTCTTTAAAGTAAAATAGAGTTTAAAAAAAAAAAAAAAGATTCCCTGGCAGATACTGACGTACCACATGGATTTCAATATATTTAAAAGGGGTCGCATTCTTGAAGCCAACCTCAGAAGAGACAAAAAGTCACAGAAATGTAGAGCCAGAAAGAAGCATGGCACCCTGCTCCTGTGTCCTCCTTCTTTAAGGATGAATTAAGCAGGTTTTGAGGAAGTGAGGTAATCTGGTAAAGGTCCCCTCCTCCGCAATGCCCCATCAAAAACTAAGAGCAGGGCTTCCCTGGTGGCACAGTGGTTGGGAGTCTGCCTGCCGATGCAGGGGACGCGGGTTCGTGCCCCAGTCCGGGAAGATCCCACATGCCGCGGAGCGGCTGGGCGCGTGAGCCATGGCCGCTGAGCCTGAGCGTCCGGAGCCTGTGCTCCGCAAAGGGAGAGGCCACAACAGTGGGAGGCCCGCGTATCGCAAAAAAAAAAAAAAAAAAAAAAACTAAGAGCACATAACGCCCTCCTCATGTGAGCAAGGGAAACATGACGTCAGTAGTGACCGGGCATCCTCTGAGGGAGGCAATCACCTAAGTGAGCTAGGGGGACACTCAATACAACAGGGGGAAAGGCCCAAGGGCTCCGCGTGAGAGCAGGCAGGTGAGAGAACGCCAGGAGAGCCCGAGAGATGGTAAGGGCTGAGTGGGTCTCTGGGGAAGTGACCAGTAGAAAGTCCCCTCCTTGTTGCAGGGTGGCTGGGGGTCCTATTAAACCTCGTATTGACATTCCTGCCCTACTGCATTATAAACACTTGCACCGCCCCCATCTCCTCTGTTTTTAGTGAAGTCCACCACACTCACAGCTGCTCAGAGGAGGGGTCTATTTAGTGGAAGTCACTGGGGCAGAATTCTGTGCCCAGGTGACCAAGAGAATGCCCCTGGGCATGAGAGACTGGGAAGGAAGGAGACCTTCACGGACTGTGGCGATGGAGACATGAGCCCCACCCTACACAGATTTCAAGGGCACCAATAAAAGACAGCAGCAAGGCCAAGTTGAGTCCGGCTAACACTCTGTTCCACCAAGTACACTGGCCTGAAGGTCTCCAAAAAGAGAACTTTGTGGGGACTGCCCTACCTTCCCTTTAACCTTCTCTAAGAAGGACCTACTTTTCACTGGTCCATGCATGAGTTTGATCGCTTATAGGAGAGCTGCCTGTAAAAAACAATTAACAAGGACCCAGAGCCAACAAGGACCCATGATATAAAAGAACTCTGAAGGCACTGTAAGAAATCTAAAGGGATTCAGGTTTAATGTCTAGCCACCATTAAAGCCTTTCAAAAAAAATTTGGGGGTCAGCAGTGGAGTGAGAGAAAAGAGGGCTCAAGACAGACAGAACCCAGAAGCAGCTCCAGGAAGAAGAATCTGTGATGAAGACTAAGAGAAAACAGTACATCTTCAGGAGGAGAATGACGCAACATCAGTACCAGCTTCACTGAGGAAGGGAGGTTGGTGCTCCGAGGGAATTCTCAACAACATCAAATGTAAAAAGAACTGCAGTAAGATGAAGTTTGAAAAGTGTCTGTTGGATTTTGTCGGTAGGAGATCATTGATGACCTTGCCAAAGCAGTGTTTGTTGGCCAAAGATAGTGGTACAAGTTGCTGACTGAAAAAGGACACCAGCCTGCACTGTGCTCATGAACTCATTCCCTCCAAGGAAGGGATACATTTTCCCTAATTGGGGCAAAGGTACCAAATGTGCTTGTGAAAAAATTGGTGGTTTCAGTAGAGTGCAGGAGGCAAAATCCTCCTGCAGTGAGTTGAAGACTAACCCAGAGGAGAGAAAGAGGGAGCATTCTAGGGTCTAAGCTCAGCCCTCCTATCGGGCAACTTCAAACTGACAGAGAGGATTTTTATTGTAGAGGGAAGAGATGAATCAGGGAGAGGGGTTAGAAGAACAAACGCAAGAGGAAAGGGAGAAGGAACTGTGGGAGAATACAGACCTGACTTCTATTGCTAATAAAACCTAGTGCTCATTCTGTTCATCCCTGTGTTTGCAGAGCTGCATGTGGGTTTCAAAGCTATTTCACGTTCCATGTGATTCTCAGAACAGCTTGGGAGGTAGATAATGCAGCACTGTTATCCCCTTCTGCACATGAGGAAACTAACATGCAAAAAGTTCAATTAAGTGATAGAGCCAGAGAATGAAATCTCTCAGAATGGACCTAGGATGGACCTTGCCTGCAAATTCATGTGCCTCTGCTAGCACTGTCACTTAAGAGTGAGTTGCATCAAACCACTGGGCCTCTGTTTGCCTGAATGTTAAATGGAACACGTAATATCTACATTATGGAGACATGAGGAGGAACTGGGACGAGATGTACACACAGCCAGGATGGAGCCAAGCACAGACAGTCAACACATATGAACTTTCTTTTCCTTACTTTTCTACCTAGAACTCATATTCTGGTTCTGGCTCCAGGCTGATAGTTATCAACTAGATGGCTAATATGTTCATGTACTCATTCATTCATTTTCAGATTTGGTTTAAAGAGAATCTAAGAGAGTTAGTCTCTAGAAACAAAGTTCCTTAAAGAATTTTTATTGTTAATAAAATTTGGTGTGCTGTATTTACCTAACATCTGTGAAAGGAAAATCAAAATGGAGTTACCATTGCTAAAAGAGCTCTCTAAAATCGAGCCAAGGGTAATTCCCTAGTGGTCCAGTGGTTAGGACTCCACGCTTCCACTGCAAGGGGCAAGTGTTCGATCTCTGGTTGGGCACCTAAGATTCTCATATGGCACAGCCAAATAAATAAATAATAAATAAAATGGAGCCGAGAGGTCACTGAGGACGTGTGACTTATGCACATCTTGGCCCAGGGGGAATCTGACCTTCTGACCAGTTATTGTCTTAATGCAGGCTTCCAGAACATCTGCCCAGTGTTCCAGAAACTCAAGACTTATTGGACCCTTTCACCCTAAAACATTTCGTAACAGCCTATCCCTTAAGGACAAATCTTTCCTTTCTTATGTCAGGGTCTATCATGATTCTTGGACAACCTTGTGGCTTTTGCCTTTGGGGGCTTTCGCCCTGACTCTTCCTCTTCCCCAGAACACTCTTTTAGTTTTACCAGAATCTGTGTCTCCCAAATTGCAATTCTTAAGACCCCCGCAAATAAAGCTCTTTGTTCTTTCCTTCCTCGATACCGATTATTGTTCAACACATCTTGCAATGTGCCTCATAAAAGTACCAGTTAACTATAAAGCTGTTTCCAAACTCCCTTCCCCTGAGTCCACTTGACTGGAGCCCTGGTGTGTAAATGGCAGTTGGTAAAGGGCGGTGGGCGGGGGTGGGGGGAAGCACTGTCCCATATGGAAGCCTGAGGAGCTGAACCATGAGCTGGTGACAGAGAGGAAGTTCCAGACCTGGCCTGGGGAGAAGGCTGGGAGAAAGGATCAGAAAAAGGGAGTTATCCCTCAGAGGAATGTAGACGCATTAGCATATGAAAAATGCATTAAATGATTTAATTATCTGGTTCTAGTAAATTTTTTTTTCCCACTAAACCGTTTCCATCAAAATATCAGGAAACAGGGCCAGGCAAGTCGCTTTTTAAATTCAACGATGATTTCTCAGCTGAGAAAAAACAAATTGGATACAGCAGATATCTTCATATCCCTAACAGAAAAGACACAGCATAGACTAAATAACTCAGTTTTGATAATCAGGAAACAAATACACAATGTGTGGGAATGTAAACTCAGATCATCTGACGTTGGCCTAATTCTTTTGGCAATATTTATTTAAATGTACACTAGCAGGTCACAGCATTATTAAGTGTTGTTCAGCTATGTGCACTTATTTTCTATCCTTCGTAATATTATTCTGGAAAAATGGAAAGGTTTCCCCCATGCTTGTTGGAAGTGATATATGTCATAGACACACATAACAGTGACGTCTTCGGTTCTGCTTTCAGGTCCTGAACACTTTCTATCTGCCAGACAGTGTTCTGGGCACCAGGAATTCAATGGGGAATCACTCAAGATTCCTCTTCCCCTCGTGGAAATTAATTCTAACTGGGCAACCATTAACACACCAGAATAATTTCTGAGATCAGTAAGGGCAATGAAGATAATATAAAGGTGCAATGAGACAGTGTCCCTGAATGGGGTGAGGGTGAGGGGCAGGCTACTGTAGACACGGTGGCTCCCTTCTGAGAATGATGAGACTATGACAGTTTTTCAAAGGTCTGGAGCAGGAACATTCTAGGGAGGGGACAGCATGTGCAAAGGCCTTGAGGAGGGAATGAGCTCAGGGTGACTGAGAAAGAGAAAAAAGACCAGGGTAACAAGAACATAGGTGAACCATGCACAAAATGGCACAAGACAAGGCAGGGAACACAGGCAGGGGCCAGGTGGTGGCGAGCCCCACTAGCACGTAATAAAATCACGGATGTTATTCTAAGGGCAATGGGAAACCATTGGGGAGTTTTTAAGCGAGAGAATTATCTGGTCTAATTTAAGCCTTCTAAAGATCATGGTGGCTGAGGACAGAAACGGACTGGGAAGCAGAGCAGTGGGGGCATAAAGGGAGCAGGGAAGCCTCACAGCTGTTCAGACAAAAGATGATGGTGACTTGATGTCAGTAACTGTTAAATGGGATGGTTCCCTTCCCCTCTGTGTAGCATTTCAATGAATCATTTCAAATGAAGTCTCACTTCTGTTTTGCCAAAGAGAGCAGAAGCCTTAATAGAAAGGTAGTGATATGTGGTGAGTGTTGAGGTGAGATACCCTCTCTCTCAGCCAGCACCTGTAAAGGGAAAGCACCTGCAGAATCAAGGAGCTGGTCACTCAGAAACACGCTGTTGTGATCATGGGAAATAGGAGTTCATCACAGCTGGTAGCTTCTCCCTTGATTCAAATGAACAGCACCACATTTATTTCTTAGGAACGAAATGTGCCCCACAGGTCAGTGATGAGCAAAACCATGCCATTTAATCAAAACTTTGCCACCAAAGGTAGCTCAGCTGCTGGCAACACAGAAGGCTGGTGCCTTTATTTTTAAGAACGAAGTTTCACCTTAAATGCAGAGAAAGATGATTCAAAAAGACGAGGTCTTTTCTCCGCTCAGCTCAGAGCACCAACTCCTCCTCACAGGTCCCTATCAATTGGCTTGCCCATTCTCACCTGGCCCCATGGTCCCAAGATTTCTCTGAACTGTATTTCTGCCTTTAGTAGCTACAGGCCTGTTTGCTCTAACAAAGACTCCCTCCTTTCATTTACATTATTCTAGATGGTGGATCCAAAAAGATCTTGCTGTGATTTATATCAGAGAGTGTTCTCCTATGTTCTCCTCTAAGAGTTTTATAGTGTCCAGTCTTACATTTAGGTCTTTAATCCATTTTGAGTTTATTTTTGTGTATGGTGTTAGAGAATGTTCTAATTTTCATTCTTTTACATGTAGCTGTCAGTTTTCCCAGTATTCTGTAATAACCTACATGAGAAAAGAATCTGAAAAAGAATGGATATATGTACATGTATAACTGAATCACTTTGCTGTACACCTGAAACTAACACAGCATTGTAAATCAACTATATCCCAATATAAAATAAAAATTAAAACAAACAAACAAACAAAAAAACAAACTCTCTCCTTAACCAAACTTGAATCAGGCTCCTCGGACTCCTCTGGAGTCTTTCTGACTGGGCCTTGCCCTTGGGCTCTGTCCTTGGCCTGCTTATTCCAGTTCTAGCAAGAATCCTGCTAAGTCAGTTTAGTGAAAATCCCCTGCCCTTGGTATCTGATCACCCTCAATATCTGATCAAATTCCTCATCTTGGTATCTTATCACCCTGGCCTGCCTTCAGCAAGAATCCTGTCAAGAGTTGGTCTAGGAAGAATCCTCCTAACTCCTGATGTATCCCCTTAATAATTTCCCATCCACTGACCCCCTCACTCTGCTCCTTGGCTATAAATCCCCACTTGCCCTTGCTGTATGCAGCAGAGGTAAGCCTGATCTCTCTACCTGACTATAAAACTCCACTGTAGCAGCCCTAGCCCCACCCCCAAATAAAGTCCTGCTTACTATCTTTAACAAGTATCTGAATAATTTTTTCCTTTAAACATTCTCTGAGGATAATAATTATAAATACAAAAAAATAGAAAACAGCAGAAACTTTAAAAATCTAAAATTTGGAATGGATGAGCTCATCCATGGGACCTATTTCAAAAGATCTTGGATGATCAGAACTGATTGCTCATAATCAGGAGAAACTATCATCATTGATCCATATGTGGGTCTTTAAAAAAACATAAAAAACACAAAACACATGGGGGCTAAACAATACGTTACTAAATAACCAAGAGATCACAGAAGAAATCAAAGAGGAAATCAAAAAATACCTAGAGACAAATTACAACAAAAACACGACAATCCAAAACCTACGGGATGCAGCAAAAGCAGTTCTAAGAGGGAAATTTATAGCAATACAAGCCTACCTCAAGAAACAAGAAAAATCTCAAATAAACAATCTAACCTTACACCTAAAAGAACTAGAGAGAGAAGAACAGACAAAACCCAAAGTTAGCAGAAGGAAAGAAATCATAAAGATCAGAGCAGAAATAAATGAAATAAAATAGCAAAGATCAATAAAACTAAAAGCTGGTTCTTCAAGAAGATAAACAAAATTGATAAACCATTAGCCAGACTCATAAGAAAAAGAGGGAGAGGACTCAAATCAATAAAATTAGAAATGAAAAAGGAGAAGTTACAAAGGACACTGCAGAAATACAAAGCATCATAAGAGACTACTACAAGCAACTCTATGCCAATAAAATGAACAACCTGGAAGAAATGGACAAATTCGTAGAAAGGTATAACCTTCCAAGATTGAACCAGGAAGAAACAGAAAATATGAACAGACCAATCACAAGTAATGAAATTGAAACTGTGATTAAGAATCTTCCAACAAACAAAAGCCCCGGACCAGATGGCTTCACAGGTGAATTCTATCAAACGTTTAGAGAAGAGCTAACACCCATCCTTGCAAAAACTGCAGAGGAAGGAACACTCCCAAACTCATTCTATGAGGCCACCATCACCCTGATACCAAAACCAGACAAAGATACTACAAAGAAAGAAAATTACAGACCAATATCACTGATGAACATAGATGCAGAAGTCCTCAACAAAATACTAGCAAACAGAATCCAACAACACATTAAAAGGATCATACACCATGATCAAGTGGGATTTATCCCAGGGATGCAAGGATTCTTCAATATATGCAAATCAATCAATGTGATATACCATATTAACAAACTGAAGAATAAAAACCATATGATATCATCTCAATAGATACAGAAAAAGCTTTTGACAAATTTCAACACCGATTTATGATAAAAACTCTCTAGAAAGTGGGCATAGTGGGAACCTACCTCAACATAATGAAGGCCATATACAACAAACCCACAGCAAACATCATTCTCAATGGGGAAAAACTGAAAGCATTTCCTCTAAGATCAGGAACAAGACAAGGATGTCCACTCTCACCACTATTATTCAACATAGTTTTGGAGGTCCTAGCCACAGCAATCAGAGAAGAAAAAGAAATAAAAGGAATACAAATTGGAAAGGAAGAAGAAAAACTGTCACTGTTTGCAGATGACATGATACTATACATAGTGAATCCTAAAGATGCTAGCAGAAAACTACTAGAGCTAATCAGTGAATCTGGTAAAGTTGCAGGATACAAAATTAATGCACAAAAATCTGTTGCATTCCTATACACTAACAATGAAAAATCAGAAGGAGAAAGTAAGGAAACAATCCCATTCACCATTGCAACAAAAAGAATAAGATACCTAGGAATAAACCTACCTAAGGAGGTAAAAGACCTGTACTCAGAAAACTGTAACACACTGATGAAAGAAATCAAAGATGACACAAACAGATGGAGAGATATACCATGTTCTTGGATTGGAAGAATCAATATTGTGAAAATGACTATACTACCCAAAGCAATCTACAGATTCAATGCAATACCTATCAAATTACCAGTGCCATTTTTTACAGAACTAGAACAAAAAATATTAAAATTTGTATGGAGACACAAAAGACCCCAAATAGCCAAAGCAGTCTTAAGGGAAAAAAGCAGAGCTGGAGGAATCAGACTTCCTGACTTCAGACTGTACTACAAAGCTACAGTAATCAAGACAACATGGTACTGGCACAAAAACAGAAATATAGATCAGTGGAACAGGATAGAAAGCCCAGAGATAAACCCACGCACCTATGGTCAAGTAATCTATGACAAAGGAGGCAAAGATATACAATGGAGAAAAGACAGTCTCTTCAGTAAGTGGTGCTGGGAAAACTGGACAGCTACATGTAAAAGAATGAAATTAGAACACTCCCTAACACCATACACAAAAATAAACTCAAAATAGATTAGAGACATAAATGTAAGACCGGACACTATAAAACTCTTAGAAGAAAACATAGGAAGAACACTCTTTGCCATAAATCACAACAAGATCTTTTTTGACCCACCTCCTAGAGTAATAGAAATAAGAACAAAAATAAACAAATGGGACCCTGAAACTTGAAAGCTTTTGCAAAGCAAAGGAAACTACAAACAAGATGAAAAGACAGCCCTCAGAATGGGAGAAAATACTTGCAAACAAATCAACAAAGGATTGATCAGAAATGCTTTCCACCTGATCAGATATCTTAAAGGTTTTACAGCTTACTTTATTATCTGAGAGCAACTCCAGCTTTGGGGAGACAAGTAGCCACAATCCTAGACACTGAGCTGCTGAAAATTAACTTTGGTCTTTTCACTTTTATGTATGCACAAGCTTCAGCAGAAAAATCAATAAATGAGTTTTGACCAGATATATGTAGGCCTGACAGATTTCATCTGAGGAATTTCCCACTGATTGCTAAAAATAATAAAAGAAACAAGCAAATACTCGCAGTAGCTGCTATCACAATCATGCCTTCTCTTAAACTGAGAAAGGGATTTATTTTTCACCTGAGATGAGGGGAATTACAGGACCTGTTCAATCTTATAATTTAATTTCTTTATAGATGAGGTACCCAAAGCTGAAAACAGTCAAGTCGATCTGGGACTTGCAGAGGTCCCTTAACTGCTTAATCCAGAAGGTTCTAGTCTATTACTCATCCCCAAACCACCATGGTTTTAGCAGGAAAAAAAAGCAAAGACCTCTGCATCATGGAATTTCGACACATGACCATTGCCATTGCCATTGCCAACAATTCTCAACCCTGATGCTTTGAGGTGCAGATGCTAGTGAACTTCTCTGTGAAGCCTGAATAACCTCTCTGCCTGTTTTCCAGACAGTCCCCAAGTACAAGACATATACGCAAGCTTGTCTAATTCAGGCCATTTCCCCCACGTGTCACTTCTTCTGGCTCCTGGTCAAGTAAATCACAGGCTCTTAGATTTTTTTTTTAAAATAAGGACCTGCTTACATTCATTAGAAAAATCTTTAGCAGAAAGCTTGGCAAACAACAAGACTGGGAATGAACTAGAGAATAGCATGAAATTCAATGCAGCCTGTTAATTTTTATTAATAGTCTGAAACCCACAGCTTTGAGCCATCCTTTCTGAACAGCTCAGGAGACCAGCCTCATCAGAGAGAACATCAGGGATTTCAGTGGGCTCTTGGTGGTCTCTACGACACCCACCTATCCCCTCTTTAGCCTCGTGCTTCGGTGGAAAATAGCCCTCTCCTCAGCTTCGAGGGGTAAAATTCTGATTAGTCTGTCAGGGTTTCTCAACCTCAACACCATTAACAGTTTGGGTTGGATAATTCTTTGTTGTGGGCCTGTCCTGTACCCTGTAGGATGTTTAGCAGCATCCCTGGCCTCCACCCACTAGATGCCAATAGCACCCCTCAGCTGTGACAACCAGAGTGATCTCCAGACATGGCCAAGTGTCCCCTGGGGGTAAAATCAGCTCTGCTTGGGAACAACTGGTCTATGTCAGTCATGGGAATTCTATTTTTCTTACCATTGGTTTAAACATGTGAGTGAATTCTGAGTACGGAGACCCTGCAGGTGAATTTTCTAGGCGGACACATGAGGGCCTGGCCTGAGGTGAAGCCGAGTAGCCCTTGTTATTGGAACGGAACCATTTCTTTATTCTTGAAGCCAGTTTGAGCTGGGGATTTTTGTAACTTTTAGCCAAAAGCATCCTAATACAATATCCTACTGTAATGTTCATTACAAATACTTATAAAACAATACTGACATTCAAGATTCAAGTTCCATGACACTGTAAAACATGCTTACTTTCTCCCTAAGACTTCTTTCTGCTGCTTCCAGCATTCCTTGCCATCATCCTCTAAATCATAAACAACTATCTAAGTACCATGAGAAAAAAACTGAATGGCTATAATTTCTGTCTTCTAGACAATATTTTTAAATATATTATACTTAAAAAAGAGGTTTGAAAAAAATATGACAAGAGGTTTATACTTAACTCTTGCTTGGACTAAATGAGACCTTACTGCATTCTTTTCTTTTTTTCTTTTTTAAGGTCAACAAATATAAGAAGAAAAAGTAGGTGTGGTAATAATTTTTTAAAGGAGAGAAAGCTTCCCTGACTTTACAACTTCAGTTTTCAGATTGAAAAGCTTTACTGAGTTGAAGACAGACTTGCATTTTTAGAATAAAAAGTCTCAGAAATCCTACTCAGGCTTAATAAAAAAGTCACCTGGACATACTCTGGAGAAATTTCTTCAAGGACAAAAGGGAAAATTCTGCACTCTTCCACAGAGACAGAGCAAGTAACTTATAAAGGAAAAATAATTCCTGTAACATTGGACTTCTCATCTGCAACCCTGGATGACAGACAACAGTGAAACAGGGTTTACACACCACGTGAAGGAAAAGAGCTACAACCCAAGACCACAAGCTAAAGCACATATTTGAGGGGGAAAAATTTTTTGGAAACAAACTCAAAAAAGTATACAAACACTGGGCTCTAAGACAGCATCCTGATCAAATAAAAATTAAGCAAAAGCAAAGATCTCAAGGGGAAGATGAAGAGTATAAGAATTAGTGTTGAGTAGTACTTTTTTAGGGAAATAGGTTGAATATACGATAATGTAGTGAAGTAAAAGTAGATAATATAAATGTGTCTAGTGATATGTTTTAAAAGCTGTGATCCTTTAAACAATAGAAGCACGCTGCAAAAAAATTACTGGGTTGGCCAAAAAGTTTGTTTGGGTTTTTCCCATAAGATCTGACAGACAAACTGGAGCAAAGTTTTTGCAATGCAATATAAAGTTAATAGTATCTTTTTTTTTTTAACATCTTTATTAGAGTATAATTGCTTTACAATGGTGTGTTACTTTCTGCTTTATAACAAAGTGAATCAGTTATACATATACATATGTTCCCATATGTCTTCTCTCTTGCGTCTCCCTCCCTCCCACCCTCCCTATCCCACCCCTCTAGGTGGTCACAAAGCACCGAGCTGATCTCCCTGTGCTATGCAGCTGCTTCCCACTAGCTATCTATTTTACATTTGGCAGTGTATATATGTCCATGCCACTCTCTCACTTCGTCCCAGCTTACCCTTCCCCCTCCTCATGTCCTCAAGTCCATTCTCTATGTTTGTGTCTTTATTCCTGTCCTGCCCCTAGGTTCTTCAGAACCTTTTTTTTTTTCTTAGATTCCATATATAGGTGTTAGAAAAGTTAATAGTATCTTAAAACTAAAATTCTAAATTAATTCAACTAGCCCTAGAATTTTCAAGGAAGAAATAGAAAAAAATAATGACACAAAAGCCTTTTACGTGCCCTACCTCAATTCAGGGAGAGTATGTATGTGGGTTTAGAACATGGCAATAAACACTCCAGTTGGTGGAGGACATCTAAGATGTTCTTTAATTTTGGTATATCTGTGGATACACCAAATATCCAAATATGGTCTGATATATGACTGTTAGAAACAGGAAGATGAGAATTGGCAAAATGGATGTATTTAATTGAACTAACAAATCAGAGTTAAAGGAGATTTACAGATTCTGATAAATCCAGTAAAAGTAGAAAAGGAGAAAGTAGAATATTTAAATAATAAACATAATAGAAGATGGAGGAAATAATTAAAGACATAAGCTACAACCACGATGGATGAATGAAGCTGGAGATACAGATGCAGAAGCATAAGGAAGGGTAAACTAACTGCAGCGCCAGGATGACACTGTGGGAGTGGGGGGCCGTCACAGGGTTCTAGGGGAGAGGAGTCCTGGTGCAGGGGGATTTGAGACTTTTGACACCCTCACTGAGAATCTGAAAAAAAAAAAAAACTTAAGGGGATAAAGACAGGCAATGCCTACAGGCTAGCTTAGATTGAAAAACTTAAAACTACAAAGATGCTGATTCTCCCATGAACGTAGCTAACAATTTAATGTAATCTAAATACAACTAGCAAAGTTCTTGAAACTTTATTAAATGTTTAACAGTCATTTAAAAGAATAAACATTCAAGAGTAGGCTGAAAAAAAATTTTTAAGAAGAGTAACAGGTGGATTTGCTGAACCCATATGGCTTTATATGTAGTTACAAATGGGTATCCTGTTGTAGTCGCAATGGTAAGGAACAGGCATAGGAAAAGACAGGTTAAAGGAAGAATTAGAGGACTTCAGCATAGAGCAAATTTTTCAAGAGCATTTAATAAATATTAAAAGTGGTATTTAACAGCATTTTCCAATAGCTTTATAACCTTGGGGTAGGGAGGGGCTTTCTATGCATGCCATCAAAGCTAGAAACAATGAAGAAAAAGCCTGAAAGACAGGATTACATAAAAGTTAGCATTCCAGAAGGAAGACTAAAACTAAACTTAGGAAAACTGGGGTGAATATTTGCACTATGTAAAGTAGGCAAAGACTAATGTTTTTATTATATACAGAGCCATTACAAACCAATAAGGAGAACAATTCAGTGAAAAAGTGAGCAAAAATATGATGAGGAAATTAATATACAAAAGTCTAAGAAAGCTATGGGAGGATCCTCAACTCTACCATTAAACAATTATAAGTCAATACAGTTTTATTTATCTTAATTACAAAGCTTGAAAGGACTGTAAATAACCAGTGTTGGCAAGGCTCTGGGAAAAGGAAATTGTAATGCCCTCTTGCAGGAATATAAATGGTCACAAGTCTTGTGGGATAATTTGTATATATATACATATATACAAACATATATGTTACATGTACACATTTTTTAATCCAGCAATCCTCCATCTAGAAACAAGTCCCAAGTAAAAGAATACTGATCGTAGAGTTAATTAGAATATTGAAAAACTAAAAATAATTAAAATGTTATACAAGCAGTTGATTATATAAGGGGACGTCCATACAAGAGAATATTATATAACTATTAAAAACTAGTTTTCCCCTTTCATTACTTTAAATATATTGTGCCACTCCCTTCTGGCCTGCAGAGTTTCTGCTGAAAAATCAGCTGATAGTCCTGCGGCGATTCCCTTGTATGTTATTTGTTGCTTTTCCCTTGTTGCTTTTAATATTTTCTCTTTATCTTTAATTTTTGTCAGTTTGAAGTAAGCCAGAAAGAGAAAGGCAAATATCATATGATACCGCTTATATGTGGAATCTAAAAAAGCAAACAAACAAATGAACTTATATACGAAACAGAAATAGACCCACAGACATAGAAAACAAACTTGTGGTTACCAAACGGGAAAAGGGAGAGAGGGATAAATTAGGAGTTTGAGATTAACATATACACACTACAATATATAAAACAGATAATCAACAAGGACCTACTGTATAGCACAGGGAACTGTACTCAATATTTTGTAATAACCTATAAGGGAAATTATCTGAAAAAAATACATATATATGTATGTATAACTGAATCACTCTGCCATACACCTAAAACTATCACAACACTGTAAATCAACTATACTTCAATAAAAACATTTTTTAATAAAAAATAAAAATTAATTATATAAAAAAAAACTAGTAAGATTATCAATAAAGTTAGAGTGAGGAAGACAAAACAAGAACAGAAGAGGGTATGGCTCCAGCATACTTTATCCTCTTTTTACCCCCGTGGAGTGAAGCAGAAACCAGAATTTAACCATGCGGTGTCAAGGTGTCTATGGAGGTTGCACAGTGAAGCATCACCTCCCAGCTGCTCTGGCAGTGCTCTGCTCTCCTTCTAGTAAGGGCTTTATAAAAAGGAGCAGCAAAATGCAAATGCTGTAAAGACAGAGGTAAATTCACACGTGCTCTAGCCAGGACCTCTTGGAGACAAGGTCTATAGGAGTTTGGGAACATGTTGTCCTCCAAAGAAAGCAAAGGTCTTCAAATGTTGAGAAGGAATTTGAGGACTGCATCAAAGTTAGCTTGAGCCCTCTCTTGAGAAGAACTCCTGGGTATCACCGACTTCTTGTTCTTCCCACTGATTTTGGTCAGATGTGTATAAAGACAATCAATTAGGTTTTCACATATTCCCATCAGCCTGCCAGTTCCAACACTTGCACTGATGTCTGGAGGACACCCAAGGTACCCAGGACTGAACATGCTGATGACCTGCATAGGCTGTGTGGGACTGGAACAACTGTAGCAGCCTATGAATACTCTGAGCAAAAGTCTGTAAAAAAAAGTGTCAGCCTGTGAATACACAGAAAAATTTATAAGAGTAAATAACAAAAACATTAACAATAGTTCTTACTTCTAGGTGGGGGGATCATAGGTAATTTTCTCTTTCTTTTATATACTTTTCTTAATTATCTCTCTTTTACAGTGAACATGCATTGTGTTTATAATAAAAAGTAATCCATTCTACTTCGTGAGAAAGAAAAGATAGGCTAGTTTATGGGAAAGACAAAATGTAAAAGCCTGATTAGGATTTTATCTTCATCTTATGTCTGTTCATATATTCAGACATGGTGTGTGTGTGTGTGTGTGTGTGTGTGTATGTGTGGGTGTGGGTGTGGGTGTGTGTATTCTTTTTTCCTAGACTATAAAATCCTTAAGTGCAAGGCTGTATCACATTATCTTGTTGGGTATACAAATAATGAATAAATAAATGAATTAACAAAACTGACTCTTTACAATGAGAACAAAGAAATTAAATAATATTTTATAAATGCTCTGATTAGCATCATGTCACAAGTCCTGGTTTACTTTTAAATACTATGGGGAAAATAGATAATTTTCTTAATGATATCTAATTGGAGATATCAGACTGTTAGATTGGTACTATGCAAAACTTGATTTAATTTCTTACCGCCCTCCAAATACTTTTGACAGAAAATATCCAACAACAGTAATAATTTTTTAATCAGTAGTATATTTAAAATAACAACAAATGTTTCCTTTGTGCCAGCCACTACTCTAAGCATTTTACATACATTTACTCATTTTATCCTCATGACAACACTTTAAGATGGAGATATTGTCATCATCATCACCCCCATTTTCCACATTGACATTGTGAAACTTGCCAAGGTCACACATCTAGTGAGTGGCAGAGCCAGGATTTATTTGAACCTAGTTAGTCTGAATGCAGCACCCATATAATTAACTACTGTCAAGTAATCCTCAAATTTAAACACACATTAGAAGCACTGGGGGAGCTTTTAAAACTGCTGATGCCCCAGGCTGCATCCAGACCAGATACATCAGAGTTTCTGGGAGTGACTCCCAGGGGTGCAGTATTTTTAAAGCTCCCCATGTAGGTCCAATGTACAGCCAAAGTTGAGAACCACAGCGCAATGCCATATTGCTCTAATGATTATAAGACTCACCTTCACTCTAATGGGATGCTGCTTAATATGTTTTGACATGAAAATTAACATCCATTTGAAACTAACTTAATCTGCAAATCACATATTAAGTTGCTAATTGAGTGGATGGCGGGTGATTACCTGAAAGGACTGTAAACCACTGCTTTCTCAGAACAGAGCTTCTACCCCCTAATTTACAACACATCAAGCTTTCCAGACCTACATTTACTCTCTTCCCCCAAAAGCGGTGGGGGTGGGCATTAGATTAAAGGAGCAGATGCGTGAATCCAGGCTGATAGGTTACAGTGGCACTATAAGAACTAATTATACTGCCCATCACCCTGACACCATTCTCTCTTTAAAATACTTCAGGGCTTCCCTGGTGGTGCAGTGGTTGAAAGTCCACCTGCCGATGCAGGGGACACGGGTTCGTGCCCCGGTCCGGGAAGATCCCACATGCCGTGGAGCGGCTGGGCCCATGAGCCATGGCTGCTGAGCCTGCGCATCTGGAGCCTGTGCTCCACAACGGGAGAGGCCACAACAGTGAGAGGCCTGCATACAGCAAAAAAAAAAAAATACTTCAGGTATCTACTGGCTACATATATTTATATATATGTACATAGATTTACATATATACCTATACCTCCACAGAGTCTCATACATGTACCTATCTCTACATAGAGTTTCATATATACGTATATATATATGCCTATATACATATAGCATCTAATATATAGCATCTATAGCATCTAATACCTATATACACAGTCTCATATATATATATATATCTACATGCATCCATATGCATGATTCCTGTGAAATAAGCTAAGCACTGAAGCTGGCTTTTGCTTGAGGTCACTTGTCTAATTCCAGGATCCCTGAGCTTTGGTTTAAGGCCCAACAGCAGGGCCACAGCAAACAGGGAAGTGCTGAAATCCAGCCTGTTCTCCCTTTACCAGCTGCGTGCCTACATGTAGTGGAGATCCTTCCAGCACCAGCACCACCACCACCACTACCACAAACAACACATAAATGAGTGCCAGGAGCCCTGCCTGTCTCACATCTTGGCCATGGATGCAAGAAGAAGAAAATAAAATCAACCCTAAGATTTCGTTACGACAAACCAAAACCCGTGCAAGTTTGCAGCACAAATTCTTACAACAATCAGGGTCCCAGAAAACTCTGAAGTAGAATGTTTAATGCTCAGGGTCATACTTGGTAATACGTCAGGCATATAGTGCTTGAAAACACAGTTTTGGTTGCTTGGTTGGTTGATTTTTAAGTTTGATACCAAGACTACAGGAGGCAAAACCTTACCTGAACTGGTGTGAGGTTATGGTCATTTTTATCCCACTTCGTGTGAGTATTCATGTTTCACTGCAGAAATCCTAGTGTGTTTGATTAAAAAGTGCCACATCAGGGCTTCCCTGGTGGCGCAGTAGTTGAGAGTCTGCCTGCCGATTCAGGGGACACGGGTTCGTGCCCCGGTCCTGGAAGATCCCACATGCCACGGAGCGGATAGGCCCGTGAGCCATGGCTGCTAGGCCTGCGCCTCTGGAGCCTGTGCTCCGCAACGGGAGAGGTCACATCAGTGAGAGGCCCGCGTACCGCAAAAAAAAAAAAAAAAAAAAAAAAGTGCCACATCAGACCCTGTTAAAATCCAAAAAAATCCTGAATTCCAAAATACATCTGCCCCGGAAGTTTTTGTGGTCTTTTTAAAAAAACATTTGTCTCTAAAGTCTAAGAACACTGGGAACAGAGAAGAAAATGTAATTATTCAGTAGCATAATAATTATTCAGTCTCAAACACTGTTTTTTTCAGGAAATTAAGTTCTTAAGTAAAATCCCAAGTCACTACTCACTGGGGGTTTAAAATAACACTGACCTATTTCAGCTTTTAAGGGGATAGCCATCCTCCAGACAGAGCGATCTCCTTGGATATGCTTCTCTTTGAAAAGAGACAGATGCCAAATTAGCTTAAGACCAGTTTAAAAAAGAAAACAAACCCTTTTGATGAGATTAAATAAAATATATACATATAATGTAGTTTGTATGAAAGTGCTATTATCTTGTATATTTAAAGAAAACACAGTCTCAGTGAAAACAAAATTGCCAGTTGCTGAGCTTGAAGTAGTAACATACAGAGCTAAATACAGACCTAAAAATCTGTAGAGAAAGATTGGCGCCTTACAGCATTTTGCCAAACTGTTATCTACCTTTGATTCTCAAGGCACTGAACTGGGAGAGACAAGACAGCAAAAGTAAAATCTCCAGTGACATGTTCCCCCCCCCAGTTAAACCACACACCTTCAGAGATGCAAAGTACATACTTCCAAGGCAGCAATAAAGTGGTCGCATCAGGCTTAGCTACATTTGTTCCTTTTGAGATACCTGTGCATTTTATGGAGGACTTATAAACTTCACCTGCGAGGAAAGAAGACATACTCCCAAATGTTCACAGCAGACACTCTGACCTCAGTCCATAATGTAAACAGTTAACATCCAATCAACAGGCAGAGACATGAGTTAATAATGAGGGCTACTTTCAAAAGCCACACGATGCACAAGTGCCTTCCACTCCCTACTCCTTTTCAAATGGTGAGTTTGAAAACATTCACTGTCAGGAGAGGCTGGGTCAAAGGTTTGAAAATAAAGGAACACCCGGATGAGCCCAGTGACTTTTGAGGGTTTGTTATTGTTGTTCTAAGGACAATAAGAGTATGGCAATATTAGATAACTCTAAAAGGGAGAAATTCTACTGGGAAGTCAAAGATGGGTTAATTAAGCAATGGGTAGCCTCGTCCTAACTCTACCAAATTAAACCAATGGTCATATTAAAACTAAAGGTATTGTGCACCATTCATTTACCCCAAAACATGTATTAATGCAGGAATCAATCTAAAACTATATCAATAGCTGTTGTCAGTATTTCTGGGATAAAGTCCCTAACACATCTAGGAATCTTGACCTGTAAACCATTTGATAACAACCAGTAATGCAGGGAAAACACAAAATTTGTAACCCTAACTCCCCTACCCCAACAGGATAAAATAAACAGGGAAGTTGAAAACTAAAATAAAACCAATGCTAGATGCTGAGATAACATTTTCTTTCTTTTTTTTTTTTTTGAGATAACATTTCCAAAGTGTGCCAGCTGGATATTTAATAAAAGTGAATTATCATATTTTGCTGTCAATTCAGAAGGCTCCACTTCTAGACAACGTATGTTAATCATCAGTAGAATTTCTCCTAAAAACACAATGTATGTGAGAATGCTTACAGTAGCTTTTCAATAAATTGGAAATGAATCTATTGTAATAGGTCTATGCCCAAGATACTGTAAAAAATAATGGCAAAATTCATCTGTGACATTAAATATATTTACATATATATATCAAACTTTACAATTGCCCTATCTTTGATGAGAACATCTTTGTAATTCCAAAGAAAGTTTTTTTATTCACTGATGCTTCACAAGATAAATACACATGACAAATCTTCAGGAGGGATATTTCTTTATGTGCTATTATTTAACAATCAAATAGATGACATCTATCCAATGATCTCTCATATGTGACATACCGAAGCTTCTATTGTTGTGTCAGCCAAGACCTTATATTCCAATTTTATCTTCTATGTGAGGCTCAATGGCTTAACTGAAATGACATCCCTGCAATTCTAGCCTGTCAGTTAAACTGCGACAAAGCAGTGAAATTCAGTAGAATCCAACAATCACTAAGTATTCAGTTCTGCTTTCTCACTCATCTTCTTTTATGAGTGAAGACACAGAAATAGTTGCCTAATTTTCATAACTTGCCCAAGAATATCAGGGTGAATATCCTGATACAAAATGAGTTGAAGTCATATTTGAAAAATACATTTTTCCCCAGCCATGCAGCAAAAGTAAGTAATTTTTTAAATGTCTTCTTTTGGAGATTCAGCTTGAGGAAAGATGCCAACTTTTTATTTCAGTGCATTTCCAGCTCATTCCCTCTAATGCCCTAACTTCAACACTTCAATGTCAGTGGCCCCGGAACCCACTGACTTGACCACCTCTTCACGGTCAATCACAGCCTCATGGCTTCACCTTCCTTGTCATCTCACCTGACCCATCACGCTACACAATAATCATGCCCCTGCGTTTGTCCCCAGTCCATCTCGGCCTCTTTCTGCTTCCATGTTCTTCAGTTGGCAAAACTACAACCCTGATTAAATACAATTATCCTTGGATTCTCTCCCTATCCCAGAGAAACTGACACAATCCAGAGAAAATAAACAACTATACTGGCTGGTTTTGCTTTAAAGATCGGACACTAGGGCTTCCCTGGTGGCGCAGTGGTTGAGAGTCCGCCTGCCGATGCAGGGGACATGGGTTCGTGCCCCAGTCTGGGATGATCCCACATGCCGCGGAGCGGCTAGGCCCGTGAGCCATGGCCGCTGAGCCTGCGCGTCCGGAGCCTGTGCTCCGCAACGGGAGAGGCCACAATAGTGAGAGGCCCGCGTACCGCAAATAAAAAAAAGATCGGACACTACTCTCAAAAGGCTTTCAGCCCTACTTAATGAATGACCTTACCACACTTTCCTGACCATCTTACACTATTACTGCTAGAAAACTATTTTATATTTTCTACCTCTTCCTCACACTCATCTGATGACCTGATTCTTATTTTTCTTAGAAAACAGGAGCATGCAAAAGATAACACTGCATCTTCCCACAACTATGTATACTCATCTATGTGAATCTGTACAAATCTAGAATATGCAATGCCTTAGCTTCATCCCCTCTTGCCTATTAAAGGAGACCTTCTGTCAATTCTTTCCTCTAAAACTCCCATCAGTTTTCAAACATATTACAGTAATTCCCATCTTTAAAAAAAATAAGCTAAATATTTCTGACCTCATATCCTATATAGCTGTTCTCCCCAACTCCCCCCATAGGAAAAAAAAAATCTCTCAAGAACTATGTATCCTGTCCCTACTTCCTCATCTCTCATTTCTCACCTGAACCAATTCCAATCAGGCTTTCTCCCCCAATTAACTGTTGACAATGATACTGTTAATATCACCATGATGTCATGCTGCTACCTCCAATGCTTAAGTCATGGTCAAGGTCTTCAACCACTCAGTAGCATTCCCATGGTTCTTCACTCCTCTCTCATTTTTACACTCTCTTCTTGTAGCTTTGTGACACTTCACTTGCCTGACTGTCCTCCTGTCCTCAGGGGCTGTTCCTTCTCAGTCCTCTTTACTGGTTCCTCTTCAGCTCTTCAACCTCTAAATGCTGGACCCCAGGACTCAGTCTTCTGGCATCTTCTCTTGGCCCACTACACTTACTCCTTTAGGGATCTCGTCCAATCTTGTGGATTTAAATCCACCTACCAACTGAACACCCAACCTTATTCCCCCAGCCCTAACCTCTCCCCTGAACTCCAGGTTCATAGATGCAGTGGTCACCTTCTCTTGAATAGGTAACGGCATCTCAAACATTTTCCTCATCTAAGAAAATGGCATCATCATTCAGCCAGATGCTCAGGCCAAAGTCCACATCCAGTCAGCAAATCCTAACAGCAAAAACTTTCAAAATATATACTGAGTCCAACCATGTCTTACAACCAACACTTGCTAGCTGCATCCAAGTCCCATCATCTCCCACCTGGACTCATGCATAAGCCTCCTAACCCATCTTCCTGTTTGTTCTCTTGCTCTCTATGGACTACTCTGAGGTCATCTGTTTAAAATATAAAGCAGATCATAGCTCTCCCACATTCAAAACCTGGATGGCTTCCCATCAGGTGTAGAAAAGGTCCAGAAAGCCCTGGATATCTGTCTCCTGATCACCTCTTCGGCTTTACCTCCCCCCAGCTTCTCCCTTGCTCACCTCTCCCTCACACCTCACACTAGCTTCCTTGCTATTCTCTAAATATTATGCCCCTGTCTTGGAGCCTTCACAATTGCTATTTCTGACACCTGGAATACTTTTCCCCAGGGGGTTCACAAGCTATCTGAAATCATGCACCTTACCATTCCTGATCCCCCTGCTTCTGTTGCCTCCACAGCATTCATTCACTGACATCATATTGTTTGTTATTTGTTTACTTCTTTATTCCCCAACTTCTTCAGTAAAATGTAAGATTCACGAAGCTGGAGGCTCTGTTTTGTTCCTCACTGTACCCACAGCATCTAGAGCTGGGCTTGGTTTATACCAGATGCCCAATAAATGTTTACTGAATGAATTACCAATTTAACCAATATTAGCTATGAGTATGTGTAGTCAGGCAGGCTGTCCCCACATAACAAAAAGATAAAGTACAATTTTGATTAATAGATGCGATCAAAGCAAATGTGTATTGTTTTAAAGATTTTATTTTTATTTCCTAGGTAGATAATATCAAGACAGAAAGAACAACAGAGATATAACTCATAATTGGTTTTCTTACCCCCAGTTTCAGATTAAAGATATCATGCATCCACTAGCTAATTAACAGCAAATCTTAATCCCCTGCATAGGTGTTTTGATCAATTATGATCTGAAAGCATCATTAAAAAAAAGTTACTTTTCCTAGTTGAAATTAGGGTCTCAGGAATATGCTGAAAACTCAATCCTATGCTACAATCAATTTCCCTCTTGTTCAGTAATAAATGTGGTTAAGGTACAGTGAAGTACCTAGTTCTTTCTTGATTATGCAAATGCATCTTCTCTGCCCAATTAGATCACAAGCTCTCTGAATATAAGGTTACTTCTTTGACCCCCTGTAATAGTCAGAATAGGTTAGGCTACACTGGGTATGCCAAATCTCAGTCCCTTATCCCAACAAAATGCCAACAAAATAACATTGCTTAAAACACATGTCTAATACAGGCCAGCTACAATTCAATTTATCATGGTCAATGAAGTACCCAGAAAGATACAATTTCCCTCCTAACAGTTGCTTTCAAAATCACTTGGCAATGAATGTGGTAGATCATGTACCAGTTCTTTTTTTTTCTTCTCTCTGTTTTGAAGTACAGTTGATTTACAATGTTGTGTTAGTTTCTGGTATACAACAAAGTGATTCAGTTTTATATATGTGTACTGTATATGTGCTATAAAGTAGTACCTTATTGCTTATCTATTTTATATAAAATAGTTTGTATCTGCTAATGCCAAACTCCTAATTTATCCCTCCCCTACCCCCTTTCCCCTTTGGTAACCATAAGTTTGTTTCCTATGTCTGTGAGTCTGTTTCATAAATAAGTTCATTTGTGTCATATTTTAGATTCCACATATAAATGATATTATATGGTATCTGCCTGTCTCTGACTTACTTCACTTAGTATGGTGATCTCTAGGTCCATCCGTGTTGTTGCAAATGGCATTACTTCATTCTTCTTTATGGCCAAGTAATATTCCATTGTACATATGTACCACATCTTCTTTATCCATTCATCTGTTGATGGACATTTAGGTTGTTTCCATGTCGCGGCTATTGTAAATAGTGCTGCTATGAACATTGGGGTGTATGTATCTTTTCGAATTAGAGTTCTCTCTGGACATACGCCCAGGAGTAGGATTTCTGGGTCATATGGCAACTCTATTTTTAGTTTTTTGAGGAACCTCCATGCTGTTTTCCATAGTGGCTGCACCAACTTACATTCCCACCAACAGTGCAGAAGGTTTCCCTTTTCTCCACACCTGCTCCAGCATTTGTTGTTTGTTGACTTTTTAATGATGGCCATTCTGACAGGTGTGAGGTGATACCTCATTGCAGTTTTGGTTCGCATTTCTCTAATCATTAGTGATATTGAGCATCTTTTCGTGTGCCTGTTGGCCA
The DNA here is from genome assembly GCF_000442215.2 of Lipotes vexillifer. Classification (NCBI taxonomy): domain Eukaryota; kingdom Metazoa; phylum Chordata; class Mammalia; order Artiodactyla; family Lipotidae; genus Lipotes; species Lipotes vexillifer. The sequence goes on along the minus strand of NW_006776141.1, from coordinate 425,141 downwards.
TCTGTAAGTCTTCTTTGGAGAAATGTCTATTTAGGTCTTCTGTCCATTTTTTGATTGGGTTGTTTGTTTTTTGTTATTGACTTGTATGAGCTGTTTGTATATTCTGGAGATTAAGCCCTCGTTGGTTGCATTGTTTGCAAATATTTTCTCTCAGTCCATAGGTTGTATTTTCATACTGTTTATGGTTTCCTTGGCTGTGCAAAAGCTTATGAGTTTGATTAGGTCCCATTTGTTTATCTTTACTTTTATTTCTATTGCCTTGGGAGATTGACCTAACAAAACATTGCTATGATTTATGTCAGAGAATGTTTTGCCTATGTTCTCTTCTAGGAGTTTTATGGTGTCATGACTTATATTTAAGTTTTTAAGACATTTTGAGTTTATTTTTGTGTATGATATGAGGGAGTGTTCTAACTTCACTGACTTACATGTGGCTGTCCAGCTTTTCCAACACCACTTGCTGAAGAGACTGTCTTTTCTCCATTGTATATTCTTGCCTTTTTTGTTGAAGATTAATTGACCATAGGTGTGTGGGTTTATTTCTGGGCTCTCTATTCTATTCCATTGATCCGTATGTCTGTTTCTGTGCCAATACCATGCTATTTTGATTACTGCAGCTTTGTAGTATTGTCTGGAGTCTGAAAGGATTATGCCTCCAGCTTTGTTCTTTTTCCTCAGGATTGCTTTGGCAATTCTGCGTCTTTTATGGTTCCCTATAAATTATAGGATTATTTCCTCTAGTTCTGTGAAAAATGTCATGGGTAATTTGATAGGGATTGCATTAAATCTGTAGATTGCTTTGGATAGTATGGCCATTTTAACAATATTAATTCTTCCAATCCAAGAGCATTTCTTTCCATTTCTTTTACTCATCTTCAATTTCCTTTATCAGTGTTTTATAGTTCTCAGTACATAAGTCTTTCACCTCCTTGGTCAGGTTTATTTTTAATGTGATTTTAAAAGGGATTTTTTTCACTTTGCCTTTCTTATATTTCATTGTTATGTAAAGAAATGCAACCAATTTCTGTAGGTCAATCCTGCTACCTTGCTGAATTTGTTTATCAGTTCTAGTAGTTTTTGTGTGGAGTGTTTAGGGTTTTCTATATATAGTATCATGTCACCTGCATATAATGACAATTTGACCTCTTCTTCTCCAAGTTGGATACCTTTTATTTCTTTTTCTTGACTGATTTCTGTGATTAGGACTTCTAATACTATGTTAAAGAGAAGTGGTGAGAGTGGGAATCCTTGTCTTGTTCCAGATTTTAGCGGGAAGGCTTTCAGCTTTTCACTGTTGAGCATTATGTCGACTGTTTTATTAAGCTGAATCATGTTCCCTCCACACCCACTTTGGTAAGAATTTTTATCATAAATGGATGTTGAATTTTATCAAATGCTTTTTCTGCATCTATTGAAATGATCATGTAGTTCTTGTCTTTTCTTTTGTTGATGTGGTATATCACATTGATTGATTTGCGTATATTGAACTATCCTTGTGACCCTGGGAAGAATCCAACTTGTTTGTGGTGTATGATTTTTTATATGTATTGTTGGGTTTGGTTTGCTAAGATTTTGTAGAGAATTTTTGCATCTATATTCATCAAAGATATTGGCTGGTAATTTTCTTTTTTGATATTGTCATTGTCTGGTTTTGGTATCAGGGTGATGGTGGCTTCAAAGAATGTCTTTGGGAGTGTTCCCTCCTCTTCAAACTTTTGGAAAAGTTTGAGATGGATCAGTATAAGTTCTTCTTTGTATGTTTGGTAGAATTCTCCAGTGAAGTCATCTAGTTCTGGACTTTTGTTTGCAGGGAGTTTTTATATTACAGATTCTATTTCACTTCTAGTGATAAGTCTGTTCAAATTATTTATTTCTTCTTGATTCAGTTTTGGTGGACTGTATGTTTCTAGCAACTTGTCCATTTCTTCTAGGTTGTCCAATTTGTTGGCATATAATTGTTCATAGTATTCTCTTATGGTTTTTTTGAATTTCTGTGGTATCGGTTGTTATATCTTCTCTTTCATTTCTCATTTTGTTTATTTGCATCTCTCTTTTTTCTTCTTGATGAGCCTGGCCAGAGGTCTGTTGATTTTGTTTACCCTTCTAAAGAAACAGCTCTTGGTTTTATTGATTTTTCTGTTATTTTTTTAATCTCTATTTTATTTATTTCCTCTCTGATCTTTACTATTTCCTTCCTTCTGCTAACGTTAGGTTTTGTTTGTTCTTCTTTTTCTAATTCTTTTAGGGATAGGTTAGGTTGTTTGAGATTTTTCACATTTTTTGAGGAAGGCCTGTATCACTATGAACATCCCTCTAAGAACTGCTTTTGCTGCATCCCATAGATTTTGTATGGTTGTGTTTCCATTGTCAGTTGCCTCAAGGTATTTTTTAATTCCCTCCTTGATTTCATCATTCACCCATTGTTTTTTTTAATATCATGTTGTTTGGTCTCCATGTAATCGTTTTTTCTCATTTATCTTTCTGTGGTTGATTTCTTGTTTCATGCCATTGTGGCCAGAAAAGATACTTAAAATAATTTCTATCTTCTTAAATTTTTTGAGGCTTGTTTTGTACCCTAGTATGTGGTCAATCCTAGAAAATGTTCCATGTGCACTTGAAAAGAATGTATATTCTTATTTTTGGATGTAATGTCCTGAAAATATCAATTAAGTCTAAATGTTCTACTGTATCATTTAGGATTTCTGTGGTCTTATTGATTTTCTGTCTGGAAAACCTATCCATTGATGTGAGTGGGGTGTTAATGTCTCCTACTATTATTGTATTCTCATCAAATTTTCCCTTCTTGTCTGTTAGTATTTGTTTTACGTATTTGGGTGCTCCTATATGGGGTGCATATATGTTAATGTGTGTAATATCCTCTTATTCTATTGATCCTTTTATCGTTATATAGTGTCCCTCTTTATCTTTCTTTACAGCCTTCGTTTTAAAGTCTATTTTGTCTCATATGAGTATTGCTACCCCTGCTTTCTTGTCATTTCTGTTTGCATGAAATATCTTTTTCCATTCCCTCACTTTCAGTCTATGTGTGTCCTTTGCCCTAAAATAGGCCTCTTGTATGCAGCATACTGTAGGCTCTTGGTTTTTTAATTCAATCTCCCATTCTATGTCTTTTGATTGGAGCATTTAGTCCATTGATTTTTAAGGTAATTATTGATAGATATCTATTTGTTGCCATTTTAAACCTTGTTTTCCAGTTGATTTTGTATTTCTTCTTTGCTCCTTTATTTGTTTCTCCTTTTGTGGTTTGATGGTTTCCCTTTGCATTATGCTTATGTTTTCTTCTTTTTGGTTTTTGTGAACCTATTGCATGTTTATCATTTGTGGTTTTTCAAGTATGATCTATTTGCCATGCACCAGTTCTTAAAGCCTCCAACATTCTGTTCACATTTCATTGGCCAAAGTAATTCACATGGCTCCTTCCTATCTTCAAAGGAGGAGGGAAGATGAAATTCTACAATCCTGCCAGAATATTTGCAGCCTTTATGACTGCCACATTCCCCTCACAGAGCCTTGAATAATAACTTTTACAAAATAGCAGGTAAAGACCTTCCTGTTTATCTCGTACATTCTACCCAGTCACATATGTGAACACACAAATGACCTCCAATGGATAGCCCCAACCCCTGGTGGCAAAATCCCTGGAAAGAAGGAAGGAAAGAATTCATATTTCAAAAATTAAAAGCAAAATTAAACAATGCTACACTTCCTAGCAGTTTCACAATAGCAACCCAAAGCTTCTATCACAAATGCATAAAATTTATTTGAGAATAAGACACAAGTAAACGAAACTCTGCTGAAGCTTCCTTGGTAATGCTTCTAATTTTGTAGACACTTGACTTAAGATCTTTCTTGGCTATGATCCAGGTTTAGCTGCACCCTATCTGTTTGGAGAAAAACAAGCACTGACCTCAGATGATTTCGAATTCAGCTAAAGATGAACCAGAAGCCAAAGGAACAAGATAAGACTAATGAATAGGCAAAAAGTGTTGGCGTCTATGCAGAGATTTATATATGACAGACTAAGGACTCTTCATAAGAAAACGACAGATATTACAGGTGAAACAAAAAAGGAATATCTGCAGTATTCCAGTCTTTACAGCTCAGGTTACATAGAAGCATATGGATCATGGTTTTTAAAAAAAGTGTGTGTGGGGGATGTGTACAAGAATACTAAATATAAAGAAAAGATTATAAGCAATTATGGAAATGAAGAGTAAATACTTGCTGGAAACTATTTATATATAAAATAATTTTATTACAAAGATTTCATGTTTTATACATCAACTGTGAACATTAACACTTGCCCAACCTCTTGATTGATCTAAGAGGAGATTTTAAATCACCAAAGACAGGAAAGGTATTTGATGACTGATGCTCCTTCGAGTGCCTGGCCCAGTGTCCTCTCACAGCATAGGATGTTGGAGGATAAAGAGAAAATTCTCAATGCATCTGAATAGTCATGCTTTTTCCATCATGGAGACCTATTCAAAATGTGTAGGCAAACAGGGAAGTAGATGGCTGAACAACACACACTCCTGCAGAAGTCTCTTAATCTGCTCTGGCTGCCCTAATGAAATCCTACAGATTGGATGCTTTAAACAACGGAAATTTCTTTTTTCACAGTTCTGGAGGCTGGAAAGTCCAGATCAAGTTCTAGCAGGGTTCAGTTTCTGGTGAGATTCCTCTTCCTGGCTTGCAGCTGGCCTCCTTCTCACTGAGTCTTCACACGGTCCTTCCTCTGTGCTCAAATGGAGATCTCAATCTCCCTCTCCCTCTCTCTTGTCTCTCACCCCCACCCCAGTCACCCCCTCATAAAGCCACTAATCCCATCATGAAGGCCCCACCCTACTAACCTAATCCAACCCATATCACCCCCACTACAGGCCCCATCTCCAAAACCATCACAATGGGGGTTAAAGTTTCAACATATCAATTGGTGACTGGAGTGGGGGCAGAGGGAGTTTGGGTTGGGGATGATACATTTAGTTCATAAGAAGAGATAACACAAGCCATGACTGAGTGATAATGAAACATGGACTCTTCTCTGAAGCAGTCTCTGAAGGTTTCTAAACACACTGCCAGGTTTAAAACAGTATGGTACCTTGTTTTAAGGGCCAGGCTACTTCACAGTTAAATGAGAGTACACAAGTAAGAAGAAAGAAACTCATTCAGCTTTTCAGAGAACCAACACATAACAAGTTCTCATCAAACTCTCCCAAACAATATTCCTGCTCTTCTTTCAGACTGAATCCTTCCTAATTGCATTAGGAGAATTTTAAATGATGGAACAGACGCATAGATACAATGCTTCCAAAGACAATGTAAAAGCTGAAAAATTGCCATCCTGCTCTGGCTCCCAAAGTCCCTGAGAGAAGAATATTGAAAATATAAATCCAGTTGTGAACTGCTAACATAAATTAACTACTTACTTGATGCTAAGCACTGGATTGATTGCTATTTTAGACGCAGCTTAATATAATATTCACAATATTCCATTTTACAGATGAAAAAAACAGAGACCCAGAAATGTTAGATAATTGGTAAAAACATCACCCAGTCAAAAATAGGAGAATCAGGTCTCAATCAATGTGCTTTTATCCACAAAACCAACTTTGGGCTGGGAAACAATTTGTTGGGCCACTAACTAGCTATGGAGCCACAAGCAAGTGACTTCATGTCTTTGGAATTCAGTTTCTTCATTTGTAAAGTGAGAGAATTAGACTGGGTGATTGCTAATTAGGTTTTCCTTTCTCAAGTTTTACGATTATTTTTAAATAACACTTGGCAACAAAAACAAAAAAGACTTTTTATACCTATCTCACAGAGCCTGTTATAAAAGATAAATGAGTTAAAGGATGCCAAAAAGAAATGCTTTTAATGATGAATAGCCATGTGATTTTAGAATTTGTCATCATCATTTCATGACCAAAGAAGGACCTCTCTGCCAACTCTAACCAGCTCTCAAAATATTTAACGCCAGGAACACTGTAAAGAAAGTGAGGATGAGCATACACTCCCGCTAAAGGAAAATCACCTTGGAACATAGGCTCAATTGGCAGCTGTTTCACTGAATCAATTTCAGAAAAACTTTTCTGAAGATGGGTATTCTAACACAATTTTTTTTTTTTTTTTTTGCATTACGTGGGCCTCTCACTGTCGTGGCCTCTCCCATTACGGAGCACAGGCTCTGGAAGCGCAGGCTCAGCGGCCACGGCTCACGGGCCCAGCCGCTCCGCGGCATGTGGGATCTTCCCGGACCAGGGCACGAACCCCTGTCCCCTGCATTGGCAGGCGGACTCTCAACCACTGCGCCACCAGGGAAGCCCTAACACAACTTTGTAAGACCCTTGCTGAAGCTTCAGCATGTCTCAGGAAACTGGATTGACTATAGCCATGCCTTCTGCGTGTCAATGCCTGTGCTCTGGAAATACTCACATGAAAGATGACAAGCAAAAAAAAAGTCACGAACTGACAATATGATATGGTAACTGGCATCATCCACCAGGATAAGAAAACATTTTCATCACAGCAGATTTAGTGGCAGTTACTCACAGATACCATTGTGATCCTGGAGTAGAACCCAATGAAAATGTTAGCACATCCTTCAAGAGACTTGGAGAGAGTGTGCAGAATTAATCCAGCATTAATTTCCAAGCCAGGTATAAATTCTGCAAAGAATGAAAATCTAACTTTCTGAACATACTGAGAACTTGGAGAGATCATGGGTGACAGGAGTGCTTCTTAACCAGCTGACTCTGTACTACCAATGAGCACTAAGTAGAAGTACCAAGTGACCCTCAGAAGGGCCTTGGAATGAAGCCTTTAGGAAGTCATTTGAAAAGATGTCCTGGATAAATAAATGGATAAATAAACTGTGGTACATCCAGACAACAGAATATCATTCAGCACTAAAAATAAATGACCTATCAAGCATGAAAAGACATGGAGGAACCTTAAATGCATATTACTAAGTGAAAGAAGCCAATCTGAAAAGGCTATATGTTGTATGATTCCAACTATGACATTCTGAAAAAGATAAAAGTGTGGAGACAATAAAAATATGAGTGATTGCCAGGGATCTGCGGGAGGACGGGGTGAATAAGTGGAGCACAGAGGATTTTTAGTATAGTGAAACTATTTTGTATGAAACTATAACGGTGGACACATGTTGTTATACAGCTGTCAAAACCCATAGCGTGTACAACACCAAGGCTGAACACAAATGTAAACTGTGGACTTTGGATGATAATGACACGTCAGTGTAGGTGTACTGAATGTACTACTGTGGCACAGGATGTTGATGGTGAGGAAGACTATGTCTGTCGGTGGGGGGCAGGTGTCAAGGAGTATGCAGGTACTCTGTAAACATTCTGCTTGATTTTGCCATAAACCTAGGACTTCCAAAAAATAAACTCTATTTAAAAAAAAGAAAAGAAATGAAAAGAATTCGCTGCCCATGCAACTCAATAGCAAAAACAAAAAACAATGCAATTTAAAAATGGGCAAAAGATCTGAATAGACATTTTTCCTAAGAAGATGTACAGATGGCCAACAGGTACCTGAAAAGAGGCTCAACATCACTACCTCATCAAGGAAATGCAAATCAAAACCACAATGAGATATCACCTCACACCTGCTAGCATGGCTATTATTAAAAAGACAACAAATAACACGTATTGGTGAGGATGTGGAGAAAAGGGAACCCTTGTGCACTGTTGGTGGGAATGTAAACCTGTACAGCCACTATGGAAACCAGTATGGAGGTTCCTCAATAAATTAAAAACGAAAACTCCCATATGATCCAGCAATTCCACCTGTGAGAATTTATCTAAAGAAAACAAAAACAGTAACTCGAGAAGATACATGCACGCCCCATGTTCACTGCAGCAGTAGTCACAATAGCCAAGATATGGAAACAACCTAAGTGTCCATCAACAGAAGAACAGATAAAGAAGATATGGTGTATGTATACAGAAGAATATAATTCAGCCACAAAATCGGAGGAAATGGTGCCATTTTCGACGACATGGATGTACCTTAAGGGCATTATGCTAAGTGAAATAAGTTGGACAGAGAAAGATAAATACTGTATCTCACTTACATATAGAATCTAAAGAACAAAACCAAAAACAAAAACAAAAACAAAACAAAAGAAAAAACAGGCTCATAGATACAGAGAACAGTTTGGTGGCTGCCAGAGGCGGGGGCTCATGCAGGAGCATAACCACAGACCCTACAACACTCTTCTTGAAGAAGCACCAGATACAAACTAGAATACTCCCTTAATACATCACAGTCCGGACACAAATATGCCCCCAGTAGCAAACATTCTTTGCATACAAAGGATATATATCACAATGCCAACATACATGATGGCACTGCACTTATTACAGGTTAACACGAGAAGGAGATGTAATTATTGAGAGTGATTATAAGGTTTGCACGGCAAAATATGGACACAAAGATCCTAATGATGTTTCCTTGACAAGCTACCATGTGCTCACAAACGGAATGGAAACTTAAATGCACACTGTGTTTCATGTAGATATACACAGCTGTATTACAGCCAGTCACATGTGTAGTACAGTATGAATGTGAACTAAAATGCATAGGCCAAAGGCCCAGATTTCATGGTAAAGCCCTAATTTGGGGAGGAGAGCATGCACGGAATACAAGGTTTGAAAACGTGCACAGAAATATCTCCATCCACTTGTACATGAGTTTAGAAAGAATTCTTAAAGCTGCAGGGAAGTCAGTGCCAACTAAAGCCACTATCAAGGGCCTAGTAAGAACAAAAATACAACACACCGATTTTTGCTTTTTCAACCTGTTTTTAATAAAGTCTCTATGTACAGTCTCCTCAGAAAACATAACCCACCTCAAAATCAAAATCAAGCGTCCTGAGCCAATGACAGGCAGCCTTATTGTTGGTTACCTGTGGGGACGGGCGCGCCAGAGAGTCATTTATACATACGTCATGCTCAACGCTTTCCCTAAACAAAAAGCCAAACGCCATAAAGCCATGAAGTCACTCTGCCCCTCCAAAATCAGACACAGGCACCTGAATTAGACGTCAGTCACTTTGACTGCCTGGCAGCCCCCAGCCTCTTTATTGGGACACATTCCCCCTTTTTCACAGGAAAACTGCTCCTTTCTCCCTTTGCACCATAAGGCTGATGATCGTAGTGCCCCACCTTCTGTGCAGCTAACTGATCCTGGGTCAGGTATGGAGCCGAAACCAAGCCAGAGCCTTCCCAGGATGTACGCTCCAGAGCTGGGAAAGCGATGTACTCCTGTGCTGTGCAGGACAATGCAGCACTCCAGTCCAAAGGCACACCTGTCACTAAGCGGGAGAAGCCAGTCACAGAAGGACACCATCGTGCAGAAAGGAATAGAGGCTTGGGGTCCTGAGTGCTGACAGGTTCCTGAGCCCCAGCTGCACCCCACCCCACTCTTTGTTACAACCCTTAAGTTCCCTTCTGCTTGCTCGCCTTGGTATCCTCTCCCTTGCAACCCAATGTGTCCCAAATAATCAAAACCCAGAGGTAAATGAAACTTAGACATGCAAGTCTCAAATGAAACATCTGCTCTTGGTTACAAACCTACAGAATGAGGCACACAGGGCAGCCCAGGGCCATGTCCAGAGTGCGGTCTACACGATGGTCCACAGGAATGAGGTGAATTTTGCTAGGACATTAAAGGTTATTTATTTATTTTGGGGGTGGGAGGGAGAAGTGGGCCCAGACGAAAAAAAAGAACATTTAAGTGTAGAGAAGATAACACACGTTCCAAACTCTGGCAGATTTCCCCACGTGCTGGGAGTCTTGTTGGAGACGCACTGAAGTAGGGCTAAGGACAAACAGAGCAAAGGCTTGACCCCTCAGCAGCTGTGTGAACTGGTCCAGGTTTCTCAACTCCTCTGAGCCTCCCATTTGTTCCCTCATCTGTAAATGAAAATCCGATCTAAATTGCAGGATTAGAAGGAGGGAGTTTTTCTCTAAGGGTGCTCCTGGACCCACCTGTGTCACCTTCACCTGACATCCTTGCCAGAATGTAGATTCCTGGGCTCAAACCCAGACCTTTGGAATCAAAGTCTGCATTGTAAGAAACAACCAAAAAAAAAAAACAACATCCCAGGAGAATCTTATGTGCACTAAACTTTGAGATCCACAGTTGGAAGCATAAAATAAGCGATAAGCACAATTGATAGCCCATAATAACTTTCACTGAATGTGTCTACTATTTACTTCTACTGGCAACAGAGACACACACATGCGCGCGCGCGCGCGCGCGCACACACACACACACACACACACACACACACACACACACACACACACACACACACACACACACACACACCCCTCTCAAAGTTGGCTAAACTTAAAATTAGAAGCAAGAGAATGCTCCAAAGCAATACAAAATTTATACTTTAGAAAACTGAAAAAGTAATGATATCAGACTGCCCTGAGCTTATACTTACTTTTCAAGATTTCTTTAACTGAAAGCAGTGATTCTCAACCTTGATGGCACATTCAAATCTGCTGGGAGGCTTTTAAAACTCCTATGTTCAAGGCTACACCCCAAATAAATCAGCCTCTGGAGGTGGGGTCTAGGCATTAGTACTTTTTAAAAATTCCCAAATGATTACATGTGCAGGCAAGGTTTTAATATTTTTAGCAAGTACGGGGGAAAAACGTCAACTACATATAACGATATAACTGGGAGAAAAATATGGTGCCATTAAACTAAGCCAGCACTATCAGGTAATTGCTCTCTAGCCAATATACATGAAGGGAACCAAATCGTATTCCCTAACTTTTTTCTAAGTGATGGACAAATTACTTTAAAAGTATATCAGTAGATTCATACCCCCAAAATTAGCTAAATTAAGTAAGTCTGAAGATGCAAAGGGTTGGTGAAGATCTGGATTAACAGAATCATTTCTGCACTGCTGCTGGGAGCATAAATTGATGCAATAACGTTGGAAAGCACTTTCATGTTATCTCGTGAAGTTGAACAATCTCACATCCTGCCACACAGCAGTGGCTGCTGTTCTACCTTTAGAAGAGAAACCTCAGCACAAGCATACCAGAGAGCAGCCCTGGTCACAGAAGCAAAAACTGGAAACGCCCTAAATGCCCAATGACAGGAGTATGGATAAGTCATAGTATAAATTACACTATAATTTATGGATGAACTGCAGTATAATGACAAAATATTACACAGCAGGGGCTGCATGGATTAATCTCAAGAACATGATGTAGAGTGAAAAAGCAAGTCTCACTAGACTGTATAAGCCAGGGATGATACCTCTTCACAAAGTTCAAAGCCAGGCAAAATGAAACAATGTATCACTTAAGCATACATGTAGATAAAGAGGGGGTAAAGCAAGACAGCAACAATGTTCAGAATAGGGGTTACATATGGTGGCAGAAGGATGGAGAGGCAAAGGAATAAGAAAAGGAGAATTGCAGAGATGGATGTAACAAATTAACAATGTTCTGATTCTTAGATGAGGCAATGTGTTCACATTTAAAATGTCTTCATTTTTAAAATAACTAAAATAATGAAAGAAGGCATGGAAAGTTGATGGTATGTCATGAACTAAGAATTAAGGTGGTCTAATTCTGTGCACTAGAGTTCCAAAGAATGGAAGGAAAAGAAAATTCTATCAGTAAAGACAATAGAACCCAATCTAGTGAGAAGGAAATTCAAAGGACTTTCAATGATTCTAAGTCAAATACTCATAAACTAGAACCACTCCATCTTGCAGGCTCCATCTCACTTTAGAAGCAAGAATCTCAAAGTTGTCAGGCCATAGTACTGAACTGTCATCTTGGAGCACAGGGGCACCTTCACCTAAGGTGCCTCTGGTGTAGCTAACTGAAAATAGCTAGGAAGGAAAAAAGTCTCTCAGACCATAGCAAAAAAAAAAAAAAAAAATCTAATTATTAATGTAACAATTCCCAGTTTTTTAAGGGTTATATTCTTCATAATTCTATAAGAAATTAATGTAATTTATCTATGACATAGCAGGAATCATTTGGCAGGACGGCTATATCTAATATTTATTGTGGCTTGGGGAGACAGGAGCTACTTATTTCACGATACCCTCACTCAAAAGGTAACTGATAGCAGTTATAGGAATTTTTATTCTTTTCTTCCCTCTGCTCTTGAGATGTAAAATTTATCTGAACCATTTTGTCTTATCTCAGTTTCTTCCTTTTAAAACCAAGTGACAGGCTCAGTTCTTTTCCATTAGAAACTCTGGAAAATATATTTTGACTTTCAGGAAGCATTTGAATACATAAGCCTAAGGTCAGCAATTCTGACAGGCAGCAGTTGGAGAGAGGACAGATTTGTCTAGCATTTGAGTCAGCAGGTCTTTTTAAGATCAATTTCATAGAGGAATTTTGAAGAGATGATTTCTCCTACACAACAAGGTTCTTATTAATTTAAAGACAGTGTTCCAGTTTTACCAAAAATAAATTTTAAAACTCCTACTTACGTATGACATAAAGTGAAAACAGAAAAATAGTTTTGCCTGCGGAATCATAATGGCCCTTAGCAGTTATTCTCAAATTTGGGATGCCTACAAACTTCCTGAGACCATGCTAAAATGCAAATTCCTAAGTATCACCTAACCTACTGAATCAGAAACTGCGTCACAGGACCAAGAGGCTAGACCGCAGACAACACCTTGTAGGAAACATTGTGTTACAACTTACAATGCAAATCTGAACACATGGTTTGTCCTGGACATCAGACACACTGAAAGAACCCTTGAGGGTCTGACACGTATCCACTCAATTTTATAAATACATTTTAAAAGATACTTTTGCAGCCTTTTAGAGTTAATGCCTTTGCAAAAATGTCTCAGCTTTCTTACCTATACAACCTGATAGCAATGCTTAAAGAACTAAACAATAGCAAAAATACAGCGTTGGGCCAGTTTTAATCACTTGAAAAGGCTACTTTTCTTAGCTCTCCTGATGTTTGAATTCAAATAACTCATTGCCAAATAAGGGTATTTAAAAATCCAGTAAGAAAAATTCTTCCTGCTGGGGAATCTAGTTCCTTGAGATCCTTACAGACTAAGACACCAAAACAGGTACAGTTCTGCTCACTGATCTGCCCTATTTTCAGTCCATGTGTTGAAATAAGCCTTGTATACCAGCTGGTATCAAGTCCATCCACAGTGAGCCTTCTTATCATTGCAGCCAGACACCGCGGAGCAGGCACTCAACTAAGTTAATTCCTCTGTATTGATTTTACAAATGTTTCAAATCAGTAAATTATGAATAGTGTGTGTGGGGTGAGGGTAAGGAACTTCTACCACACATGATCATTCTAGTTGTCCGTTAATAAAGTCTTTTAAAGGTTTCTGATAGAATGATACATTAACACATTCTATGTTTAGTGCCAAATGTACTAAAAATATTTTTTGTCCAAAGATTGTAATAAGGTCACAATGCTATTTGATTAAAAGGTATAAACCAAGAAGAGGCTTTAAAAATTTTTTTTTTAAAAAGTGCTCTTCTGGCTTGGATGGAGATTTCTCTTCCAAGTCTTTAGTGCTAGAAGAGCTTTCCCTGATGCTCAAAGCACATCTTTCTCAGTCTCCTGCCTGCTCCCCTTCCTCTCCCTGCTGACATTTGCACAGATACCAAGCCAACCTTCTTTTGCTCTCGATCTTCACTTGCATTAGAGGAAACGAGCCATGCCACTAAAACTGCTATATCAGCTAGAATCTATAGAAGCAGGAAGGGCATTAGGGTTGCATTGAGAAGAATGAAGGTCAATAGAATCATTTCTTGGTTGGGTCACTCTGTTTTACTGAGCTGGGAAAATCAGCAGTCTTGCTTCTCAGTGACCTGGTGATAAGAAGAGAATTTATAGCTCGCATACTAAAAATCATGACAGTATCTTCTGATAATACCTTTATCTCAAAAAGTTTTCAACTTCATGGAATTTTACCATGAGGAAATGTCACGGAAATAAAACTTTTCATTCCTCCTTCTAGAAAGTGCCTGAAACCTCTGAGTAGGATAAACTGCCTGTACACTTCTACACCTCCCACTCCCAAGAGCCTTGCCTTTCAAGATTCCTTTGTAGATGCAGACTTCTTTTTTTAAGTATATTCTGGTTTTGTATATGAAATTAAGCCACTTAACTGTTATTCTGATTTTCTATGTGCTTTCTCTTACCTTACAAATTCTTTTACCTGCAAACAATTTTTGCTTCAGTGCTGTTTTTCCATATGTAAAGAGCCATGACTGCACCAATTTCTTGGTGTAATAACTTTTACCATTAAAAAAATAATCCCCTCTTGTCCATTAATGCTTTCTGCCTTGAAATTGTCCCTGCTTTGTTTTTGCTTTCACTTGCCTAGATTCTGTGCCTGTCAATTTATTGTCAAACTTGGTGCCCTTTTGTTCAGGTACTTCTGTAAACAACACGGAGGCAGACTGCTTTTTTTTAATTGTATCTGAGACTCTGTGTCTTCCAATACGGAAATTTAGTGAAGTTTTGCTAGTGTTATTTCCTATCACAGTTTCTTACAGATCATGTGTTTACCTTGTTTTTCTCATTTTGTATGACGTATATGGGTATTTCTTTTTAATTTGAACAAGGGCATAGAGTGAAAAGTATGAGCTTGCCTTGTCCCATATGCCTCTATAAACTAAGCAATTTATGCTGATTCCGTACTATGAGATTAAAAAGGCTTTAGGATACACTGTCTTTCCTTTTTGTCTCCTTCATGTACATATAATCTTTTATTGGCTACCTTAATCACATAATCATACACTTAAATCTCTATTTCTCTCCTTAGCAAGATTAGAGTACCATTCAACTACACATCATGAGGTAGGAGAAAATGTATGCTTTATGCTTCACTCTACCTTGTAGTCCTTCTATTTCTTACATTTTATCACCTATATCATTATTTCACAATGTCAAGCTTTGCAACATTTCCATTTTGTTCAGTAAATATAATTTATCTTTCATGCTCTACAAATAGGTTAATTCTGAAAATTGAAAATAAAATGTTTCTAATATTACAATTAGGTATTTTTATTCAGTACAGATCCAGATATTGAGACTAGATCAGCTGAAGAAGATATAATCCTTTGTCACAATACTAGTTCCAAGAATCAAGTTCAAATGTATTCTTTTCTCTTTATACATCATCAATTACTCAGAATTCTGTCACATTTTAGTTTACTTCATAGTTGAATTGGGATTTCCTTTGCAAATTTTTGTTTTTCCAAGAATTTCTGCTTGCCTTTCTTTTCTCTTATTGACAGAATAAACATGGCTTTACTCCATCACCAAGATCACCTAGCTGGTCAGTTTTAGACAGGACTACTGTTCAGCTATAGTTTTGGCTTTTTTAGTGTCATTTTTTTGTTTATTTGCTATATTTTCCACTTTCTTAAATTGCTTTTTTGATACAGAAAGTCATCAAAGAAATTTTCACAGTACAATGCATAGTACGTAAAATTGCAAGTCCTTTCCTGTCTGAAAAGTAGGGATGGGTCAACAGAAGATTTCCCTTTCAGAGTTTCAAGAAGAGAAACCCATCAGCAAATGAGGCAGATGACTGCCAGAGGACAAAGCTCAGAGACAAAGCTCCAACTATATTTAATTGCGAACACCAAGGGCATTTTAAGGGTAAATGTTGTAGCCAGCCACTCTGTGTTACCTGTTGGAGTGCCATGTTCAAACCCATTTGTTTGCTTCTGGCTGACTGCTCCTGACTCACCCACTCCTTCACTTTCTACTGGTGGGAACTTAAGGGTTTGCAAAATACTAGACCTGTTTTTACTATAGGAAAGTTGTAAGTATAAAGGTAGATATCATAAGGGACTTAACACCATTTTGCTGAACTTTCCCAATATCCTGACCTGTGGTTTGAAGCCCCTCCTTCATTTTGAACCTAATGCCCTTGAGAAAAACAAGTAAAACCTGAGTCCAATGCCATGGCCAGCTCTCTGTGTTCCAAACGATGGCAATTTCCAAATTAACATCCGTCAAATTTGCCACTTTCCACTTACATATTTCTCCTGCTATCACAGTGGCTCTCTCCTTAGGGGTTTTCCAAGGTTTTGCTGGGAAACAATTCTACTTATTTGTAAGAATGAATCAGGAAAGCAGGAGTTAAAAACCTTTCTCTGTCTTGAAATTGGAACCACCCGATACAAATATAGGAAAAAAATTTTCACAGTTACATTTTTTTTGATCAACTTTTCAACTGAGAAAATAAAATCCTGACTTTCTATTGTGGCCATAGTTTCAAATCTCTGCGAATTAGCTCTGGGCGATTATTTACAAATCATCATCATAATAAAAATAATATTAGTCTCTCAATATTTAATGAGTAGGCAACATGGAATACAATAGTTGCATAGGACTTGTGAGATGAATGAGGTCAGACCTTATCCCTGGGTATTGGAATTACAGAGGTTTTTACTTATTTTTTAGCTCTTCTCTATTAAAAACAAATGTCTACAACTGCCATGTATTGTTGGTGAAATTAAAACGTTTAACAAATAAAATAGGAATGATGATGGTTTGGTCTGTTATTTTAGAGATTGAGGAAACTATTTTATACCTCTATTTCCTCTGCTTAAGAAAAAAAAAAAGTATCCCTTTAACAAGGGACAGTCTAAAAATAAATAAATAAATAAATAAATTTGTTTTTAAAAAAAGCAAGGGACAGTCTATATGGAGAGCAGGCTAACCTCATTACTTGTGAGAACCACTGATAAGAGCACTGGTTGCCTGAAAACCTGTGAATATTTAATGGAAAATGGGATGACCATAAATCTCCATTCTGATCTAAAAGGAAAATCAGCCCAGAAAAGTCCCCCATTTCATACTGCTGCATGATTCCCTTCCCTTTCTGTGGCATTGCAGGGGAGAGAGAAGGCAGCAGGGTATCCAGGAAAATAGGTGCTTTCCACTAAAAAGGGTGTGAGAAGAAGGTAGTATGGATGCACCCATGGCAAAGACAAAACTACAGGGGTTGTGATACCTGAAGAAATGGGTTGAGGGCCTCACTAATCCTAGAACAGACTAGGAAAAAAAGGTATAGTTCTGAAGCTTGACAGAAAATCAGTTAAAGTGCCACTGGGTAACTCCATTAAAGTGAAAACATTTAAAGCTGGGTGATAATTTAGCTACTATTTACCCTAGGACACACTGTGATGACCTGTTCTGAAATATGACTACATGGAAAAATCTGAATCAACATTCTCCTAGGTTCCCACTTTGCCCAGAGAACTCCTGGTTCACTAGAGATCCTCGTCCAGGTACCATGTCACGTGTCAGCTAAACTCAATAGTGGCTTCATACATATGAGACAATACCCCCAAGTCTGAAGTCTGCAAATTCAGACCATGATGGAAAGGCAAAGGCCAGATATCACATTTGGAATAAGCCTATTAACCACTGTTGCTGTCACATCTGTTAGGCATCATCTCCAGTAACTCCAGACTCGCACTCCTATACGAATGAATCTTTCTCTGCTCTGTGTCCTCAGTCATCACTTACCTCTCCTTTGCCCCAGTCCCACGGCAGTCATGGGACTGGCTGAACAACCTAAAAAAGTATGTCTATAGGATGGAGTTAATAAATGTTAGTGGCTAGAACAGGACTTACTACCAGCTCTGCTTATTAGCTGTTTGACCTTTGGGTCTTCAAGTTCAAAGGGGGAATAATACCTCCCAAGTTTGTTGTGAGGATGAAACAAAATAAGACACATGAAGCCCTTAGTGCAGGACCTGGCACATGGTAAGTACTCACTAAGTAGCAGCCATTTCTGTTGATTCCA
>NW_006776141.1:385967-407216 GCF_000442215.2 Lipotes vexillifer | reverse complement strand
CTCTTTCCAGAAACAACATGGTTCAGTCATGAACTTCTATGGCTTAACAATCCAAGGCAGCTAGGCAGAAATTCCAGACACCAGAGTTTGCCAAAGCAGAATACTATCTGGGGCAGCCACAGCTCTTGTTATACATTATATTATAAGGTCATGGGAACAGCTGCCTACCCAAATTACTATTAGAGCTGGTATCTGGGGTAGAAAGCATCTACTGTAAAGCAAACAGGGATTTACTATTTGTCTGAACATCAATCCTCATGCATTTTTCAGCGACTGGATCATCTAACAAAATCAGAGGGCCATGAGACTAGGTGAATAAAGGTGTTATTATGGAGAATCAATTTTTATTATTTGTTAACATCAGGAGGCCATGAATTGTTCACTGTGGCTGAAAATGAGTATGATTTCAATAAAGGGAGATATATTTCTTCTACGTCTGAACTCAGAGTCTGATTCTATGTGACATTTGTCCTAGAATCCCCCTGTAATCAGCTACCAAATTCTGAAATAACAATAATACCTGAAAAGTACAGTCATTAAGGGATATTTCTAATGCCAGCATAACTCCTTGGAGTGGGGGACAAGGAAAAGAAGCAGCAGGAAGAGGAGGAGAAGGATGAAGGGAGAGGGGAGCAACTGCTCACACGCACGCACGCGCACGCGCTACACAGCGCGCTGGAGCTTGTCAATCGCCCCTTCCCACATCAGCCAAAATAGGCTACTTACTCTTAAAACATTAACACTAGGAGTTGGATCCTGGACTCTTCCTAACTGATGTCTTTATCACAAGCCATGTAAATGCTATACAATTAGAGAATTAAATTTAGAAATGAAATGCTTCAGGTTACCAAATATAAGATTAAAAATAGATACTGGACACGGGGATTTAAAAGCAATTAAAATAAAACGAGAGGTGTGTGTATGCGCAACACCTAAAAGTTCAACATTATAGTCATAATCAGGTAAGAAAAACAAAATTTAAGGAGTCAATCTGTGCCTAGCACTAGCCTGGCAATTTGAAAAGAGAAAAAAAAAAAAAGATACTCCCCTGGAGAAACACCTACTAACATTTTCACCTGCGTAACCAAGAATAGATGATGTCATTGAGATTCTGGGGCACAAAAGGAGAGACCTAAGACCTCCAAGAACTTCATTGCCACCAGGCTCTTTGGAGAACACTTTGAATTTCCCAATACCCACCCACCAACACACACAAGACACACACACCCTCAAAGGTACACACACCACACACTCCAGGATATGCCCTAGAACCATGATGACCATAGATTAAAACAGCAGCATTTGCTTTCATTCTTTAGAGCAGCAAGACCTCTGAGAACACATCAAGA
Organism: Lipotes vexillifer; assembly: GCF_000442215.2. Classification (NCBI taxonomy): domain Eukaryota; kingdom Metazoa; phylum Chordata; class Mammalia; order Artiodactyla; family Lipotidae; genus Lipotes; species Lipotes vexillifer. Next base: position 405,867 of record NW_006776141.1, on the reverse strand, counting down.
TACTACGTGGATGAGCAGAAGCCAAGACAGAAGCAAGCTGGCAGCTCACACCAGAGCTGAGCACTAATCTCACAGACTTAAGCAGATAGAGTGGTCTGGTTTAAATTTAGGTATTATCCTTACAGGAGCTGCTGGGCAGGGCTGACTTTCCAGCTTCCACTGCTACTTCTGTTCTTCCATTTCGTCTCTAGACCTGCTTCTGGGTTGTCTGTGTCTCACTTGCCTGCCTTCTGTTACCTGCTATCCACCTGCCTGCCTGTCTCACCCAGGGTCTGCCTGACTCTGGGCTCCTACAACCACATGTGCTGTTTGTGACTCTCCGTGTACCCACCAAGCACTTCATGGGTTCAGAAACTTCACTGAAGGCTGGGGGTGGGGCCCACACAGAGGGTCATATTCCCTCCTACTGGGCCCCCCTCGGTCCCCTTGTCTCTCCTCTCCCCACTGCTTCAGAAGCAAATCAGCTCCTCTCCATCTTTCTGAGTCAGCCCTTTGGAGGTCCCATCTGCTACTTCAAACTGACTTACCAGCACATTTCTTCCAAACAAATAGATTAAATCTCCCTACGAAGAAATCCTGTAATTAACATTTCTCTGCATACTTTTTTCTGAATTTTCTTCCATGTTTCTTGAGTGACTGCTCAAACATCATCTCCTAAGAGAGGCTTTTTCTGACCCACCCTATCCCAAAGCTTCCTTCCTCCCCATTAACTACTCCCTCCCCTGCCCCTATCACTTTCAATCTCCTAACCAGATATTCATGGCGTTTATTACTCTGTGATGCTATTTTATGTGTGTGCTTATTGCCCCATGAGACAAGAACATTGTCTGATTCACACTCTCACCAGAGGCTAAAACAGCGCCAGAACACTGTAGGTCTCAATAAGTAAATTGTCAAATGCCAATTATTTGATAGCCCATTGTACTATCAAATAATCCGTGTAACACAGAGATGAACTAGACCAACAGACAGTTCATGATTTAGTATAGAAAAAGAGACAGACACCCATGTGCAGTAGATGGTGGGAATGTGTACCACAGAACCCAAAGAATGGCATATTAGTTTGGTATGGGTGAAGGAAATAAATAAGAATGGTCTTTCTATAGGAGAAGACTTTTTATTTTTTGGCTGCATGGCTTGTGGGATCTTAGTTCCCTGACCAGGGACTGAACCCGTGCCCTTGGCAGTGAGAGCGTGAAGTCCTAACCATTGGACCACCAGGGAATTCCCAGGAGAAGACTTATGGACTGAACTGAAAGAAGTCCAGGATCTCAGTGGAGGAAATGAATTCTAGGTAGAGAATGCTGCCTGCACAAAGATATGGAAACATGGCACCACCTGCACAATGGGAAGCTTCAAGTGTGGGCACAGGGTGTGTGCAAGCAGGAAGGCCAAAGAGAAAACTTTTCAGGATGGAACTTGGTGCACATAGCCAAGCCAGTATATCCCAGGCTCTGACTAAAAAATTTGGTCTCACCAGGTCTTACCTGCCTGGACTTCTGTATCTTAGCCCTTAGACTTTCTCTTAAATATATTGAGATTCTGTTCTTTCACTTGTATGGATTCCAATCAAGGCTGCCATGTTGCATGTCTCCAAGGGGCACAATTCGTGTGGTGGCTCTGATTCACTTCTCTTCCTCACTTCTTATCTCAAATACAGACCTCTTGTCTTGGATCCTCTTTTTCTCTCATTTTGTATTTATGTTGTGTTTATTCTTGGTGCCTTTGCCTTCCTCTTCTACTATTTTGTGGTTCCTTTTGCTCCCCCTCTACTGTCTCTGGTTGTCTTTTGATAACTTTGTACTATCAAAGGGTTGAGGGCTATCATATGTCCAGTTTCTTGGCATCATCCACTCTTATATTTTAACAGGGTCGCATAAGCTGGAGTCATGAGAGACTATTATATAACCCTGAGTTACTCTTAATTAGTTATGATTTAACTGTTCAGTTTGTACCAGAAACTTCTTCTCATGGTGTACAATTAAACTTTGACTACAAATAATAAGCCACACCCATTGTGTACCTCCAAAGCACTTTACATATATCACCTCTAATCCACAAAAGATTCCTGCAAGATTCTAAGAAAAATGGGGTTCTGAGAAGTTAAGTAAATACCCCAAGATCCTACAAAATTCAAACTTAGAACTTTCTGAATCCAAAGCCATGTTCTTCCTTCAACACCGAGCCACTTCCCAAAGCAAGTTTCTGGTCCAGGACTGAGGTAGCAGACAAGGGCCAAAATGCCCCCAAGTAACCTGAAAGTAGGGACAATTAGGATTTGGGGGAAAGGGGCAAAGTCTGGAGGGAAAGTTAAGGTGGTCAGAACCCCAGGTATGGTATTCCATGATTTATTGCTCTGCTTACTTTCCACCACCGCCACCCTAGCCCTATCTATGTCTTTGCCTTCCTCTCCCTCCATCCTCCTGTTCAATTACTATCCTCCGCTGGTCCTTCATGGGTGTTTTTCTGTCCCTCCAACACATCAAATTCTTTCCTTTGCCTTCACTGGTCCTTTTGTTGGGAACGATCTTTCGTGATCTTGAGATGCCTCCTTTGCATTATTCAAGTGGCTCAGGGTGGCCCCTCTAGGTGACCTTCCCCCAGTGACTACTGCTTCAGGAGCACCAATTCTAAGTCATCCTCTACTTCATTCCTTTTTTCTTTATCTTCTGCTTATCTTTCACCAAAATCATCTATTTGTTTATTTCTCCCACCCACCCATGCCCCCATCCCCATCCAAGCCCCCCTCACCAGACACAAACCGGAATATGTGGTTCCAGAAACCACTAAAAGGTCTCACTTTCCCCTCTCTCCCCAGCAGTTGGCATAATGTCTGGCACAGTGTAAATACTCAACAACTACTGGACTTTTATGCCTCCTGAGAAATTGGATAAATATGGTGAATTTGCAATAAACTCATTTGGCAAAGAAAACTTCTCCAAAACTTCAAGTTTCTCTTAAATTTATATTTTAAAACTTGGTAATAGAACACCCAGCACCTAGATCTTAGTTTCTAAGACCATTCTCCAATAAAAGGAGCCAAAATTCCTTAAAGAAATGGTAGATTGCAGGGCTGGGCAGATAACATACAAGACGAGCATGAGCATCTTCTAATGCAGGAAAGTAAGGAAGTGCTCAACACATACACACACACACACACACACACACACACACACACACACACACGATAGTGGTTTGTCAAAGGGACATAGAAGCCAACTGAAAGAACTCCCAGCTAGAACAACTGGAGCAACAAAAGAAAGTGGCATTGGAATTACAGCCCAAAGTAAAAAAATAAATATTCATTTGTCCATACTGATATAAATAAATTGTTAAATAAATAAATGGTTGATAAATGGGGGAGGAGAGGCAAAGCTCCCATGCAGAAGATTTCTAATTAATTTATGTAGCTACTCTTCCCTTAAGGAGAGGGAACATAAATCTCCATTCCTTAAATGTGGGCAGCACATAATGATTTCCTTCCAAAGAGGACAGTATGAAGGGGGGGGATAGAAGTGTAACTTTACAGTGGAGAAACCACTATCTCACTATATTTCTGCAAAGATGTTCATAGCCCCATATTTATAATAAGCTCCCAAAACAGAAATATGAGATATGGTTATATGGTCAAATAAGGTATTAGAACAATATGTAGCTACTGAAAAAAAAATCACTAAATGCTTATCAAGAAAAAAAAGTTCATTATATAATGTCTGGTGATCAGAGAGTAAACAAAACTGTGTACAAAAACATTTAAAGTTATATAATTTTGAACCCATCATACAGATACATACAAAATGTAAAAAAATACTCTAAAATGTTAATAGTTATTACTCAGGTTGAGTGGGTTACAGATGATTTTTGGAGAGTAATTTTCTAATTATGAACTTAATGAATGCTTATAGTAATATATTATATGTAATACATGTTTTTATAATAAATGTATATAAAGCTATAAGCATTCATTAGATTCATAATTAGCAAAATACTAAAATTATGAAAGGAATTTTTTTTTACTATTAAAACTCGGAGAATACGCAAAAAATAAGCAATAGAGTCCTTCAGATTTTGTAGTTTCAACAATATGATATTCTATTCTAGCACCATTTAAAATTTTTATAAGATAGCAGTAGTTCTACCATTAGTTACAGAAACAAACATCGAACCATATCTCCTGGCTTTCAATACAAACAACCTTTCCACTGCCCTACACTGATAGGTTTAAAATTTGATCTTACTGGGAGGTGATGTCAGCAAGATGGCAGAAAAGGAAGCCCAAGATATTATTTCCCCAGAGAAATACTGACTTATCAATGGTCCAAAAGCCTTTATGAGCTCTCCAGAAACAGTTAAGAAGTCACAGTACTCCAGGCAAACACAAAGACAAGAACAGTCTCACCAAAATGGGTAAGAAAAAGCCATTGCATTTCACCCTCAATAGGCTTTCCCTGGCACAGATTAGTGTGGTCAGGAGAAAATACCCAAGTTGTGGTTCAGGAGGGAAAGAGAAGAGTAAAATGTAGATCCAACATCCTGACTTTCCAGGGGGCTACTATTGAGCACTAATGGGGAACTAGCATAATTAGGAGGCATGGGGGCTAAGGAGAGCTTGGTGGCTTCTTGCTGCACCAAAGAACTTGCATGATTGCAGAGAAACACCAAAGGGAGCAAGAGATAATGAGCTCTAGGAAAAGAAATCACAAACCTCTCTAACTGGGAAAGTATACACACAAGCCCAGAGAAGATGCATCCCAGAAAAGGTTGGAGGGGGTCTCCAGATTCTCTAGCCAGACTGACTGGGGAAGATCTTCTCCTATATGAAGCCAGTCTGCAAAGACTAGGTGAGGTGTTTTTTTTTTTTTTTAATGGCAAGTCCCAGCAAAAATAAAAAGGCATAGGAAGAAGCAGGGAAACACAGCCCAATCAAAGGAACAAAATAAATCTCCAGAACTGATCTTAAAGAAATAGAGATATACTGACTACCTAAAAAAGAATTCAAAATTACCATAGCAAAAAAGTTCAATAAGCTAAAAGAGAACACAGATAGACAACCAAATGAGATAGAAAAATGATGAATGAACAAAATGAGAATACCAACAAAGAGGAAGAAACGATGAAAAAACAACCAAACAGAAATTCTGAAGCTGAAAAATACAGTAACTGAATTGAAAAATTCACTAGAGGAGTTCAACAGCAGATTCAATCAAGTACAAGAAAGAATCAGCGAACTTGAAAATAGGTCATTTGTAAGTATCCAATCAGAGGAGCAGAATAATAAAATTTTTTTAAAAGAAGAAGAAAAGTGAAGAGAACTTGAGGGGCTTATAGCACAACATCAGATGTACTGATAAACGTATTATGGGAGTCCCAGAAGGAGCAGATGGAAAGGGGCAGAGAGATTATTTGAAGAAATAATGGCCAAAAACTTCCCAAATTAGGAAGGAAATAGACATCCAAATTCAAGAAGCTTAATGGACTCGGATAAACCTACAGAGCCCACTGAGACACATTATAATCAGCTATCAAAAATAAAAGACAAAGAGAGAATCCTGAAGACAGCAAGTCAGAAGTGACTCACCATGTACCAGGAAGCTCCTAAAAGATTATCAGTGAATTTTTAAGCAGAAACATGATAGGCCAGAAGAGAGTGGGATGATATATTCAAAGTGCTGAAAGACATAAATTGCCAACCAAGAATACTGTATCTGGCCAAACAGTTGTTTAAAAATAAAGAAGAAATGAATACTTTCCCAGGTAAACAAAGCTGAGGAGAAGTTCATCACCACTAGATCTGCCTTACAAAAAATGCTAAAGGGAGTCCTTCAAGTTGAAATGAAAGGATGCTAGACAGCAACATGAAAGCATATAAAAATATAAAGTTCTCTAAATATATTAACAAATATACTGATATACTGTAATACTGTAATGTATTAGAAGAAATAAATTAAGCAAAGTTGCAGGATACAAAAATCAACATACAAAAATCAGCATGCAAAAATCAGTTGAGTGTCTATATACTAACAATGAACAATCTAAAAAAGGAAACTAAGAAAGCAATCCCAATTACAAGAACATCAAAAGCAATAAAATACTTAGGAATAAACTTAACCAAGGAGGCAAAAAAATGTATATACTGAAAGCTATAAAAGATTGCTGAAAGAAAGTAAAGACAACACAAATAATGTGAAGACACTCCATGTTCATGAATTGGAAGACTTAATATTGTTAAAATGTCTGTATGACCTAAAGTGATCTATAGATTCAAAGCAATCTCTATCAAAGTCCCAATGCCTATTTTTGCAGATGTAGAAAAAACAATCCTAAAAATTCATATGGACTCTCAAAGGAACTGAAATAGCCAAGATACTCTTGAGAAAGAAAAACAAAGCTGGAGGCTTCATACATCCCTATTTCAAAATCATTTTACATAGCTACAGTAATCAAAGCAATATGGTACTCGCATAACTACAGACATATAGACTAATGTAACAGAATAGACAGGCCAGAAATAAACCCTATGGTATATGCTCAGGTGATTTTCAACATGGGTTCCATGACTACATAAAGGGTAAAGAAGAGTCTCTTCAACAAATGGTGCTGGGAAAACTGGATATCCACATGAAAAAGAATAAAGCTGAACCATTACCTTATACCGTGTGCAACAATTAACTCAAAGTGGATTAAAGACCTAAATGTAAGAACTGAAACTATAAAATTTCTAGAAGACACAAGGTAAAGCTTTATGACATTGGATTTGACAATGATTTCTTGGATATGACACCAAAATCACAGACCACCAAAGCTAAAATCAACAAATAGGACTACATCAAACTTTAAAACTCTGTGCAGGAAAGGAAGTGATTAACAGAGTCAAAAGGCAACCTACCAAAATGGGAGAAAATATTTGCAAACCATGTATCTGATAAGAGGTTATCCAGAATATCCAGAATATATAAATAACTCCTAAAACTCAACAACAAACAAATAACCTGATTTAAAAATGAGCAAAAGGGCTTCCCTGGTGGCGCAGTGGTTGAGAGTCCGCCTGCTGATGCAGGGGACGTGGGTTCGTGCCCTGGTCCAGGAAGATCCCACATGCCGCGGAGTGGCTGGGCCCATGAGCCACGTCCACTGAGCCTGCGCGTTCGGAGCCTGTGCTCCGCAACGGGAGAGGCCACAACAGGGAGAGGCCACAACAGTGAGAGGGCCGCGTATCACAAAAAAATAAATAAATAAATAATAAATTAAAAAATAAAAATGGGCAAAAGACTTGAACAGACATTTCTTCAAAGAAGACATGAAAATGGCCAACAAACATGAAAAGATGCTCAGCGTTACTAATCATCAGGGAAATGCAAATCAAAACCACAATGAGAAGTCACCACCCTTCAACCCATTAGGATGACCACTATCAAAAAGAAAAAACCAGTGTTGGCTAGGAGGTAGAGAAATTGGAACTCTTATTCGCTGTTAGTGGGAACATAAAACGGTACAGCTGCTATGGAGGTTCCTCAAAAAATTAAAAATAGAATTACCATATGATTCAGTGATCACACCTCTATATATTTTGCACATATATCCAAATGATTTGAAAACAGAATCTTAAAGAGATATCTGCACACTTGTATTCATTACAGGATTATTCACAATAGCCTAGAGGTTAAAGCAAAATACATGTCTATCAATGGATGAATTGATAAGGAAAAAAATATATATATATTATATATATGCAATGGAATATTATTCAGCCTTAAGAAAGAAGAAAATACTATCATATGCTACAATATGGATGAAACTTGAGGACATTATGCTAAGTGAAATAAGTCAGCCACAAAAAGACAATTACTGAATGATTATACTTATATGGGGTATCTAAAGTAGTCAAACTCTTAGAAACAGAAAGCAGAATGGTGGTTGTCCAGGGCTTGCGGGGGTGGGGGGAAAGGGTTCAATAGATACAGAGTTTTCATTTTGCAAGATGAAAAAGTTCTAGGAATCTGTTGCACAACAATGTACATATAGTTAACACTTTTGTAGTGTATACTTTAAAATCATTAAGATGGTAAATTTTATGTTATGTATGTTTTACCACAAGAAAAAAAATGTATGAAAAATAGTCGTATTGGTAATCAAAGATATGCCAATTAAAATGCTGAAAAAATGTTGAAATATTATTTATTTTGCCTTTCCAGTTAGCAAAGAAAAATTACCAATGATAGCAATAGGCAGTGAGCTGACTAACCCTGGCAGACTGACATGTTCATTGCTTTAATCTTTTTGGAAAGCAATTTAACAATACACAGAAAAAGCTTTAATAATAGCTTTATCATTTTATCCTCTGATAAAACTCTTCCCTCTCTCCCAAGTTATTCATTCCTTTGTCAATGAATATTTAGCATTTATTATGTTCCAATTATGAAACTTACAGTGTGGAGGCAGAAATTAAGTGCTACAAAGTAGGTGTACAACAGGCCATTAAACTATATAACAGGGAAATTAGTCTGTAAGCTATAAGAATTTAAGTACCCCAAAAGGGGGTAGGATGGAGGTATGATAACACAACAAAATGTTCATTTCAGCATTATTAATAAAATATTGGAATTGGAAACATAAATAGAAGGGCTAACTCTGTAAACTAGGTGTTCATAGGAATATTATCCCAATCATTTTAAAAAAGTGCTTTCAATGGCCATTTGGGGTAGTCATTACAGCTTTTCCCAAATATTTTAGTTCTCTTCCTTCTGGACACATAGTAGGATTGCACTTGTTCACCTTCTTTGAAGTTAGCATGGCCATGTGACTTGCTTTGACCAATGAAATGTAAGCAAGTAGTGTTTCCCTTCTAGGAAGAAGATTTTAAAGCTAGTGAAGAGTGACCACACTCTCTTATTTTGCTTTGATGACTGTTAATGCTTGTGTCCAAATGGAGCCCCCATCAGAGTCATCATGGATCCCTGAATTCATCATGGATCCCTGAATTTGAATGAACAAAGTTTCCCTGTTGAACCACACTAGACATGTAACAAGAGCAAAAACTAAATCTTTGTTGTGTTAAGTCACTAAGATTTGAGGAGCTGTGTCACAACAGTATCTAGACTGATGTAGTAACCCTACTCCAAAAAAAAATGCTAATTACATTAAATTGTTAGTATAAAAGAACACAATAAAACTATATATGCTATGAGTATACCTCCACTTTATAAACCTCTTATTCCTAGAAAAAAAGACTAAAAGTACACACACCCAAATATTTATAATGATTATCTTTTGATGGATATGTAGGAAATTTTTCCTACCTCTTTTTTTTTTTAACATCTTTATTGGAGTATAATTGCTTTACAATGTTGTGTTAATTGCTGCAGTATAACAAAGTGAATCAGCTATACGTATATATATCCCCATATCCCCTCCCTCTTGCATCTCTCTCCCACCCTCCCTATCCCACCCCTCTAGGTGGTCACAGAGCACCGAGCTGATCTCCCTGTGCTACGCGGCTGCTTCCCACTAGCTATCTATTTTACATTTGGTAGTGTATGTATGTCAGTGCTACTCTCTCACTTCATCCCAGCTTACCCTTCCCCCTCCCCATGGTCTTGAAGTCCATTCTGTACGTCTGCATATTTATTCCTGTCCTGCCCCTAGGTTCATCAAACCATTTTTTTTGTTGTTAGTTTTTTAATAGCATGCATTCATATACGATCTCTAATGGGTAAAATAACATTCCTTAAAGAGCATGCAAGTCACAAAAAATGTTCAGAAGGGAACTTTATCATGTAAAATTTGAAACCTGAAAGTTTTCTAGAAAGAAGAGATTATCCCTTCATATGAACGTGCTGCCTTGAAAAATGGGAGCTATCTGGCCAATGCTTTAATCTATGGAGTATATATTTATGCTTATCCACAAATTTACAACCTAACACTGTGTGTCCTGTATCCTGTGTTAACTAATCTCAAACCCTAGAAATTTTTTGTTGCTAAAGGTCTTATTTCTTATCTTTTCTAGATTCCCAGCTCAATACTCAAATCCTATTCAGGCCCCAGAATTCATATCAGCTACAAATGAGCCCAATTAAATCTTGCTTTATTTAGAGAACACCACTGACCTAAAAAATAAGTCACTGGTCAGGAAAGCAACAACTCTACTTTGGGCTGTAGAGCCTATTCCCCAGGGAATCTGATTTCTACTGCATTCTCCCTGCCCCTTCACCATTAAGATAATGATATTGTTAACACAAGATGTTTCCAATTAAATTACAATGGCTTAAACAAATATTATGTTCCACTTATCTTACATAATGGTACATAGTTTACATAATGGTTGAAAGACTCCTTCAGATGCAGTAAAAAACCTACATCTTTATCAAAAAGAAAAAGAAATTAGCTACAATTATAAAATATTTTCTATGAATCATAAAATTTGATCATTTTTTCTACCTACAAGAAACTCTGATTATGAAAACATACAACATAAAGCACAAATCCATACCATAATCAACCATGTCCATGATATGATCAACACTGATACCAAGCTACATCTACTTTCCTTGGGTTAGTATCTGCATATTATATTTTTCCATCTTTTTATTTTTCAAAATTTTAATTATTTATCTTTAAAATGTATCTCCTGAAAGTTTTTAAACTGACAGTCTTTGTCTTTTAATTGCAACATTCAGTCTACTTATATGTAATATAATTACTGAAATATTTGGGTTTGTATCTACCACTGTGTGCAGTGCTTTTGTCCCAATGTTCAAATTCTCTTTCTCCTTCATTCCCATTGACTTATTTTTAATTATTTTGTTTTCAACCTGTTAGCATGGAAATTATACAATCTTACTATTCTTTAGGGGTTATTCTAACAATCACAATATATGTCATTAACTTATCAAAGACTAATACTGACTTATATTTATACTTCTTTCCAGACAATGCAAAGACCTTAGAACTCCTTATCTTTTAACCCTCTAGAATGACTGAGGGAGCGATAAACAAGATGAAGAATTAAAGGAAGAGAAAAGGCTAGATATTTTTGCCTGTAGCTGTATCTTTTTTTTTTTTTTTTTTTTTGTAGCTCTATCATTTGCGAGCAGACTGCTGGCCTCCTCAAGGAGGAAAAAAAAAAAATTCCATCACTACTTAGACTTCAACACAGGCGCCTAGTTTAAATTTGATACACAGCATTCACTTTCAGTTCTGTAATGAGCTAGTTCTCATCGCAGAAAGAATAATAAAACACTTGACCACCTTCTCCCCATCTTGAGGCCCAAGAACATCATTCTTTTCATATCCAAAGCCCCTCTCTCTATCCAAAGAAAGAGAGAGAAATGCTTTTCATCACATGAAGTTGGGGGACCCTTCCATGAGGCACTGCATTGGAGCTTACTTATCACATCATACCACTAGTTAGCAGGAACCAGGAAACACATTTCCCACCACATCCGTGGTTTGGTTCAGTTCCTGAGCCTGCAGCAAAAGAGAGCACTTATGGGTGCTAGATGCAGACTGTGCAAGAGGAAGGGCCTCTCTGTAAGGATGAAACTTTAGAAACCCAGCAGAATAAACCTCAGGAACTTTCACAGTAGTTCACATTAGTGAGCATCAGGTGATCTTGATACCTCCATAACCAAGAAACCCAGGAGTTGAATTACATTCAGAAGACACAGAGTCTGATATACATCAAAATACAATGATGGCTTCAGTTTTCTCACATGGCCAAGTGACAAGGTGAATGTATATCAGTAATCAGCAAGGCCACTATTATACAATTTCTGGCAAGACCTACAGTCTTTGGGTGACAAGGATTATGAAGCTGCTGCTTTATTTGAAACTATACTGTAGGTCTCCATGATAGAGACCCAGCTAGTAATAATTGCAAGAGGGATCATGAAAAACTGGTTCCTGCTACAGATGACACTTAATAATGTTTACAAGCACACTGTGACTTGCGAGCAATGTCCATATCCAACAGGTTATCCATCCACTGTTGATTATTCCCAATGACAAGAGATTCTTAACAAATTATAATCCTGACTAACTTATCAATGGAACCCCAACATCGAGAGCCAGTACGATGCTAGAAACTGGCTCATATGTCATAGGGATTCCACTTTTTTTTAAAAAACATGGCTTGTGGACTAAATTCAGCCTGTTTTTATTTTTAATTTATTAATTTATTTATTTTTATCTTTTGGCTGCATTGGGTCTCTGTTGCTGCACGCAGGCTCTCTCTAGTTGCGGTGCGCGGGGCTACTCTTAATTGCGGTGGGTGGGCTCCTCTTGTTGAGGAGCACGGGCTCTAGGCACGCAGGCTTCAGTAGTTGTGGCATGTGGGCTCAGTAGTTGTGGCTCATGGGTTCTAGAACACAGGCTCGGTAGTTGTGGCGCACGGGCTTAGTTGCTCCATGGCATGTGGCATCCTCCCGGACCAGGGCTCGAACCCATGTCCCCTGCACTGGGAGGTGGACTCATAATCACTGCACCACCAGGGAAGTCCGGGGATTCTACTTTTTATGACTCCAACCATTTAGGCCGTATTTCAATTACGACAGGACCTATAAATGAGGAACTGGCAGAAAGACTTCAAGAAGAGTACCTGTTTTTTGATTCACTAGAAGACCAAAAGCAACAATGAGAAGAGAGCAAGTCAACCCATGTTTATTTTTCAACTATACCGTCTGAGAATTTCACCAGAGCCACAAAGCCAAACAAACATTAAGTCTTCTTTCGCTAGTTCAGCTACCCACACTGAATCACACATAAGACTTCCATATCCATTACAGACATATTACAATGGAGCACAAACACAGCCTTAGAATAGGATCTCTCTGCGCTAATTTAAACAACACTACTTTAGCAATGTGTTCCAGAAGGATGCATGTCCTTTGAAACCATATTATGAGGATATTTCTCCAAAGGTTTATTCACTGCACCTTGAAGTGTAGCATTAGCAGTGCTATTATGATAACAAACGTAAGTCACTATCCGCAGTATTTAGTATGTTTAAATAAGTTCTCCTTTCAGAGATAACTATAAGATGTATTAGCTTAGAAGGAAGAATGATAAAGGGCTATGCTCTGGGTTCTCCTAGTTCCTTGCTTGTCTTTTCATTTCCTGCTACTCAGTGTAACTGGTACTCAGGAATTCTGCAAACAACCGCCAATCTCGTGAGGGAGTATCCACAAACCAGACTGCAATTCAAGTGTGAATGAGCAAAACACATCCCCAAGTGTCCAAGCAGTCTGGAGGTATGGCTGAAGGAAGGGGTTCAGAAGTTGGGGCTGATGAAAAGGAGAATGATTTCCATCTGAACTAGAGTTAATGCTTTTGGAAGAGCAAAGCAGCCAGAAATGAAAGAGCAGCCTACCCAGCCCCACAAAACTGCCCGGCTGGCCTTGTCATCACACAGCAGTGTAAATCCAATGGCTTTGTCAGCAAAAGCCAGCAGCACCGGCACGCAGTCCCCCAGGGCAGGGGCAGTTCTCAAACAAAAACAATGAGCACGTGTGACATTCATCTCCTACAGCAATTGAAATCAGGCTTCACGAATTAACAAAAACACTCCCAGCAGAAGATGGTCAGGTCATCTCACTGAAGCAACAACTGTGTAAGAGGAATAAAAACAGAGCATATGTCAGTCTTTTATGGGCATCTATCCCCTCTGTAAGAATGGTGATCAGGATAAATCCTGTTTGAGAAACAGACATCGAGCTTCACATGTAAGGACTAAGGAAAACAATTGGCTAGTGTATTTAGGAGTAGACCAACCCCAACTTGGACTTGGGCAGGTTTCACAGTAGTTTGGGGCCTTACTCCGGCCCCAGCCTCCCCAGACTCTGTACCTGACACAACAGAGCAGCTTTACAATGAAGTGAATCATCTCTTACACCTGTACTTTTTATATCACTGATTGCCTGTCACTGGACCCCCATCAGTGGTAGAGAAATCACCCCACTTCTGGGACTCACAATGGGAAAGTGTGGGCAGGGGCAGCAGCACACAGTGGAGGGCATCCTGATTCACATGCTTAAGGTCATAAACACTGTGATAGACCTAAAGGACCTTCGAACCTAATTTCAGAGCATGAGTATGTATACACATTTGCAAACATGTGCACATCCTTTTTAAAGCAGAGGACGTGGTCCATTCCTGGGTAGTTTCCTGCTTTCCCATTACATTTGGAGCAAAATCCAAACTCCCAAAGCCCTGGAGAGTCAGCCTCTTCTCCTTCCCAAAACACAGGGCGACCTCTCTTCTTCAGGCCCCTAAAAGCTCTAGGTCTAGATCTGCGCATGCCTGGACCCCTCTCAAATCATTCCAGTCTCTCCATAAACCTTCTCACAACAAACAGGTTCTCCTGAGCTTTCCATCCTGTCATGCTCTTACCTGTGCTATTTTCTCTGTAGCCAGACACTACCTGACATGTGTACTTGCCTGTTTTGTCAAAGAACAATGAGAACACCACTCAGGATCTGAAATCAAACTACAAGGCTGAATTTATTGCTCAGATAATACGGAAGAGCTGTGCTGGCCAAAAGGCCTCTACAAGCAGAACAGGTGATGGATCTCATAGAGGGCTTTGGAAAGTGTGGAGCTCTGTGATTCACGGATGTTCAGAGTCATTCCTGGGCTGACAACAGGTGGGTGCTCAGGTAAGGCTGATGTTGATTGGCAGGTTTTCTGGAGAGCATCCATCCCTGATTGGCTGACTTTCAGAACTGGGGGGCCAACACTGGTTGGTTTTAAAACCAGCTTTCACTAAGACAAGTTGGTGCGGACCAAGTGAACAGATTTAAAATTGGTTCTCCTGGCTACTTGTTACCATAGCTACGGAACAATCAGGCTTTTCCTAAGTTTGAGAGAACTTTTATTCTATTATTCTCTAAAGGTAAACTCCGTTCAATTAGGTTTGCCTGTTTCATTCGCCCTGTATCCCCCATATCTACTACACCTTGCACATTCATGTTGAATAAATCAATCAATGGTTTGGGGCGGGGGGCTGCTAGATTACTGATAAAGGGTGCTTTTATTTTAAGATTTGCCACTTTATTCTCACAGCACAAGATAGCTGGTAAGTGCATGGCTTTATAATCACACAGTCCTGGCTTTGAATTTTGGCTCTAACATTACCTAGCTTATGGCCTTCCTGAATCTCCATTTCATTAGTTGAAAGAAGGGTGGGAGGAAAGAATAACAGTATCTCCCAAGTCTCCTCTGAGGATTATGGAAACAATGCCCAGTTTCTAGCATGTTAAGTGTTTAAAAGCATAAATCATGTATATTACTACGTGGAAAATTTCTGAAACGCTCAAAGAAGACATTCAAGACCATAAAGCCCAGGGTGACCGGGCGCAGCCCTATGAAAAGGCAAAGAGTGGGCTTCCCTGGTGGCACAGTGGTTGAGAGTCCGCCTGCCGATGCAGGGGACACGGGTTCGTGCCCCGGTCTGGGAAGATCCCACATGCCGCGGAGCAGCTAGGCCCGTGAGCCATGGCCGCTGAGCCTGCGCATCCGGAGCCTGTGCTCCACAATGGGAGAGGCCCCAACAGTGAGAGGCCCGCGTACCGCAAAAAAAAAAAAAAGGCATAGAGTAAGGTCTGAGATAAGAGACTTCAAGAGGCGCTCCTGATTCCAAATCCTCCCATCCCCCCTTTCCTCCAGCCAGCCCTTCACCTCGGCCCCCACTGTGATCTGGATTTCCACCTCCCTTCTTCCCAACCCCCCACCCCGACCCCACAGGCCAATCACTCCTGATATTCCCAACATTAACATCGCCCATGCCTGGTGATGGTTAACTGAGTTAAATCATCTTCTCCCAAAAGAAACACTATTTAGCAAGTGCATTATATTGATCTATTTATTTGATTAACCTTGTACAATTCATTGCAACTTATATAGCAGAAACCAGACAGTGAGACACAGGACAGGTAAGTTTTGGAGAGGGCACTCAGACATAAAGTCCATGTATTCTGTTGCTTTGCCCAAGTCCAGTCCTGGCAAAAATGATAGTGTTCTAGGTCTTCATAGGATTTAACATGCCCTCTCTCCCTCTCTTTCTCTCTCTCTCTTTCTCACACACACACACACACACACACACACACACACACGAGGACACATACAATCTCACTCAGCACCTCCATCCCCAGCTCTTGCCAATCAAAATCTCTAGTACCTTTAATTAGGTTTATGTGCACAAAGGAGGCTGAGTATTTTTTCCTTTGGCACTGTCTAAAAACTGACCAGAGCTGCATGTGTCTGCTCATACTGATGGTGAGCTATACTCCTACAAGACTTGGCTTCACAGGATGTGGATTTTGCTTTACCGTTATTAAAACAATAATCGTTATTATTATTGTTATTGTCCCTGGACCTCAGACATACAGATATATGAAACTGCACTCACTCTATGTGAAATGCAATAAGAATTCCAGCAAGGACTGAGTGAAATGATGAGGATGATTATAATTTTTGTGACTCTCTGTTTGAATTAAAAAAAAAAAAATCCCACAAGGACTCAGAGGCAAAAAATATACAAATCAATTTTCACTGCAAAGTAAAGGAGCTGTTACAGTGGAGGATTCCTGGACTGAATGTCAATATTATGGCATAGTGTGAGTGTGTTTCATGTTTGGTAATTGCTATCATTGTTGCTTTTGTTGTGGCCATCCATTTACAATGCTTGGTGTCAGTTTATTTATCTCTTATAAAAATAAAATACAGTGTGTGTGTGTGTGAAAAAAAAAAAGAATCCCAGTGAGGCCTGTGGGCAGCTGGCCCTGGGCTTGAGTCCTCTCTCCCATGGACTGGCTGTGTCACTCTGGGAAGGCTGCCTAAGCCTGCTGAGCTGCTATTCTGCTTTCTGCCCATCTTGTGGAACTGTTCTGAGAATGTGAACATATAAACCACAGGCACAGCATAGGGACTCATCAGGCAGCAGCTTAAAGTAGGCAGGGGTGCCGCACACTTGAACCCACAGGCTGCCAGCGCTGGGTGTGAAGCCATAAATGACTTTGGGGGAGAATTTCAGAGAAAATACAGGATCCATGGGAGTAGACGTTCTCCTGAAGAATAGGGGGTAATTGGGAACAATGGGAACCCAGTGACAGAGCACAGGCCTGGGGCGGAACTGGTCTCACATCACAAAGTTTAGCCGTAAATGAAACCTGAAAGGCTTTTGTGGGCCTCCTGTGAAACTGACTCCAAGTAAAGAAACTTGGTTCTGGCCACTTGTCTGAACTCTGCAGGCACATTCAACAGAGGAATAAGAAAGTGTGATGAATTGCTGGAGGGCACGCGCTCGGGTGAGGGTTCCGGGTGAGACCTAAGGCTTCTCTGAAGCCTTCCACCCAAGATTCCAGATCTCATTTGCTCCTGCTCTTAGGAAGGCACCACCTGGTGGCCGCTACCAGAAATGACAGCGCAGAATTAGCCTTAACCTCTTCCAGCAACAAAGTATTTTGTATTTATTCACTCAGCAAATATGTATTGAGTCCTTACTAGGGGCCAGACAAGTGCTAAGTGCTGGATGTACATCGTGTATAGAATAAAATTGAGTGGCAGCTCTCAGCGAGCTCATTGTCGACACAACTGCTGAGTAGAGGAGCTGCACGTAACCAGAAGAGTGAAGAACAAGGTCTTGATCCAGCTTGGACCAAGCCCTCTACTCCCCAGCCGCCCCCTCTATGCCATCCCCTCCCTTACCTCTGGAGAATTATTTGCAAATAAATGGCATTCCTTTGCTCCAGGGTCCCTAGGTCTTTCTACCTCATTCCTCCTGCCTCTATACCCATCTTTCCAATTGCACCGGACCAGCTCTCATTCCATTTTCAGAATGAAATTTCCTGCTCCATCCTCCCCTAAGGAAGCCTTGGATTCAGGAGAAAATTTTGTTCATTTTCTTTTTTGTGAGTTTTAACTGCTTCCTGTGATTCCAACTGCCTCTGATTAGTTCCCCTTTTCCTTCCCATGCTTCCTTTTCTGCCTTTTCTTCCACTAAGAAGCAGGTAAGTGAGGGACAATGAATTAAGAAATAAGAGGAACATTCCAGTCCTGCTTTTCTCCTAGTTTCAGCCCCTGACATTTTAAACCAACATTTTCAGAACTCTTATTTCAGAATTTCCCAGGGCACATTCTAGTGAATATCTACTTTTAATCTCTTGAGGATGGATTTGATTTAGGAAAATTGTCTGATTTTAAATGGAGTCCCTACTGATGATTCAGATGGGTGAGTGAACTGGACTCGTGTCATCGTGGGTCCAAAAATGAGTCACAGTTATTAAAGAAGGAAATTGGCTTTCTTGAGTAGCTGGAAGGCAGTTTAGCAAAGGGGGCTCCTCCAAATGTGTTTTGAGCTCTGAGAAGGTTTAGTGAAATAAGTATGTATCTTCCAAGACTCTTACTTAGAAAGTTATACTCATTTTGGACATATAAGTTTTCTCAATATTTTAGGATCACATGTGGGAAAGTACTAAGGAAATCAACGGGAATGGCCAGTTGGGGATCAGAACTAAGAGAGCTACAGGTGCTCAAAGGATGGCCCAGTGCATCCTATGACATCAGGATCGGCTTAAGACAGGCAGGACACTCCTCCTAACTAGGTAGAGGCTGGAGGTAAAGATGGACACAAATGAAGGTAAGAGAGGATACAGTCTGAGCTGGGGCGTGGAGAGTGAGTTAACACAGAGGGAGTGAAAAAGCACCCACCTGTGAGCACACGTGTAGCCGTGTTTGCCAACGGAACACATCTGTGTGTGCCCGGCAGAGACTGTCACAGGAGAGAACTCAGATATAAAACGGGGAGGCAGGTGAAGCGTGGTCCAGTTATGAAAGGCTTTGAAAACTATTTCAAAATGGTTGGACTTTCCCCCACAGATGATGGGAAGCATGAAAGATTTCTAAGCAAAGGAGCAATCAAAGCAGGGTCTTGATACACACAAGGGCAGGGTAGAGGCAGCTTGGGCTCCTGGCTAGAAGAGGCCTGTGGATTCAGTGGGACCTGAGTTCAAATTCTGACTTAACCACTTATTGGATCAGTGAGTGACCTCGAGGGAGTCTGTTTTCTCATCTGTAAAATGGGGATGATAATAATAATAATAAAGCTCCTATGGGGATCCAGTGCCCCGCCTGGAATAAGCACTCAAACGATGGCGTGTATGTGCCAGCACCTGGGCAGTGACAGACTGGTGAGAAGAGAGGCTAGCAGCCCAGAGAGAAGTCATTCTAAAACAGACCGGCAAAGCGCTCAGCTGGCAGGGGTCTCCTTTTCACAAAGGCAGTGGAAGGGATGCCACAGAGATTTCCAAAGAAAGTCAATGAGGTCTTGGCGATTGGCTGAGGAAAGAGGAGGGAAGGGTGGGCCCTCAGGCCTAGAGGCTGGGGTCTGGGGGAAAGTGGTGCCATGAGCAGAGAGCAGAGAAGGGAGGGAGGGGCTCCCCATGCCACTGGCTCTGTCTGAGTCAGCAAGACCCGGGGAGGAGCTCTGAGGCCCAGTGGGCTTATTCCTTCATTTCCTTGGAGACTCTGTTCTCCCCCCGTCAGAGAGGCTTTCCCTGGCCAGCTCCTACACGCACTGTCACTTCCCCCCACTCCTCCTTCAGAGCACGTGTGTAACTATCTGACATAGTATATGTTTGTTTACTGATGGGTTGTACTGTCTGGCTGTCTGCCTAATAAAACATGTGCTCCAGGAGGGACGACCTTTGTTTTGCTTGTTCCACGTCCTCGGTGCCTAGGGCAGTGCCTGGCACACAGTAGATGCTCAGTAATATTAGTGTTGTTATTAAAGTTCTTTTAAAAGTGTCTCGCATATAAAACATGTTCAGTCAATATTAGCATTTATTGGTGAATATCTCAAAAAATTGTAAAGAGAAAGGCAGATGGGAACACTCCCACGTACTCAGCAGGA
>NW_006776141.1:371763-385909 GCF_000442215.2 Lipotes vexillifer | reverse complement strand
CAGCAGGAAAAGGAAGAATTAACAGGTTCTCCAAGATTAGAAATTTGGGCCTCCTTTTAAGGCAGGGAAGAGAGGTGAGATGTGCCTCTGGGGAGGGCCACACCTTGCACCAGGTGGCCAGAGGCTTTTTCAAGTGCTAATACTGAAAACAAAAAAAGGGAGGCAAAACCACTTCACCCACGGATGGGTCAGCAGCTATGAGAGGGGAAGAATGGGTATTTTGTGGCAACAGAAAAGGCAGGCGCTAGGGCTGAGTAAACTTCTGAAATATGAAATTAACTTGTAATGTCCTCTTTGGCCCAATCTTTCCCTCTCCTCTCGTCAGATCATTTGGAAATCCAGATTCCGGCAGAGTTCACAAGAGCTCACTTAGCTGGGAGACCAAACATCAAGGTAATTAGCAGATTCATAACTGACTGCTCCAGATATACAGGGACTGCAAGATCAGCTCCTCCAGCAAATATGCCTACTGTGCACTGGGAAAATTCCTGGCAAAGCCATTAACACAACTTCATAGTGAGACAGGTCTGTTGCTGGTAGAATAGAACTTCTGCCACTTCTCAACCTCCCCCATGTAGATGAGGGCTCAGAGAAGCCATGACTGCCCAAGCACCTCCTCTCAGGTAGCATGAGGTAACATACAGCATTCCAGAATGCTCGTGCAAGCATCAAGCAAAAATCCCTAAGGCTACTTTTCAACTCAAATTAAGATTGTGCTGCTAAATTAGATTGTGAACAAGGTGAAGTGCCCTGAGGTCCATCCTCAGCCATTAACTGAGACTAAAATGTCAGCCACCTGCAACTCCTAATCACAAACTATAATGACCACTGACTCCTTCTTTGCAGAGGCCTTGATTTCAGAGGATGAGCAAATGAACCAAGAGGGGATATAAAATTCACTCGTCTGTGGCCTTCCAGAAACTACATGCATGACAATACATCCTTAAAACATGTTTCAGCAGACTGGGAGTAAGGTACATTTCTCGAAAGTCAACATGGAAAAACAATGGGTCCCTATTAATTCCCTGGAGCTCTACTGTGCTCAGAAGGAAGTGTATTCATGCTCCTGTTTGCAACTATTAATAGCCCCTAGGCAACTGCTTTTCAGATTTTTCTTTAACTTAAACTCACCCCAAACTGCAAATTCTCATAGACAAACAATCACGATTCTATTCTGGATTACCAGGTGAGACAACTGTGTAAATATATTAGGAATATATTATATGAGATGGAAAATAGCATTGACCTTCACATCAGTCACCTTGAGAACGGGCACACTTCATACTTAGTGTTACTGATGTTCAGACCACTTAAGAGGAGGGAATGTCAGATAAAGCTAAGTTCCTTGCCTGGCTCTGCCCCTGACAAACTGCTAGGACAGTTACTCAAGTTCTCCATTGGCAGAGAGTTATGGGGTCTTCGTAAGAATTACATGAGCTAATATCAGAGGACTCTGCATGCTGCCTAGTTCATGATTAGTTCGTTTAGGGATCTGATTTGGGGTTTTGCTTTTTGTTTTACTGGGTTTTGGGTGTTGAATCCTGAAATTGCATTTAAATGGTGATGTCTCATTTCAGCAAGATGTTGAGCTAAGATAACATACACATTCAAACATTTCTGCTATAAGCACCTAGAAATATCAGATACAATAATTTTTTTTTGAGTAACTATAATTATCATCATTAATGCCATTTATTTTTTTAACATCTTTATTGGAGTATAATTGCTTTACAATGGTGTGTTAGTTTCTGCTTTATAACAAAGTGAATCAGTTATACATATACATATGTTCCCATATCTCTTCCCTCTTGCATCTCCCTCCCTCCCACCCTCCCTATCCCACCCCTCTAGGTGGTCACAAACCACCTAGCTGATCTCCCTGTGCTATGCAGCTGCTTCCCATTAGCTATCTATTTTACGTTTGGTAGTGTATATATGTCCATGCCACTCTCTCACTTTGTCACAGCTTACCCTTCCCCCTCCCCATATCCTCAAGTCCATTCTCTAGTAGGTCTGTGTCTTTATTCCCGTCTTACCCCTAGGTTCTTCATGACCTTTTTTTTTTTCTTAGATTCCATATATATGTGTTAGCATATGGTATTTGTTTTTCTCTTTCTGACTTACTTCACTCTGTATTACAGACTCTAGGTCCATCCACCTCACTACAAATATCTCAATTTCGTTTCTTTTTATGGCTGAGTAATATTCCATTGTATATATGTGCCACATCTTCTTTATCCATTCATCTGATGATGGACACTTAGGTTGCTTCCATGTCCTGGCTATTGTAAATAGAGCTGCAATGAACATTTTGTTTTGGTACATGACTCTTTTTGAATTATGGTTTTCTCAGGGTATATGCCCAGTAGTGATGAAAGAAATTTAAAGATGATACAAATAGATGGAGAGATATACCATGTTCTTGGATTGGAAGAATCAATATTGTGAAAATGACTCTACTACCCAAAGCAATCTACAGATTCAATGCAATCCCTATCAAACTACCACTGGCATTTTTCACAGAACTAGAACAAAAAATTTCACAATTTGTATGGAAACACAAAAGACCCCGAATAGCCAAAGCAATCTTGAGAACGAAAAACGGAGCTGGAGGAATCAGGCTCCCTGACTTCAGACTATACTACAAAGCTACAGTAATCAAGACAGTATGGTACTGGCACAAAAACAGAAATATAGATCAATGGAACAGGATAGAAAGCCCAGAGATAAACCCACGCACATATGGTCACCTTATCTTTGATAAAGGAGGCAAGAATATACAATGGAGAAAAGACAGCCTCTTCAATAAGTGGTGCTGGGAAAACTGGACAGCTACATGTAAAAGAATGAAATTAGAACACTCCCTAACACCATACACAAAAATAAACTCAAAATGGATTAAAGACCTAAATGTAAGGCCAGACACTATCAAACTCTTAGAGGAAAACATAGGCAGAACACTCTATGACATAAATCACAGCAAGATCCTTTTTGACCCATCTCCTAGAGAAATGGAAATAAAAACAAAAATAAACAAATGGGACCTAATGAAACTTAAAAGCTTTTGCACAGCAAAGGAAACCATAAACAAGACCAAAAGACAACCCTCAGAATGGGAGAAAATATTTGCAAATGAAGCAACTGACAAAGGATTAATCTCCAAGATTTACAAGCAGCTCATGCAGCTCAATAACAAAAAAACAAACAACCCAGTCCAAAAATGGGCAGAAGACCTAAATAGACATTTCTCCAAAGAAGATATACAGATTGCCAACAAACACATGGAGGAATGCTCAACATCATTAATCATTAGAGAAATGCAAATCAAAACTACAATGAGATATCATCTCACACTGGTCAGAATGGCCATTATCAAAAAATCCAGATACAATAACTTTTTAAATGCATACTTGAACCTGCAATAAAGAATAGGAAATTACCAGGTGCCAGAAACAAAGCCTCAACTGAAAACCAGAAATAAGCAGAGGAATCAACTGGGAAGCCACTCCTGGGGCTGAGGGGGACCACAGGGCAGAGGAAGGAATAGAATAAGCATTGATCCAGGGGAAGTAAGGGTGTAGATGTCAACTAGCACATGGGAACAGGAGGCTAAGCCCTTGAGTCCTGCCCGAGGGAGGAGGGTGCTGCCCAAAGCGAGGCCCTGCAAAGAGCTGCGACCCCAGGAAAAATGGGCTGAAAAGTATTTCCCTACCAGCTCAGCTAGCTTGTCTATCTCTGGCTTCAGGAGAGGAGAACTAAAAGCTTCCTGCAAAATTTGAACCTCATACCTCTACCTCTGGAGCATTTGAGGTGCAAATTTAGGCTACAGTCTGGAAATGCCCAACCTAAGAAATTAGCATAAAAATTGGTCCTGGGCCAACAATGGGCATGGGAAAAATGAGAGCAAAACTCCCACAACCCATGCTACAGACAATTAGAAAAGTCAGATCCAGGAAGCTCACAAGTGATAAAAGCACAGTGAACTAGAGGATTCCAGCCCCTAAGAACTGGAAATAATAGAAAACTCTGAAAGAGAATATAATTAGGTATGTTTAGAAGGAGAAAAAAAATAATCACAGATACCAAAAACACATTTGATAAAACTCAACATTAATTTATGATTTCTTAAAAACAACAAAATTCGGCAAACAAGAAAACCTTTCGTACAAATCTAAGACTAGAAAGACATTTTCTTAACCCAATAAAGGGCACACGCTAACCAGCCCATGGACAGCATCATTCTTAATGGCACAGCGCTATAAGCTCTCCTTTTAAAGTCAGTAATGAGACAAGAAAGGTTACTATCACTTCCTGTGTTCAACATTGTTGAGGGGGAGTCACAAACTTTCTGTAAAGGGCCTGATAGCAAGTACTTTAGGCTTTGCAAACTAGAAAGTCTCTGTCCCAAGTAGTCAACTCTGCTGTTGTAATGCAAAAGGAACCAGAGACAATAAGAGTGTGGCTGTGTTTCAATAAAACTTTATTTACAAAAACAGGTATTAGAGTGGAAGTCCAAGCCAAAACATTAATTCAAGAAAAATAAGTGAAAGTTACTGTGATATAATAAAATACATGTATCTGGTCTTCATCCCGGGTTCCTAGCACAGAGCTCCTAAAACCCCTGGAATTTCCTGAGTGATAGGGGTGAGACGAGTGTCTTTTGCTATTCATAATAAGTCCCTTTTAACCACAGGTGAATTTATGCTAATGAGGTGACTCCTGGAAATTGAAGCTGGTTACCAGAGGAGAGGGGAGAGGGGCTGGAGACTGAGTTCAATCACCAATGGCCAAGAATTTAATCAATCACGCCTATGTAATGAAATCTCCATAAAAACCATAAAGGACAGGGTTTGGAGAGCTTCTGGGTAGGTGACCACGTGGAGGTGCTGTGAGGGTGGCGTGCCTGGAGACAGCATGGAAGCCCCATGTACCCCTCCCCCCATATCTTGCCCTATACATCTCTTCCATTTGGCTGTTCTCAAGTTGTATCCCTATAATAAACTAGTGATAGCAAGTACAGTGCTTTCCTGAGATCTGCGCACCATTCTAGCAAATTATTGAACTCAGGAAGGGGTCATGGGAACCTACTAGTCAAAAGCATGGGAAGCCCAGACTTGTGATTGGCATCTGAAGAGGGGGCAGTCTTGAGGGGTCTGTGCTAACTCCAGGTCGATAATGCCAGAACTGAATTAAATTGTAGGCCATCCAGTTGGTCCACAGAAAATTGAAATGTGTGGAAAATCCACGCATATGTTGTCAGTAGAAGAACGGTTTTCCTTTAGTCACACAAACTTAAAAAAAAAAATCTATCACTATCAAAAAGTTATATATCATATGCACAGGAAATGCAAGACTATCTACAGATAAACCATGAAAATAAATGAGCTCAGCAAGATATACAAAAACAAGTAATGTTCCTATGCACTAGCAACAACAGGAAAACAATAAAAAGATGCCATTAACAGTACAAACACAGGGGGCGTGACCAGGCCAGGGCCGGCCCAGGGGGCTCCGCATGCTGCAGCTGCCTCCGGGTGCCCCCTCCGCCGCCCTCTCTGCGGAGCCAGGCGGAGCCGAGCTCACGGGCTAAGCCAAGCCAGCAGCCTGTAGCCAGCCTGCGGCCCTCCTGGAGGTGGTGGCGCAGGAAGGGGACCGACGCACGCACTTGGCCCCAGCGGCAGCCAGGGCTGACAGTGGCCCCGCCGGGGGCGCGGCGTTGGCTGCTCCGGCCCCTGGACCGGGCAGTGGCGGCCCAGGGCCCAGCGTCTACCTTCGGAGACCCCTTGGGGCCGTAGGCGAGGCCCCGGGCACCACGGATGATGAGGGCCCAATGAGGCACCAAGGGAAGGTCACGGTCAAGTAGGAACGCAAAGAGCTACGGAAGCGCCTCAACCTGGAGGAGTGGATCCTGGAGCAGCGGATCCTGGAGCAGCTCATTCGCCTGCCAGCAAGAGGAGATCCCGGAGCTGGAGACTGATGTGGATAACTCCTGGACGTGGAGGGCGATGACACCCGAGCTTCCAGGGTCAAGAAGCCGCTGGTGGACTGTTAAAAACCCACTGAGGTCTTCATCTCTGGCCTGCTGGACAAGATTCGGGGCATGCAGAAGCTGAGCACACCCCAGAAGAAGTAAGGGTCCCCGACCCAGGTGAACGATGGCTCCCACAGGACAATCGCTGACCCCCACCAACCTCGTAGCAACAGCAATACCGGGGGGCCCTGCAGCCAGGCCTGCTGCCATGAGCGCGGCTCCCCACGCCCCTGGGCCAGGGACCTCTTCCCTGCCCCCTCAGTTTTCCATTTTGGGTTTTTTAATGATTATTAAACTGATGGGAGTTTTTGAGTTTTTATATTGACTGCGGCGCAGGCTCTTTAATAAAGCTAGGATACGCCTTTGGTGCAGTTAAAAAAAAAAAAGCAACAGAAATACAGGGTATGGGATACTTACGAATTCCCTCAATAAAGATATGTAAGAAAAGTATACCAAAAATTGGGAAATTCTATTGAAGGACATTAAAAAAGAACTAAATAAACACAGTATAACATGTTTGTGGGTGAGAAGACCCATTATCATAAGAAGACAAATTTTCATAATGTATCTGTAAAACGTCTGAGTAATTCCAACAAAGCAAAACAGGGCTCCACATTCCTGAAACATATTTTAAAGTGTAAAGAGCCTGGTATGGCCAAAACAATTGTGAAGGTGAAATACTATAGAGCAGTTAAACAAATCAACATGGATAAATCTCCAAAAAAATGTCGGAGGGAAACATACAGTATAATACAATTCATGTCCATTTTAAAACACTCCCTCCAAAAGGCCTAGACACACCTGGGATTGGCAGTGGTGTGACTACAGAGGGAGGGTGGGTGCAGATGGGCATGAGGCGGGGTAGGGTTTTAGGAATACCTAAAATGTATATTTTTGGAGAAAGAAGAAAGAACACATGCCAACAAATAGAGCAAATAGCATCCGATCACAAATATGAATATCTAAAATTTTCTATATAATTTGGAAATTAGGTAAAAATTGAGTTTTTGGCCCGTATTTTAATGAAGAATTAAATTTATGCCCAGCTTGTTTGGGAGGCATACAAGTCTTAACAACAACAAAAAAAACCCAACTCCCTGCTGAGCCAGAGAATGCAAACTCAGTCACCTGGATTCCTTTCTTCCAGTGCAACACTGACCCAGGCACAGTTGGGATCATCTTCACATCTGGTTTGTGGTCTGAGCTGGTTAATGTTTAACCTGCATCGTTTAAGCCTAAGCTCACACCATAGTCTTCATTACACAAACTAATTCGCTTGGGGAAAAAAAAAAAGTTAGCATCCATTTAAACATCAGTGCTGGAAATACACCTGTCTGTCATACAGAGTCCCATAGTGTTCTATAGGCTTGATATGTTTATAATTTGAAACATTATTTTTAAAAGAAACACTGTTCAGAACAAAAAACATACCAGTCTTATGACATAATGAAAAGACATCTAAAATCCTATGTTGCCTTGGACAGGACCAGTGCTCCCTGGTCCCATCACCCACCTCAGCTGCTGGACTCAATGCCAGTGATTCTTTCCCTTTTCCAAAAATCAAAGCCTCCTACAAAGAATGAATATTTGTCAGACTTGAAAATATTCCCAAGAATATGCCATAGGCTCAGAAGACAACTTAAAAAGAAGGATTCCAGAAATGTTTGGGGCCATAGCAACATCGATGGAAGCATCGAAGGATTACATCTATCCCAAGGTCACTAGTTTGAAGAGAGCAAAATCCATTTATACTGTAAATCTGAATTTTCTTTAATTCAGCAGCGGCAACTAAAGTCACTCCTCTCCTGACTGTCAATGTCATCTAGTATGGGAGTCAACACACCACACAGCTACGAGCGATGTTGGAACCAGCATGAAAAATGACACCACACCCTTACAAAGAGCGTGCCATTCAACACAGGGCTCACGCAGTGGTTGTAAATTACTGCAGATCCTCGCAGCATCCGGGTGGATTTACCTAGGTGTTTGGCTCAGAAACTTGGAAATTTGTTAATCAAACGCTGAACCCCATGGGTCAGTAGAAAGGAAACACTATTTTCACAGTGAGATCAGATCCAGCAGCTGCGATAAGGGCAGGGCACCACGAGGGAATGGCAGAGGAATCAGAGAAGCTGATCGGCTTAGAGGGAGGCATGCCCAAGCAGCAAACGTTGCCCGCATGGTTTCTGAAGCTGCTCACCCTCAAGTCCAATAAAAATCAGAAGAAGAGCCTGCAAGCCCCCATCCCACTCTGTGGACAAGAGTTCCCTTGTCCATCATCAGTTCATCACACAAAGCCTGCATTATGTGTACAACTTACATTCAGCAAAGCACAGACATGTTTGTTCACAAATGTGTATTTAGTTCATGAGTATTTATTGAGTGCCTACCATGGCCGAGTGCAGGACTGGTATACAAACGGTGACCTGAAAAAGCCGCGTCCCTGCCCTCATCAAGTGTGGGTAAATTAAGTATGCTGTTCACAAAACCAATGACAAATTTCTTCTAAGAAGGCTTTAATTCTCCCCTCATTTGTTGCTGTAGGAATCTGCCTACAAAAGGGCTCCGACTCACCTTTTAAATGTGCAAGATTACACACTATCCCTATAAACTCCCACATGTTGAGACTGCCATGTTCATGGCTCCTGACCATTTAAACTGGTAAGACAGAGTCTTTAATACATAATTCATCTTACTGAAGAATGTATCCACGCTTCATTTTACAGGAGCTATTTGATGATTAACCTCGCTTACTCGACAAGGGACTCGACTGGCAATAAAGGCTAAAGTTTCTTCTTTGCTTACTCTATGCCAGGCACTGTTAAGTATTTCCCACGTACTAACTCATTTAGTCTTCACAACAATACAGCCATGTGGGTATTACTTTTATCCTCAATTTACAGATGAGGGTAAATGAGACATTCCCAGGTTCACAAACCTGCCCAAAGTCACACAGCTGGTAAATGGTTGAGTCACAATTCAAATTGTGGTCCAAGCTCTTTACCACTCACAAAACTGCCTCCGAGACAAAAAAGATGGAGGTAAAACCTGATGGCCACACACTAATTCTTATACACATGGATCTCATCCAAAAAGGAAGATGGCAGAAGCTGACAACTGTAAAGCAATAAAAAAAAATACTTTAGAAAGGTCAACAATCTGCATGGGGTGGGGGTGGGGGGTGGAGGGTTGACAGACTTGGTCACTAAAATACCTTGGAGGGCATTTCAGAGTGGAAAGGGCATCTCAGAGTGGAAATTGTTTTAAGTGGGAAGCAGGGGATGGGTGATGAGGAAGTTGAAGGCTGCCAGCACAAGGGACTGATCGTAAGCGTGGCGGGAGAGTAAAGGAAACGTACAGAAGTCCAGCTCCGAGTGAAAGCAAGTCTAAGGAAAAGGACAGATGTTCTATTTAGTGTTGGAGAAACCTGAGCATCCTTACAGAAACCGGTAGAAAGAGGAAGAAATGCAGGCATGAAAAGCAGAAAAACAGATGACACGTTCATGAAGAGGGAGGACGGGCTGGAGAGGGAACCTTTTGAAAGAAGGATAGACAAGTTTTTGATAAAAGAGGAGGAAAGTTTTCTAATTAGGTGGAAAGGAGATCAAATGAGAGAGATCCTATTAGATCACCTTGAAATTATCAGGAAAACAGGAATCAAGGTCATCTGCTAAGACTGAAGGAGATTTGAAGAGAGGGAAACGTTCTGATAACGACCACAAGAATCAATACGGTTTGTGTGTGTGTGTGTGTGTGTGTGTGTGTGTGTGTGTGCACGCACACACACCCACACACGAGAACAGACACACCCTTTGATTAAAATACTTCTCTAAGAAACTGTAAATAACTCCTCAAGGAAGTCTACTTCTAGTATATATTTTAGGTTTTTCTCCCACATCAAAGCTATGGTTTCTATCTTCGTATATAAGTCTATTCTGAGATACTGTGCAGAGGAGGGGACGATGTGAAACAAGAAAAGTTCATTTGTCTCAACTTCTATGGAGGCAATAATATGATAAAGAGGCAAGGCTCAGTAGAGAAATGTTAGTATCTTATAAGGCCCTGAAACACTTGTTAATTAATTTTTCAGAAGGAAGGTTTTATTTCAATGGTAAGAATAGTTATCATCACCAAGGCATAGGAGAGAGAAAAAAAAAATCAGGGGACCTAAGAAGTGAGGAACAGAGACTAAGCATGGTCTGACGGCCACACACTAATTCTCATACATGTGGACCTCATCCAGAAAGGAAGATGGCAGAAGTGACAACTAAAAGGCCGGCAGCTGCCTCTGGGACTGGTTCTTCCAGACAAAGGAACAGGAAGGGAAGCCTGCTTCCTTATACCGACCCAGGATCGCGATTTCCCGCAAAGGAGCCAGATGGGCTATAAAATTCTTCAAAGGTAGAAATATCAATTCACTCAACAAATATTTCCTTAACACCTATGTTCCAGACACTCAGCTAAATGCTGGGGAGAGAGAAATTACTGGCTTTCCTGTATTAGTTTATCTACGGCTGTGTGGATTAAAACTACTCCAAAACTCAGTGGCTTAAAATAACAAAACAATTGTTATCTCACAGTTTCAGAGGAAGTGGCTCTGGCTCAGGGTCTCTGTGTTGGGGGTCCCCCAGGGTCAGTGACCACTAGAATGATGCACAGGAGTCACATATGGTATTACTTATAGCTCTGATTTATTACAGCAAAATCAGCAAAGGGTGCCTGGAGTGAAGTCCGTAGGAAACCAGGCACGAGCTGCCAAGAGTCCTCTCCCTACCAAGTCACACAGGACAGGCTTAATTCCCCAGCATCGTATTGTGACTACAATTTGTGAAATGTTCTCTACCAGAGAAGCTCATCAGAGACTCAGTGCCCGAGGTTTTTATTGGTGGCTGTTCACATACCCACCCTCTGTCTAGCACATACCAAAATTCCAGACTTCCAGATAGAAGCAGGTGTTCATGATAAAAATACTGCTTGCACAGTTTAGGGACAGTCAACCACTCTCACCATCAGTTAGAGAATGGTGAGAACCCTCCCTAAATCCAAGCTCCCAGATGCCAGCCAAGAGCCAATCTTGCAAGCAGGACTTTCTAAGGATGGCAGTTTCAGGCCTGCTATGTGAATTCTTTTCTATGCAGTGTCCCATGAGGTTGTAGTCAAGGTGTCAGCTGGGGATCCTTCATCTGAAGCCTTGACTAGAGCTAGAGGTACGCTCATAAGAAAGCTCTCGCATGCAGCTACAGGCTGGAAGTTCTTCCCTGTGCAGGGCTCTCCACGTGGCTGCCTGCACATCCTCAACATATGGCAGCTGGCATTCCCCCACGGCAAGTCATCCAAGAGAGTAAGAGATCAAGAACATGCCCCAAATGGAAGCCACAGTCTCTAATACACTAATCTCCAAGTGACATATCATCACTTCCACTGCTGGTCACAAAGACCAACTCTAGTACAATGTGGGAAGAGGAGGGGATGCCAAGAGTCAGGGGTCATGGTGGGCTGTCTTGGAGGGTGCCTACCACAGCCTACCCTCTGGCTCCCAATGATTCAAATCCCTCCTACATGCAACATACACTAACCCCTCCCACGGCCCCTAAAAGTCTCATCCCATCACAGCATCCGTTCCACGTCTAGACGCTTGTCATCTAGATCATGTCTAAGTACAGATGAGACTTCTTCGGTATAGTCTCTGATGTATGGCTCCTCTCAATCTGTAGACACCTGTCACTCAAGCGACACACACTCAACACGCAATGGTGGGACAAGCAGAGGATACCTGCTATAAACACTCCTGCTCGCAAAGGGGGTGATGAGGAGCACGTAGGGGTAGCAATTCCAAACTCCTGCCGAGCAGATGTTCCTTGATTTGGTCTAGAGGTGAGGTCTGAGAATAGTTCTCTGTGACCCTAATGCCACCCTCCGGGCTCCTGGTTTTGGCCTCTCCATCATCTTTCCATTTTCATGAAGGGTAAAATGCGTTTGCAGAGGAGTAGTTTCCTCAGCTTGCCTCCTATTCGTTGATGCCTGGGGGTCCAAAGACTTCTCTTCCTTTTGTTCTATGTTCCTTTCATTTCAAGCTGATGGTGCCACTCCAAGTACGACTCTTAAAAACTCTGAAGGTCTTTTGTGACTCCTTTTAGGATTCATTCCATTAGACCAAAGCCCCACCCACCCATCCCTGTGCATTTGGTCCTTCCTCACCCTGGGCTTTTGCTGGGGTGCCATGTCCCTGAGCCTCCAAGAAGCGCTCTTGTTTGATCAAGTGGATCTGTGAAGACAAACCCTTAATCTCTTTAGAGGACTTTTTGGCTGGCTGCTTGGTACTCTGAGACACCATCTTTGATTCTGTGAGAATTTAAGATTTTGCAGTCACACCCTTGGCTTCACGTTTGGAGCTTGTTTTCCTAAAAGTGGCCCAAATTTGATCTTTGCTTAGAAGCCATTTCTTGCTGCAAATCTTCAAAGACAGCTAGTCCTTGCTCTTTTTTGCTGACTGCTTCTGCCCTCAGCTTCTCTCTTCCTGCAATTTTACTATAAGCAACAGGAAAAAAACAGAAGGCACTTTCAACGCCTCGGTTAGAAATCTCCTTAACTGTATCACCTAGTTCATTAGGTACATTTTTTTTATTTTCCACATTACTGCAGGCACCAGTATGGCTAAATATCTTGCCACCACATAACAGACTCACCCTTTCCCAGTTCCCAGTATTATTTTCCTGTAAGCCTTCACTGGCAGCCTCCTGAAAGTCCAAACTTCTATAGACAGTGTATTCAAGGTGCGTTAAGCTTTTATTAACCTGTTCCTCAAAGTCCCTACAGCTTTTTCCACTGCACACTGCCAAGATTCAAGGCCACTACCACATTTTAGTGTTTCATTATATCAGCACCCCACTTCTACTACCAAAATCTTATTAGTTACCTATTGCTGTGTAATAAGCCATCCTGATTAAAACAATAAGCATCTACTGTCTCACACGCTTTCTGAGGGTCAGAAATTGGGAGCCTAAATTTAGACAGATTGGTTTCAGCTCAGGGTCTCCCGTGAGTTGCAATCAAGACGATGGGCAGAGCCTGTAACAGCTGAAGGCTCAACAAGGGGAAGATCTGCTTCTAAACTCACTCACGTGGTTGTTGCCAGCCGACCGTTTTTTATTAGCTGCTGCCACGTGACTGAGTCTCTCTCCATGCGTTGCCTATTTTCCCAGCCCAGCAGCTCTGGCTTTCCATAGAATGAGTGGTCCAAGAGAAAGAGCCCAACATGGAAACCTCAGTCACTTATAACCTAATGTTGGACATGAAAAACCATCACTTCTGTAGTAATCTATTTTCAAAGGCGTGAATACCAGGAGGTGAGGATCACTGGGGCCCATCTTGGTGGATGGCTACCACGTTTCCTACCTGGAAGTCTAATGGAATGATAGCCATCAACAACTACTTACAATAAAATTTAATAAGGGCCATAAAAAACACATGGGAGAAGTTATCACCAGCTTACCCTGAGGAGTCAAGCTGGTGTGACAGAGGAGGTGATGTGTATGTAATTTAGGGCCCTAAAGGGATGAATGAGATTTGTCAGACACATGGAAGAGCCTCGGCCTGCCGGAAGCTTCCCATGCATTTCTCTTTTTGCATATCCTACCTGCCTGGTAAATTCAATAACCCCAAAGCTCTTCCTAAGAGCAACTATGGAACGACTTAATTTAATATCAGTGTTTCTGGAGGACACATTACCATTTAATAGCTGAATCAAAAGCATAATGGTAGATGGCAAACGCTATGCTTGGAAATGTCTCATGTAAAGGTCAAACTTAAGGGGGAAAAATGACAGACGAATAAAGCAAAAATACACTGTTTGATAACAAATGTCAAAGTCAGAATAAATGCCCCTAATTTGGTAAAGCACACAACTCTTCAACACATAATAGTGATTACTTAAATAAGAAGGCAAGAAGAAAGATGTGGAGATGGAGAAAGAAATGCTAACCAAAGGACCTCCACGTGAAACAGATGCAAAGCACAGTTTAAAGAGTAGGTGGGGGCTTCCCTGGTGGCGCAGTGCTTGAGAGTCCGCCTGCCGATGCAGGAGACGCGGGGTCGTGCCCCGTTTCGGGCAGAGCC
>NW_006776141.1:366294-371663 GCF_000442215.2 Lipotes vexillifer | reverse complement strand
GCTGGGCCCGTGAGCCATGGCCACTGAGCCTGCGCGTCCGGAGCCTGTGCTCCGCAAATGGGAGAGGCCACAACAGTGAGAGGCCCGCATAACGCAAAGAAAAAAAAAAAAAAAAAGAGTAGGTGGAAAACTAGATTAGGCAAGCACACTGGAGTATGAAAGCTAATTTTTCATTTCTTATTATAAGTGATAAAATCTTTTTATAAAAATCTGTAAATAAGCATAAGAAAGAAAGTAAAATTCACCCATAACCTTAAATTCTAGGGATAACCACTAACTGGATTATAGACTATACCCTTGTAGACTGCTGCATAGATAGGTAGAGAGATACACATGTACCACACACACATATATGTATGTATATATGCATGTATGTATGTATATGTGTGTGTAATTTTGGAAATATGTCATTTTTGGAAATGGCTCCATGTTTTTCATGAATATAAAATTAACACACAAATATTAAATTCACTTATGGGTAATGCATTCTAAAGTCTAAATATTATGGAGACGTATGAGGGAGAGTAAAATTCACCTGTACTTCTTTTACTCAGGGGGAAAAACACTTTACTGTTAACATCTAGTATTCTTCTTACAGGTATATTCAATGCAAATATGATTTTAATGCAAAAATAGGCTCATGCTGTTTTGTTAAGTGCTTCTCTCACTTAAAAGTACATGGTAGCTACCTTCCTCCATGAACACGTGTACACCTACAGTATTTTTAATGACTATATAGTTCCACAATAGGTATGTACCATAACTTATTTAACCAGTCCCTACTGATGAGCATTTATGCTGCTCCCAATTTTCCATCATTGTCAACGAGCCTCAGCACTGATACCTTTATGCACACGTCTTTGCACACTTACTGGTTACTTCGTCAGGATAAACTTCCAGAGTTAGGTCTGTTATGTCAAAAGACATTCACTTATTTTTTTAAATTTTATTTATTTATTTATTTATTTTCAGCTGTGTTGGGTCTTCGTTGCCGAGCGAGGGCTTTCTCTAGTTGCGGCGAGCAGGGGCTACTCTTTGTTGCGGTGTGCGGGCTTCTCATCACGGTGGCTTCTCTTGTTGCAAAGCACAGGCTCTAGGTGCGCAGGCTTCAGTAGTTGTGGCATGTGGGCTCAGTAGTTGTGGCTCGCGGGCTCTAGAGCGCAGGCTCAGTAGTTGTGGCGCACGGGCTTAGTTGCTCCACAGCTTGTGGGATCTTCCCAGACCAGGGCTCAAACCTGTGTCCTCCGCACTGACAGGCAGATTCTTAACCACTGCGCCACCAGGGAAGCCCAAGACATTCAGTTTTAAAGAACTTCTATGCATATTGCTGCATGTCCCACCATAAATGTTATACCAATGTATACCCACACCAAGAGTACAGAAATGTCTCTGGCCACCACCTTCACCATTACTGAGTGCTATAAGCACATACAGTCTTAATTTTCATTTCTTCAGACATGAACGATAATATATTAAGACAATACACTTTAAAATGTTTAAAGATCATTTAAACTTCTTCTTTGTGAATTACACATCCTTGTTTTTTACCAAATTTTCACGGAAGTGTTCACTCTTTTCGTATTCATTTGTTAAGTGCCCTCCCACCCAAATGCACACCCATTCACACCCTGGCAGCAAAGTGTTATCAGCAGAACACAAATAAGAACACACAGGGTTAGGAAAATGTTGAGCCACATTCAAATTTTCCTGACTCCAAAACTCAGCCATTTCCCACAGTGGTGCAGACTATGCTTAGGCCTCTTCAGGACTAAGAGCCGGCATTCCCAAACCGCTGTTCATTTCAAACTCCTGACACCCGCTTCTCAGCCCACATCAGTTTAAGCAGGCATAGCATTTTTGAGGATGCCCAGGTGATTCAGTGGGCAGCAACGTTTGGAACCACGGACCAAAGATTCCATCCCCCAGCTGCTGGGAATGCTGCTGGCTCACAGCCCTTGGCTGTCAGCCCTCTCTCAAATTGCCCTTGGTTGATAAGAGTTAACTAATTTAAGCTCATGTCCCTTCTTGGGCCTGCTGCCTCCTACGACTGGAGGATATGAAGATACAAAGACCCATCCTTGGGACTTCCCTGGTGGTCCAGTG
Source organism: Lipotes vexillifer (assembly GCF_000442215.2). Classification (NCBI taxonomy): domain Eukaryota; kingdom Metazoa; phylum Chordata; class Mammalia; order Artiodactyla; family Lipotidae; genus Lipotes; species Lipotes vexillifer. The sequence goes on along the minus strand of NW_006776141.1, from coordinate 369,560 downwards.
CTTAAGACTCTGTGTTTCCACTGCAGGGGCCACGGGTTCTATCCCTGTCGGGGAAATAAGATCCCACGTGCTGCGCAGCGCAGCCAAAAAATAAAAAAAATAAAAAAAATAAAAACCCATCCTTGTTGCCCTACCTCAGAAAATCCCAGTTCCAGAATTCCCACTGGGTAGGAGGCCTCATGACTGCAGTGAAGCCCATCTTCTCCTTCTGCCCAATTTTGCCTCCTCCCCCTCCCCCCAAGTGCTGACCCTGAGAGATTCCCTAACAATGTCCTACACACTCATCACAGAGGCTGCTTCCTGAGGGGAACCAGCCTGTGTCATGACTACATGGACCTTCCCCTAAAAGAATAAACTTCCTCTAAAAGAAGAAACTAAACAAAATCTTCCTCAAAAGCCTTACATACAGCTGAAGGTAGTTACCAAAGCATAGTCAGAAATCCTTTCAGGTGGCGTTATTGTTTAATGAGAGTTTGTTTGGGGTGATGAAAAACTTTTGAAAATAGTGGTGAAGGTTGCACAAAATTTTGAAGGTAATGGATTAATGCCACTGAATTGTACGTTAAAAAGTTAAAAAGGCAAATTTTATGTTATATACATTTTACCACAATTTTCAAAAAGTAATAACGTAATATACCCCAAATCATTAAATTGTATACTTTAAATGGGTAAATTGTTCAGTAAAGTTGCAGGATACAAAATTAATGTACAGAAATCTGTAGCATTTCTACACATTCATAATGAACTATCAGAAAGAGAAATTTTTAAAAGCCACCCCATTTACAATTGCATCAAAAGGAAAATGCCTAGGAATAAATTTAATGGCTGAGTTTTGGAGTCAGGAAAATTTGAACATGGCTCAACATTTTCCTAACCCTGTGAGTTCTTACTTATGTTCTGCTGATAACACTTTGCTGCCAGGGTGTTGAACATGTGAATGGGTGTGCATTTGGGTGGGAGGGCACTTAACAAATGAATACGAAAAGAGTGAACACTTCTGTGAAAATTTGGTAAAAAACAAGGATGTGTAATTCACAAAACCCATATTACAACTGCATCAAAAGGAAATGCCTAGGAATAAAATGCCTAGGAATAAAGTTAACCAGGAAGGTGAAACACCTGTACTCTGAAAACTGTAAGACATAGAGGAAAGAAATTAAAGATGACACGTATAAATGAAAAGCTACACCATGCTCATGAATTGGAAGAATTAATATTGTTTAAATGTCCATACTACCCAAAGCAATCTACAGATTCAATGCAATTCTTATGAAAATATCCATGGCATTTTTCACAGAACTAGAAAAAATAATCCTAAAATTTGTATGGAACCACAACAGACCCTGAATAGCAAAAGCAAACGTGAGAAAGAAGAGCAAACATGGAGGTATCATGCTCCCTGGCTTCAAACTATACTACAAAACTACAGTAATCAAAACAGCATGGTACTAGCACAAAAACAGACACACAGATCACTGGAACAGAACAGAAATCCCAGAAATAAACCCACACTTACATGGTCAATTAATCTATGACAAAGGAGGCAAGACTACACAATGGAAAGGACAGCCCCTTAAATAAATGGTGGTGGGAATACGGGACAGCTACATGCAAAAGAATGAAATTAGATCACTTTCCTACCCCATATACAAAAATAAACTCAAAATGGATTAAAGACTTATATGTAAGATCTGAAACGATAAAACTCCTAGAAGAAAACATAGACAGTTTGCTCTTTGACATTAGTCTTGGCAATATTTTTTGGATCCGAATCCTCAGACAAGGGAAACAAAAGCAAAAATAAACAAATGGGACTACATAAAACTAAAAAAGCTTTTGCACAGTGAAGGAAACCATCAACAAAATGAAAAGACAACCTACTGAATGGGAGAAGATATATGCAAATGATATGTCCAACTGTTACCTAATGCAAGTCCATTTGCCCGACACACAGCGAGGTCAAACAATACCAAAACGTCAGAGTTTGAAGCAGAGAAAGGTTTATTGCAGGGTTATGCAAGGATATGGGTGGCTCATGCCTTAAAAACCCCCGAACTCCCCAAAAGCTTTCAGCAAAGCCCTTTTATAGGGAAGGTGAGGGAGGGATGTGGTTAGTTGTTGCAAACTTCTTGGCGTCAGATCCTTTGTTCTTGAGGTCAGGTCACGTGTTGGTCACAATGTTCCTGTAACCCTCCACCAAAACACATGTTATTCTTTGTTCTGACAAAAAAAGGGCAAGGTCCCAAGGCTCAACTTTCACCCTCTGAGGTTTAGGCCCTGGCTAAGAGGAGGGGATCCCTGAGCAGCTGGATACCCTGGCCTGGGAGTGTTCATCCAGTACCCAGTCTGGGCCCTCCCACCAGTGCCCAGGCCTGGCTGAGGAGGCAGATCTCAGCTGGCAGCACCCTCAGGGCCAGGTCCCCAGACCCTCCCCAGCCATCATTACTGAGGGAGCCAGGCACCCAGGACCCAGCCGACCCTCAGCCTTTTCATTTAAACTGGAGAGAACCATTTGTATAGGATCAATAGGAATAAACGTTGTAGCAAATACCCATCGGGTCAATTCCCAGCTCACAACAGCTTCCCTTCTTTGAGAATAGCCCCAGCCACAGAGGTGGACCTGAAGTAATGATGTACAGTGTCCTTACACCTTAACCCCGACCTCTGGCCACCTCCTAGGGGGAGACAACTAATCTAAGCTGGACTAATTTTTGAAACTTGAAAGGAGGGACTGAAGCTGGTTGAAGATGTTACCTTAATGGCAGTGTCCGTATACTCCAGTTGCTGAGGCCTCCACGGACTGCGACCCATGCAGACTGCTGCAGGCATTAGGTCACAGAGGAAGGGATGTGGGAGAGGTTCGCTGCTTCTTCAAGGCCTGGGCCCGGCCAGTGGGAGGCCTTGGTAAGAGCTCTGGAGCCCTGCAGGTCACAGCCCCCCAGCCTGTCCCCGGGCCCCCCAGCTCACCCGCCGGCCCCGAGGCTGGAGGGACTGGAGGCCCCCGGGGAGAAGGCCCTGATCTGCCTCTTACTGAACTTTCTGCCATGAGGACCACTGCAAGGCTCACCATTGGTGCCATGGGTCTCATGCTAATGGCTGCATGCCCTCCCCATACCTATTACAAAACAAGGGGTTAATATCCAAACTACATAAAGAACTCATACAACTCAATATCAAAAAAAAAAATCCGATTAAGAAATAGACAGAGGGGGCTTCCCTGGTGGCGCAGTGGTTGAGAGTCTGCCTGCCGATGCAGGGGACACGGG
>NW_006776141.1:353350-366122 GCF_000442215.2 Lipotes vexillifer | reverse complement strand
AAAAAAAAAAAAAAAAAAAAACTTGCAGTTATAAAATAATTAAGTCATGGGGATATAATGTATGGCATAAGGAATACAGTCAGTAATATTGAATTAGGGCTTCCCTGGTGGCGCAGTGGTTGAGAGTCCGCCTACCAATGCAGGGGACACGGGTTTGTGCCTGGGTCCGGGAAGATCCCACATGCCGCCGAGCGGCTGGGCCCGCGAGCCATGGCCGCTGAGCCTGCGCGTCTGGAGCCTGTGCTCCACAACGGGAGAGGCCACAACAGTGAGAGGCCCGCGTACTGCAAAAAATAATAATAATAACAATAATATTGAAATAATCTTATATGGTTTAAGACAGTAACTAGGCATACAATGGTGAGCATTTCATAATGTACAAAAATATAGAATCACTATGTTGTACACTTGAAACTAATATTGCAAAAGCCAATTTTACTTCAATTAAAAAAAAAGGTGAACCACTTGTTCTCCACAAAAAAATAGAATTAAAAAATAAATGGGTGAATCATTGATATGTGAATTATACCTCAATAAAGCTGTTAAAGAAAAACCTTTCAGTGCAGTGTAAAGACATGGTGGTCAACAAATGAATAAAATAGCAGCCTCAGCTCCATTAATCCATAGAACACTGACAATATTTTTAAGCCTTCATCCAGGGGTTTTCTTTCACTCACTATCTCATTCCCTAACATGCAGAAACAAAACACTCATTGATTTGTACTTTACGTATCTTTGGTCAGCAGTAATTCAGGATTTATATGCTGAGTGGTACAGGAAAAAGAATAAGCTATTGCTTGGGCCAGCTCCCAGGGTTAAGAATATTTAAAGACTATTGAGAGCTAAGATATTGGCAACATTACTAAATTCAGTTTTGCGGTAGCACAAGTGTTTAATTTAACTAAAGCACAAGTTCACACGTACAGAAAACCACCATGAAGCTAGACAACAGACCATTTCTAAAAGAGAAGCAAAACAGGCTTATTTATAAAACCAGAGTGTGCCAAAAGCAGCAGTGCCCAAAGAATATCAGATGCAAAAATCTCTCCCCAGTACACAGTCCACTGCCACTACTCCAGGATTTATAAAGTACTTCACATTTGCCAGCTCCTCCATAATCATTATCATTAGCCATCCCCAAGGAGCCCAGAAGTTTCCATTTTTTAAAAGACTGGCAAACCTCTTATATCAATGCATACCTTCCCTTAACAAAAGACTTCCATTCAATAAGGGCCAAACCTCCAATAAGAGTAACGGTCATTTAAATTCTGTGGTTTCTTGCTCCTGGCCCTCCACAATCAATGTACTACCAGAAACCATGATGTTTTACAAAGCTTATACGCTGAAGTGCTTAAGAATGAAAGAAAATGCTAATGTCAAAAATGCCACCCAAAGCATAATGGAAAAAATAATGAGGGACTTTCCTGGCAGTGCAGTGGTTAAGAATCCACCTGCCAATGCAGGGGACACAGGTTCTAGCCCTGATCCGGGAAGATCCCACATGCCGTGGAGCAACTAAGCCCACGTGTCACAACTACTGAACCTGCACTCTAGAGCCTGCGAGCCACAACTACTGAGCCCGAGCACCTAGAGCTCGTGCTCCGCAACAAAGAGAAGCCACCGCAGTGAGAAGCCCAAGCACCACAACAAAGAGTAGCCCTGGCTCGCCGCAACTAGAGAAAGCCCGCACGCAGCAATGAAGACCCAATGCAGCCAAAAATTAATTAATTAATTTTTTTAAAAAAAGAAAAAGTAATGAATTTGGAGCTGGGAAACTTGACCTTCAGTCTTGAATCTGCTGCTCACAGCCTGTGTGACCATGGGCTAGTTAATTAACCACTCGGAATCTCAGTTCCTTTATCTTCAATAATGGGCTTAATGATCATACTTGCACTGCCTATCACACAGATTGCTGTGAGGTCAAATGAGATTAATGGCTATCTAAACATTTCAACAACTAAAGTTCTATAAAAATGTGAAAGAGTACTATAACACTTCTAAATCTCTAAAGAGCTCTGGAGAAACATAGCTCAGGGCCATTTAAGTATAACACAGCTGTTTAAATATGAGAGTGAGGAAGTGAATTCCACTGAGGGAAAAATATTAATCCAAGTTACCTCTTCTTACATGCATTTCATAACTCATTTGAGACCAAGCTGATTATGTTGTAGAAGCCACAGATGGAGGTGTGAAAGGAAATAAGAGTTAGAATATGCCCTTGATTTAGACCGATGAGATCATTTCCATCTGAAACTCTACAGTTGTCTGGCTTGTTGTTTGTTGTTGTATGTGTTGTTTTTGTTTATTATCACAGAAAGTACTGATGTAAAATATTCCATTCCTTTGGGGTTTGGGTATACTTACGTTTTTCTAGGAAAAACCCTGGAGAGACTAAATTTTCACAACCTGGTGTACCCATTCTCTAGTAGAGTTTAAAGGAATCCTGTGAGGTGAGACAAAAATCATCGATACGCTGATTTCATATTCTGCAAATGTATAACCTCTGAAATTTCAAAGTCAGGGACTGATTTCTTCCCGCTGAGTGGAGACTGAGATGGGAACTAGTACGTGTTCCAAACGTAGGGGAGCCACACGGCTTTGAGCAGTCGCCCAACTGCTCACATATGTGTCCCACCTCACAGGTTGCCAGGAGAGGCCACCGGCAGAGCCAAAGGCATCGTCAAGTCAGACACAAGCAACGGACCAAAGAATGAATCCTGAAATCCAGATCTAGATGATGTTCCTCTTTCCACCCACTGTGGTGGGGAGGGGAGAAATCAGGAGACATCCTGACACGCAAAGTCACGTGTGTTATTCAGGCACTGAAGAATTAGTCAACTTCAAAACAAAATTTTCAAGCTACTGTCTTCTCTTCTCTTTCCTTTCTGTATCAAACTCTTCATGAGAATGGTCCCCAGCCTTCTGTCTCCACTGACTCACCCCACTCTACACAGCCCTCTCAGGGGCCACGCAATGCGATGGTGGGATCACCACGTCCAGTGGCCCCTGGTGAATTTTTCTCCGCCTCCTGCGGCATGCTACACCGCTGGCCAGTCCTTCCACTGCGAACAGCTCCTCCTCTCGACTCCTCTGATGCAACACCCATCCTGGCATTCCACCTACTCCTCCCACTCCATTTGCTTATCCCTGTCCATCTCCCGGTTCTTGAGGACCTAAGTCCTCTGGATTCTGCTTTGGGCATCGTCCACTATCCACGCTCCCTCAGAGATCTGAGCTCTTCTGTGGCTCTCTATCCAGCTGTACGTGGCAATTCCTAACCACCTCTCTTGTCAAGATCGAGGCCATATTTCCAATCGCCTGCTCCATGTTTCCATTTATCCCCTCAGCACTTTATATCCAACATGGAACCCACCACCTTTCCTACAAAAACAAGCTCCTTCTCCCAGCTTTCCAAGTTTTGTTATTCTCACTTCTCACTATCAAAGCCATCCTTCTACTTCTCCCACACTTACAAGTTTCCAAGTCCCAGAAATGCTCAAGACATCCCTCATATCCACTGCTTCCTTTGTATCCTCATACAAAGATATTGGGCTTCCCTGGTGGCGCAGTGGTTGAGAGTCCGCCTGCTGATGCGGGGGCCACGGGTTCGTGCCCCGGTCCAATAACTTATGTGGATCCTTGTTACCAGTATCTTCTGATCTCAAAACATTCTGCACCACAGTACCAGGTAATTCTTCCTGAAGTAATGTGTGTGTATCACAGCCTTGTTCAAAAATTGCCACTGCTTCTTCTTTTCACGTCCAGATTCCCAATCCTAATGTCTAAGGTTCTCCATAATCTAGCCTTATCTCTGCTAAAACCCTAGACAGTCACAATGTTCAGATGAGTTTGCATTCCTAGCTGTTTTCCTAAACTTGCCTTGAAGTTTCCCCCTCCATCCAAAGGGCTCTTTGGTCCCTACCTCTCTACCCCCACAGCAGCTCCACCTGTTAAAATTACACCTTTTTCTTCAACACCTAGCTCAAACTACTTCACAATGAAACTCATCCTGAATCCTCTTGTCAAAAAAGGCCTCACATGCAAAAATATTTTTCACCATCCTTGGGGCTTTTACCACCATCTATAACAATAAAGTGCACATTTTCTCTCCTATTTTAGATCACAAGTCTCCCAAAGAGAGGGGCTCAGCATCATGGTTTGCTGAAAAGAGCACGAACTTTGAAAGAAAAATAACTGGGCTGTGTTTTCACTCGCACTAGTTAACTGACCCTGAATCTCTCCGATTTTAGTTCCATCATCTGTAAAAAGAACCCATGGTAATTACTGTGAATTGGCTTGCTTAACTCAAGGGTGGGCAAACCATGGCCCCCAGGCCAAAACCAACCCACTACTCATTTTCATAAATAAAGTTTTAGTGGAACACAACCATGCTCATTTACTTATGTACTTTCTATGGCTGATTTGCACTACGATGGTAAAGCTGAGTAGCTATAACAGAGATCACGTGGCCCAGTAAGACTAAAATATTTACCATCTAGCCCCTTAGAAAAAAAGACCCCCTCCTCCACCACTGCACTCTCTTTTTAGGTGGAGAGGTGGAATAATTAGAAATATTTTCCAGACTTCCCTGAACCTGGGGAGGGGGCATTAATTAGGTTCCACTAATTAGATGCATTCATGCAAGATGTTCTGCAAGGTAAAAGTAAGACGGGGGCCATTTCTGGCTCCTTCTTGACTGTTCACTGCTGTCAAGGACAGTCATGGAAACATGAGACCTTTTAACCTCAGCAGGGTCCCAGCACCCTTTCTCCAGCTTTCTGAGGGTCCAGAAGCAGTTACAGCAGTAGTGGCAGCCATAGTGGCTTTCTGGTCCCAGCTTCCCCATCCTGGGATGCCAGCTGCCGGGGTGTGCTCTGAGTGTGGTTCCACATTGTTCTGGAAATCCTTCCCCAAGGCTGGCCCTCCCAGTGGTTTTTAAGCACCGAATTCTCTGTATTAAATCCCTCTTGTTTAAAACTTATGGCCAAGTTTCTGTGTCTTACACTGACCTCTAAATACCCAGAGCGAAATGATAAATATCTAGTTGAGTTACTGAGACATAAAACAATAATATCTGTGACTATGCTTCACAAACAGTAAACCTAATGTTTTCTGTAGGTCTTCGTCTCCTCCCCCATACTCTGCCCCCACCCCCGACCTAGCACAGGGCCTCTCAGTCCCACAACGCAGTCGTCATCTCTCTTCCCTTCCCACTGTGCTTGAGAAACCTCATCTCTCCTTCCAGCTTCAATAACCACGTAGATCAAGGGATAACCTATTTGAAGACATGGACATTTTGAAAGTTGATACAAAGCTAACTCTCCAGAGTAATGTTCATACACTACATTTTCAAAGAAATTTCTGAGGTTCATGGACCTGTTGAATTGTATCTCTGGACCTCTAGGTTATGAAACCCTGATCTCATACGTCAGTGAATGTCCAAACCCGTATCTCAAGCCAGGTTTTTCTCATTAGGTTAAGACTGATGTATGCACTTCCCATTGGCAACGCAAACTCAACGTGTCCACTTGTGCTTTTATCTCCCTGCTGCTCTTCTCTCTGTTGTTTACCACGTAAGTAAACTAGCATCCCCCAAAGGTGTGGACATCATTCAGACATCTTTCCTTCCTTCTCCATAGACAAATGCCAGGTCCTGACAATTCTACATCCCTAGTTGCTTTTGAATCTATCTGCATTCCCATCTCAGTTTTCAGTAATTTGTCCAGCCACCCCGATCTCTAATCAAGATTGTTGCAGAAGTCATTGAATTGGCCTCTCAGCTTCTACTCTGTCCTCTCCAATCCGTAACAACATGCATGACAAATTTAATCATGTTTTTCCTCTGTTTAAAACCTCAGCATCAGCCTGCTCCATGCCTCCCCGAAATGGCTCTATTCCACACCACCATTTGAGCCACGGTTCCCAGAATTTCAGTCTTTTGTCTCCCACCAGGAGCTCATGATACTCCCTCCTCATAATGTCCCTCCTCACATTTTGAGTTGCTACTGCCACTCCCTTCTACTCCACCTCTTTCTGCCACTCCACATACACACACACACACTTGCCTCCTGGCGAGCCCCTTATCCTTCTGTTCTCAGTTTAGATATCATTCAATTCCCTTATTCATCAAATGTTTACTGAGCCTCTACTCTATGACAACCCCTGGGCTAGCACTAGAGACAGAGCAATAAAAAGATAGTTGCAATCCTTGTCCTGACAAAACTCAATCTTATTGGGACATTAGATCAACAATGACAAGTATGATGATCTCCCAGTCACTGCCAGTTCCAACCCCAGACTGTGTCAGGATCTTGCACCCTGGATCCCATACCCCACACCTGTGATCCCCCAGCCCCACTGCCAGTGTTGTCTCATCCATCTCCCCGTCTCTATCTATAAACTCTTTACAGGCAGGACTGTGTGTTACCTGTCATTTTATTTATTATCAACACCTGGTACTGTATCTGGCACCCAGGAATTGCTTAGTAAAACCCTATTGATTAACAAAGATCCAGTCCATGAATATCAGCTTAATGAGTCAGTTCTGCTTCGGAGAGGCCCTATAAGGGGAATACAATGGAAACAACTGGGGTGGGAGTGGGGGTCCTCACGGTTTGCTTGTCTAGGCTTTGCCAAGGCCTCAAATCACAGGTAACATGCTTCTAACTAACATCAGACTTGCTGACTGCATTTCAAGTTAAGCAGCTATTCCCAGCAGCCCTTCCTGCCTCCAAGGTAAATACCTGCGTCCTCAACAGTGAACCTAATTAGAGGCACCCCCCGGGGAAGCTGGAGGCCTCAGGGGGCCACTCACCAAGCTATGCCTTTGGTCACTGGATCCTAAACAACACAGAAGGCAGGTAAGCACAGGGGAGTCTCAGCTGCCAGGAGTGGCCCAGGAGCTTTGCTCCAAATTCCCTGCTAGGCCAGCCCTGCTTCTTCGTGCATAAACTACCACATCTCTTACTGTGTCAAACTGGTGGGGGATGAGGAGAAACAAAGAAAAACTGGGGAGTAACCATGCCCTCCTTTATGAAAAATAAGAAAGCAGGCTGGATAAATGCCAATAAGATTTTCTTGACTCTGTAACAATACAAGTGAACGATTATGGAGGGCCTGCTTGGGGCCAGGGTCTAACCTCTTGATGTGCATTAAATCATTTAATCCTCTCAAGGTTCACTGGAGGTGACCACCATTATTATCTCATCTACAGATTAATGTCCAAAGGCCCAGTGAGATTAAGAAGCCTCCCTCAGGAGGCCCCCCAGCCAGTAAGTGACACAGCAAGAGACAAAAGTGCAGACTGACTCAGAGCCCAGGATCAGATGCTCTGCCCTGACTTCTGACTCTGACTTCCCGGGGCGGGGGGGAAGAGGGGTGATGGGAGTGATGGGAATAGGCAGGACCAAGAACACACTCTCTGCATTAAGGGGCAGCCCCTCAGTCTGGCCAATTATCGCCACGCAGTAATGAGGGTCTGATGTTCCCAGATCTATTTTTCAAAAAAAGGCAGAAATCCAGATTTTTAAAAATTGGGGATGAGGAAAGGGAAGGATCACAGAACGCTTTCACCAGAGGGACTGAAAGGAATACAATAACAGTAACTGAGATGAGATTAAGAGGGAGGAAGAGGTTTGGAAGGGAAACCCTGTGTATCCAGTTTTGACCTGCTGAGTTGCCAGTGCTAAAGCTGCTAAGAGGGATGTCACAGCTCTGAGGCTGGAGCTGTGGACGAGAGGTGCAGATGACAGAGAAGACTCTGGCTACTTTGTTATCTGGCCACCCCACCTCAGCCCTCAGTTCCACCTAGAACAGGAGGAAAAACACTGTTAAACACCCCATCTTGTTTGTTCTGAGGATGGTGAAAACACCAGGCTGGTGTCAGTTTCCTGAGGCTGCCGTAACAGTACCACAAACTGACTGACAGAAATGTACTGTCTCACAGTTCTGGAGGCTAGAAGTCTGAGATCAAGGTGTCAGCAGGCTCCTGTTTCCTCTGAATGCTCTAGGGAAGCATCAGCTCGAGGCTATTCTCCTAACTTCTTGTAGCTCCTTGGTCTGTGGCAGCATAACTCCAGTCTTTACATGGTGTTCTCTCTATGTGTGTCTGTGTCCAAATGTTCCTTTTTGTAAGGACACCAGTTGTACTGGATTAGGGGCCCCATTTTACTCCACTATGACCTCATCTTAACTAATTATATCTACAATGACTCTACTTCCAAATAAGGTCACAATGTGAGGCAAAGAGGGTTGGGACTTCAAGGTATGGTTATGGGGAGAGACACAATTCAACCTGTAACAAAGCTGTAAACCGCAGTTTCCTTTCTTCCAGAGTTGGGATCTCTAAGAACAGGATTAAGGCATGCCATCATTTATTTATAGAAAATTACTATGTTTAATTGAAACCATGTAAGTCCCACAGGGAATATAAAAATGAATTTGATCCCATTTCTCAAGGACCTTCCAATGGAGCTGGAGGGAGAGGACATACACAAAAACTATCCTACAAATAAGTAGGTTATAATTGACTTGAAAATAATATAAATACTGTAAGAATCAAATAGGGGGAAAGAAGTCACTTTTGTCTGTAAAAATCAAGAATTGATCCTTAGATAGAGTTTGATTACAGGATTGAAGAGGCCCATAATTCTAACAGATGGAGACTTGTGGTTGGGACAGAGAAACTGAAGACATTCCAAGTAGATAGAACAGGTTGAGCAAAGAAAAGAGAAAGTACAAGCTGTGTTTGGGTCAGGTCTGTTTGCCCAGAGAATTGGGTATGTACTGTGGAGTCATATGATAGAAGACTAAAATTATAGTTTGGGAAACCTTAATTGGCAGGAAAAGGAGTTTTGTATCTAAATTAGTAGGCATCTGGAAGTAATTTAGGAGGCCAAGAAAAGTAGTTCCTCTAATACTGGCTGAACACTGCTCCATCTGGGGAGATATATGGACAACCACGTATATGATGCTCCTAGGTCCTCAATCAGATTCAACTCAAAATTGACTTCATGGAAACACACTATAACCATCAAAAACCAGAGACAAAGAGAGAATTTTGAAAGCAGCAAGTGAAAAGGATTCATCACATAAAAGGGAACTCTCATAAGGCTATCAGTGGATTTCTCAGTATAAACCCTGCAGACCAGGAGAGAGTGGGACAAGATAGTCAAGGTGCGGAAAGAAAAAAACTACCAAACAAGAATACTTCATCCAGCTAAGCTGTCCTTTTGAATGAAGGATAAAGATTTCTCAGACAAACAAAAGCTGAAGGAGTTTATCACCACTAGGAATACCTTAAGGGAAATGCTAAAGAGAGTTCTCAAGCAGAAATGAAAAGATGTTAATTAATAGCATAAAAACATATGAAAGTATATAACTCCCTGGTAAAAGAAGTTATATAGTCAAATTCAAAATACTCTAATACTACAAAGGTGATGTGTAAATCACTTAATTCCAGTATAAAAATTAAAAGAAAAAAAGGGATTTAAAATAACTACTGGTACAATAATTTGGATATGGATACATAATGTAAAAAGATGTAAATTGTGACATCAAAAACATAAAATGTGTGGGGTGGGTAGTAAAAGGTAGAGAGTAAAAGGGTATGTGATTGAAGTTATCACCATAAAACAGACTGTTATAACTGTAAGATGTTTTATGTAAGTCTTATGGTAACCTCAAGGCAAAAAACTATTACAGACACACAAAAGAGAAAGAGAAAGAAATCTAAATATAACACTAAAGAAAAATCATTAAATCACAAGGGAAGAAAGCAAGAGAGGAACAAAGGAACTACTAAACAGCCAGAAAACAATTACAAGATGGCAATAGTAAGTCCTTACCTATCAATAATTGTTTTAAATGTAAATGGATTAAATTCTCCAATCAAAAGACACAGAGTAGCTAAATGGATTAAAAAAAAAAAAAAAAAGACCCAATGAAATACTGCCTACCAGAGACTCATGTCAGCTTTAAGAATGCACATAGGCTGAAAGTGAAGGGATAGAAAAAGATATTCCATGAAAATGGAAACCAGAAGGGAGCAGGTGTAGCTGCACTTAGACAAAATAGACTTTAAGTCAAAGATCGTAATGAGACAAAGAAGGTCATTATATAATAACAAAGGGATCAATTCATCAAGAGTATATAATAATTGTAAATGCATGTGCACCCAACATTAAGCACGTGAATATATTAAGCAAACACTAAGAGATCTGAAGGGACTAATAGACAACAATACAGTAATAGTAGGGGTCTTCAGTACTCCACTTTCAACAATGGATAGATCATACAGACAGAAAACCAATAACGAAACACTGAACTTAAACTACACGTTGGATAAAATAGACCTAAAGTACATATACCTTCTAGCCAGCAGCAGCAGAATACACATCCTTCTCAAGTGCATAGAGAATATTCTCAAAGGTAAATCATATCTTAGGCTACAAACAGGTCTTAAGAAATTTAAGAAGATTAATATCATATCAAGTATCTATTCCAACAATAAAGGTATGAAACTAGAAATCAATAACAAGCGGAAAGGTAGAAAATTCACAAATATGTGGAAATTAACACACTTCTGAACGGTCAATGGGCCACAGAAGAAATCAAAAGGGATTTTTTTAAAAAAATTTTTTTTTTTTTTTGAAATTAACAAAAATGGAAATACAACATATCAAAACCTATGCGATGTAGCAAAAGGAGTTCTAAGAGGGAAGCTTATAGCATCAAACACCTATATTAAGAAACTAGAGGGCTCAGCCATAAAAAGAAATGAAACTGAGTTATTTGTAGTGAGGTGGATGGACCTAGAGTATGTCATACAGAGCGAAGTAAGTCAGAAAGAGAAAAACAAATACCATATGCTAACACATATATATGGAATCTTAAAAACAAAACAAAAAAATGGTCATGAAAAACCTAGGGGCAAGACAGAGATAAAGACACAGACCTACTAGAGAATGGACTTGAGGATACAGGGAGGGGAAGGGTAAGCTGTGACAAAGTGAGACAGTGGCATGGACATATATACCCTACCAAATGTAAAATAGATAGCTAGTGGGAAGCAGCCACATAGCACAGGGAGATCAGCTCGGTTCTTTGTGACCACCTAGAGGGGTGAGATAGGGAGGGTGGGAGGGAGGGAGATGCAAGAGGGAAGAGATATGGGGATATATGTATATGTATAACTGATTCACTTTGTTATAAAGCAGGAACTAACACACCATTGTAAAGCAATTATACTCCAATAAAGATGTTAAAAAAAAAAAAAGAAAAGAAACTAGAGGGACTTCCCTGGGTGGCACAGTGGTTAAGAATCTACCTGCCAATGCAGGGGACATGGGTTCAAGCCTTGGTCCAGGAAGATCCTACATGTCATGGAGCAACTAAGCCCGTGCACCACAACTACTGAGCCTGCACTCCAGAGCCCGCGAGCCACAACTACTGAGCCCATGTGCCACAACTACTGAAGCCTGCCTAGATCCCGTGTTCCGCAACAAGAGAAGCCACCACAGTGAGAAGCCCACGCACCACAATGAAGAGTAACCCCCACTCGCCACAACTAGAGAAAGCCCGCACACAGCAAAAAGGCCCAATGCAGCCAAAAAAAATTTATTTTAAAAAACTAGAAAGATTTAAAACAAACAACTTAACTTTACACCTCAAGGAAATAGAAAAAGAATAACTAAGGCCAAAGTTAGGAGAAAGGGAATAACAAAGATCAGAATGGATGTAAATGAAATAGAGACTATATAAATAATAGAAAAGATAAACAAAATTAAAAGCTCGTTCTTTGAAAAGATAAACAAAGCAGACAAAGATTTAGCAAGCCTAAGAAAAAAAAGGAGAGGAGACAAAGAAGTAAAATCAGAAATGAAAGCAGAAACATTATAACTGAAAGTACAGAAACAAAAGGATCATAAGAGACTACTATGAACAGTTATATACCAAAAAGGTGAATAACCAAGAAGTATTGGATAAATTCATACAAACATACAACATTCCAAGACTGAGTCATGAAAAAACAGAAAATCTGAGGAGACCAGTAATGAGTCAGGATATTGAATCAATAATCAAAAACCTCCCAACAAAGAAAAGCCCATGGTCAGATGATTTCACTGGTGAATTCTACCAAACATTTAAAGAATTAATATCAATCCTTCTTAAACTCTTCCAAAAAACTGAAGAGGAGGGGCCACTTCCAAACTTAATTTATAAGGGCAGCATTACCCTGATATCAAAGGCAGACAGACAAGGACACTGCAAGAAAAGAAAATTGCAAGCCAAAATGCCTGAAGAACATAGATGCAAAAATCCTCAACAAAATACTAGCAAACTGAATTCAAAAGCACATTAAAAGAATCATACGCCATAATCAAGTGTGATTTATCCTTGGGATGCAAGGATGGTTTAACATATGCAAATAAATAAATGTGATACAACACATTAACAGAATGAAGGATAAAAATCATAGGATCATTCTCAACATCACTAATTATTACAGAAATGCAAATAAAAACTACAATGAGGTATCACCTCACACCAGGTAGAATGGCCATCACCAAAAAGTCTACAAACGATAAATGCTGAGAGGGTGTGGAGAAAAGGGAACCCTCCTACACTGTTGGTGGGAATGTAAATTGGTACAGCCACTATGGAGAACAGTATGGAGGTTCCTTAAAAAACTAAAGATAGGGCTTCCCTGGTGGCGCAGTGGTAGAGAGTCTGCCTGCTGATGCAAGGGGTGCAGGGTCGGGCCCCGGGCTGG
>NW_006776141.1:328343-353338 GCF_000442215.2 Lipotes vexillifer | reverse complement strand
CACACTAAAGATAGAGCTACCATATGATCCAGCAATCCCACTCTTGGGCATATATCTGGAGAAAACCATAATTTGAGAAGATACATGCACCCCAGTGTTTATTGCAGCACTATTTACAATAGCCAGGACATGGAAGCAACCTAAATGTCCATCAACAGAGGAATGGATAAAGAAGATGTGGTGCATATATACAATGGAATATTACTCAGCCATTAAAAAGAAAGAAATAATGCCATTTGCAGCAACATAGATGGACCTAGAGATTGTCATACTGAGTGAAGTAAGTCAGAAAGACAAAAACAAATATCATATGATATCACTTATATGTGGAATCTTTAAAAAAAGGTACGAATGAAATTACCTACAAGACAGAAATAGAGTTAGAGATGTAGAAAACAAACTTATGGTTACCAGGGAGTAAGGAGGGGGGGTGGGATAAATTAGGAGACTGGGATTGACATATACACACTACTATATATAAAATAGATAATTAATAAGGACCTACTGTATAGCACAGGAAACTCTACTTCTTACTCTGTAATGACCTAAATAGGAAAATAATCTAAAAACGAATGAATATATATATATATATATATATATATATATATGTATAACTGATTCACTCTGCTGTATACCTGAAACTAACACAACATTGTAAATCAACTAAACTCTAATAAAAAAATTTTTTTTTAAATCATAGGATCATTTTAATAGATGCAGAAGAAGCATTTGACAAAATTCAACATTCATTTCTGATAAGAAAATAAAAACCTCTCAACAAACTAGGTGTAAAAGAAACATATTTCAACATAATAAAGACCCTATGTGACAAGCCCATAGCTAACATCATACTCACCAATGAAAAGCTGAAAGCACTCCTTCTAAGGTCAGGAAAAAGACAAGAATCTATTCAACATGGTACTGGAGGTCCTAACCAGAACAATTAGGCAAGAAAAAGAAATAAAAGGCAGCCACATTAGAAAGGAAAAAGTAAATATCTTTGTTTTCAGATGACACAATCTTGTACATAGAGAACTCTAAAGACTCCACCAAAAAAACTGTTAGAATTAATAAAAACATTCAGAGAAGTTGCAGAATATAAAATCAATGTACTAAAATCAGTTGCATTTCTATACACTAAAAATGAACTATTTGAAAGAGAAATTAAGAAAACAAACCCATTTATGATAGCATCAAAAACAATAAAATACTTAGTAATAAATTTAACCAAGGAAGTAAAAGATTTGTACCCTGAAGACTATAAGACATTGATGAAAGAAAATGAAGAAGACACGAATAAATGGAAAGATATCCTATGTTCATAGATTGGAAAAATTAACACCGTTAAAATATACATACTACCCAAAATGATTTACAGATTCAATGCAATCTCTATCAAAATTCCAGTGGTATTTTCCACAGAATTGGGAAGAACAATCCTAAAATTCATATGGAAGCACAAAAGACCCAGAACAGTCAAAGCAATCTTGAGAAGGAAGAAAAAACTGGAGGCACCACAATTCCTGATTTCAAACTATATTACAAAGCTATAGTAATCAGAACAGTATGGTACTGGCATTAAAAACAGACACACACACACTAACGGAACAAAACAGAGAGCCCAGAAATAAACCCACAAATATATGGTCACCTAACCATTGACAAGGGCCTCAAGAACATACAATGGGTAAATAATAATCTCTTCAAAAAATAGTGTTGGGGAAACTGGAATCTACATCCAAAGATGAAACTGGACCCCTCTCTTACACCACTCACAAAAATTAACTGGAAATGGATTAAAGATTTAAATATAAGACCTGAAACTGTAAAACTCCCAGAAGAAAACGTAGGGAAAAAGCTCTCTGACATTGGTCTAGGCAACAATTTTTTTGGATATGACACCAAAAGCACAGTCAACAACAGCAAAAATAAATGAGTGGGACTACAACCAACTAAAAACCTTCTGTACAACAAGGGAAACAGTCAACAAAGTGAAAAGGTAACCTACAGAATAGGAGAAATTATTTACAAACTATATCTCATAAGGGGTTAATATCTAAAATATATAAGCAACACATATAACTCAATAGCAATAATAATAATAATCCAATTTAAAAATGGACAAAGAACCTAAATAGACATTTGCCAAAGAAAACAATCAAATGGCCAATGGGTACATGAAAAGATGCTCAACATCACTAATCATCAGGGAACTGCAAATTGAAACCACAATGAGGTATCACCTAACACCTGTCAGAATGGCTATCCTCAAAAAGTGTTGAAGAGGATGTGGAGAAAATGAAACCCTTGTGCATTGTTAGTGGGAATGCAAATTGGTACAGCCATTATGAAAAACGGTATGAAGGTTCTCCAAAAAAATTAAAAATAGAACCACCATATGGTCCAGCAAGCTCACTTCTGGATATATATCCAAAAGAAATAAAATCAGTATCTTGAAGAGATATCTGTACCCCTGTTCATTACAACATTATTCACAATAGCCAAAACATGGAAACAACCCAAGTGTCCACAGATGGATTAATGGATAAAGAAGCTGATATATATACAAAACAGAATATTATTCAGCCATAAAAAAAGAAGGAAATCCTGCCATTTGTGACAACATAAATGAACTGGAGGACATTACACTTAGTGAAATAAGCTAGACACAGAAAGACAAATATTGTACGATATCACTTATATATGGAATCTGAAAAAAAAGTTGAACTCATGGAACTAGAAAATAGAATGGTGGTTGCCAGGGGCTGGGGAATGGGGAAAGTGAAGAGATACTGGTCAAAGGGTACAAACTTTGTTATAAAATGACTCAGTTCTGGAGATCTAATGTATAGCATAGTGACTATAGTTAATCATACTGTATTGTACACCTGAAATTTGCTCACAGAGCACATCTCAAGCATTCTCATCACACAAAAAAAGTAACTACATGAGGTGACAGATGTCTTTAAATTTACTGTGGCAAATATTTCATAATGTAAACCTATACCAAATGATCATGTTGTGTTTTTTATACACAATTTTGTCAATTATACTTCAATAAAACTAGAAGAAAAGAAGTGGTTCTTCTGTCCTAGTGCCTAGGATGCCTTACTATTCCACCTTTTCCCCGTCAGAGACCCTCTTCTAATTTGATGGTCCTCAAGAGAAGCCCAAGATAGAATATATTGAAGCAGCTACCCTTTGGGCTCTTTAAATCTAATGAAGCATCAAAACTCTGATCTTTGTAAGAGCGTAGGTTCTGAAATCCTGGCAGTTACCGTGGCCATTGATCCTAGTGCTGTCTTAGAGTCTCGCAGTGCTAACCCCAGCTTTTACAATCAAGATATTTGCCATGCATGTTCACACTGTTTAAGTAAACATATACCCCCCAGCATCCTTTTAGAATAAGCCTGTAAGACTCAGAACCGTACAGCATGGTGTTGAAGTCAAACTCCAGTATTTACCATCTGTATATCCAGAGCAAGCCACTTAACTTTTTGGTGTCTCAATTTCTTCATGTATCAACTAGGGGTAATAACAATAGCCACAGCCTAGGATTACTGTGAAGATCAGATTAAATGATACAAAGCATTTAGCATTGTGGCTGGAATACAGTAAGTGATCTGTAGATAGTAACTGTTAATTTTACTATTTTTATTACTGTTATTATTATACAATTATGGGTCTACACCCCATTAATTCATCTAGACTCTCCATAATACACTGGTTAATGAAAACCACTCTCTAAAAACAATATATTGTCAAGGTGTGTGCTGTTCATGGCAGCTAAGATGTGTTGCCATGGCCACAGCAAAGTAGTAGCTCCAATTAAAGAACACAAACCCTAGTGACTTAAGAGATGGAAACTAAAGGAACAAGTTCCCCAGAAGAAATAAGTTCTCTCTTAACTTACAGATTTTTTTGTTTTTTTTCTGTTTTTTTAAATTCCAGAAGTCTGACGGGTGCTATTATGTTAAAAACAGGATACTTTTCTCTTTAATTCTTTTCAATTGTAAAGACAATAACGCTTTAAAGTAAACAGGCTATTTTCATAACAAGCAAGGTAACATTAACACCAAAGGAGTCCCTTATTTGAAAGGCTCCAACAAATCAATAGAAGAGACAAATGATCTTAAAGAATAATGAGGAAAAGACATGAATGAAAAATTCACTTAAGAAGACATATAGGGGAGGGATAAAGTAGGAGTTGAGATTAACATATACAAATTACTATATATAAAATAGATAACCAACAAGGACCTAGTGTATAGCACAGGGAACTATACTCAATATTTTGTAATAACTTATAAGGGAGAAGATTCTGATAAAAAGATATATATGTATGTATAACTGAATCACTTTGCTGTACACCTAAAACTCACACATTGTAAATCAACTATACTTCAATTTTTAAAAATATAGATGAGAAATATGCATAAGATTAGTGTTTATCTGTATTTATAATTTTTAATGTGATTTAAAATAATGAGGTTTAATTTACCTATTACCGGAAAGGTTAAAGAGTCCCCACTATAGGCAAGGGTGTGAAGAACAAAAAGCCCTGTTATATACAACCTGAGAAACGGACATCAAATCAACCTGGCAACATAGATCAAAAGCCTTAAAATGCACTTGTTATTTTAATTCTAGGAATTTATCCTAAGGAAATAACCACCAATATGCATAAAAACGTAATGAGTGGTTAAGAGCTTGGCCTCTCAAAATCAAACAAATCTAAATTCTGTCTTTTCAACTTGCCATCTAAAGTGAGGCCAATTACCTACCTGTTCTTTATCTGAGTTTCCTCATCTGTTAAATAAAAAGAATGATACGTACACTTCACAGGGTTATAGGCAGGAAAAGAAAGTACATAGAGCAAACCCAGAAATGTGCCAAGGTCAGCATAAGGCCTCAAACAACAGTAGCTATTATTCTGATTGGTTAAGTAAATCATGATATATGGATAAAGTAGAATACTGTTTAGCCATTAAAAATGATATTCCAGAGCAAACATAGGCAAACTATAGTCGAACCTATGAGCCAAACTTGGCCCACTGTCTGTTCTTGTAAATAGTTTTATTGGAACATAGTCATGATCATTCATTTACATATTATCTACACTTTTGCACTATAACAGTAGTATGTCTCACAAAGCCTAAAATGTTCACTATCTGGCTCTTTACAGAAAAAGTTTGCCAACCCCCGATCTAGATGAATATTTAAATCATGGGAGAATGTTCTCAATCTATTTAGTGAAAAGAACTTTCCTAACAGCAAGAATATAAAGTCTCCATTTTTTTAAAACATGCAAATAGGAAAAAAGGTATGGAAGTAGGTACTTCAAAAGTTATCTCTGGGGCTTCCCTGGTGGCGCAGTGGTTGAGAGTCCGCCTGCCAATGCAGGAGACACGGGTTCGTGCCCCCATCCGGGAAGATCCCACGTGCCGCAGAGCGGCTGGCCCGTGAGCCATGGCTGCTGAGCCTGCGCGTCCGGAGCCTGTGCTCCGCAAGGGGAGAGACCACAACAGCGAGAGGCCCGCGTACCAGTAAAAGTTATCTCTGAGTAAGAGGTGGGGCTTTACACATTTTATTTTCTTCTTTGTGTTTTTATCTATAATTTCTGGGTTTTCTTTTTACAATAAGTGGGAACTATTTCTGCAATAATAAAAAAAAAACTAAAAGAAAGAAACTAAGCTGTTTTAATTTTGACACAGAGAGAGGACAACACACGTAATGGTAAAACGGATATTTTTAACTGGTGAGAGAAATATGGATTTGTATTCTTGTCTTCATTTCTTCTTATTCTCTCTCACAGACAGGAATGTGAAAGATGGGGGAGAGGGAAGAAAGAAAGCAAGGAGGGAAATGTGATAGCAGAATTGTTACATGACATGGAGAGCAGCCAAGCCCTGTCATTCCGAAGATAAATAAGTTTGCAAAGCTTGGAGAGTTGCTACCAATCTTTGAACCAAAGATTGAGTTACATGATCCATCCTGTAAAAGAAGTCATGTGGCCCCAAATCTCATCTGGGAAGGATAATGGGATATGTTTCAGGAATGCTTAATCAACAGGTCTGTTCAGCAAACATTTATTTAGTGCCTACTTGGTGCCAAGCGTTTACAGTATCATAGGGAGACAGACACAGAATGTGACACATACAAAAATTAAAATATTTCCATGGCAAAGAGGGGTGGGTGAGTGAGGTTCTTGTCAAGAAGAATCAGATTCAGGTTTTTTACTCAGATGCTAGCTAGGGAATGATGCTCCTCCCACTGAACTGCAGAGGGAGAAGTTTCAGGAGGGCAAACAAATATTTATGTTCTACCAGTTGAGTCTGCAGTAAGTGAGGAGAATTCAAACAGAGATGCCCTTTTGGTAGCTGGATGCAGGTGTTTGGAATTTGGAGGGGGGACAGCAATTTCAGGATCGACAGGTCAGTATATGAGTATAGGAGTTTGCCCCCAGACCACATGCATAAGAGAAGGAGGCCAAGGATTCCTGGGGCAGGCGGAGGAAGTTACTCCAGTGACAAACACTGAGAGGGAATGTGCGAGATTGGGGCGAAACCAGGACAGAGTGTTTGTTATACATGCTTAAGTTGGATCTTCTCCAGTATTTAAAAATTTGCCTTAGATGAAATTTGTTCAGCAGTAAGCGGCAGTTCTGATTAATGATATATTCCTGTGTCTTCAAGAATGCAAACCTTCTTTGAAGCTGCATTTCCCTATGATTTTTCAGCCTTTTTCTGAGCAGAACACATGCATTATGCCATGTGGTAAGGATCACGTAAATGGGAATCCATTTTTGGTTTTGCTCTGTTTTGTTTGGGCTAAACCACAAGCAACAGATGTGGTAATGAGGAAGAAAAAGGGATTCAGACATACACTGTATTCAACAGAGCCACAATTTTAAAGTCATGTCCAAAGACACCTAGGATGTGAAATTTGTCTTTGGAGGCTGGTTGGTGACCACCAATGAGGATGAAGATGAGCCACCACTGACGGTGAGCCTAGACAGTAGCATGGTCCTCGGCTAAGATCAGTTTGAGTGACACAGTCAGGCCAGCCCTGCCTCATAGAGAAACAATGGGAAGTAATGTACAGGACACCAGACCCCAGGTCAGAAGGTCTGGCTCTGCCACTAAAAGCTAGTTGACCCTAGACAAGTCTCTTAACCTCTCTGAGCCTCAGTTTCTTGATCTACAAAGTAGAAATAAATAATACCTCAGGACTGTCACGAACATAATGTAAAGGATATGGAAGGAACTATAAAGGGGAAGTTAATTTTCTTCCTGATTTACTGAGGTATAATTGACAAATTTGTATATATTTAAAGTGTACAACATGATAATTTGACATAAGTTGTGAAATATTTGCCACAATAAAGTTAATGAACATACCCATCACCTCACATAGTTACCTGTGTGTGTGTGTGGTGAGAATGATTAAGATCTACTCTCTTAGCAAATTTCATACACAATACAGTCTTATTAACTATAGTCGTCATGCTGTACATTAGATCCTCAGAACTTACTCATCTTATAGCTGAATGTTTGTACCCTTTGACCAACATCTCCCCATTTCCTGCCGGCCATCCTACCACCCAGCCCCTGGCAGTTCTGATTCTACTCCACCATTCTACTCTTTGGTTCTAGGAGTTCAACTCTTTTTTTAGATTCCACATATAAGTGAGATCATACAAAATCTGTCTTTCTCTTCCTGGCTTATTTATCTTAGCATAACATCCTCCAGGTTCATGCATATTGTGTCGCAAATGGCAGGATTTCCCTTGTGGTTCATGGCTGAATAATATTCCATTGTATACACATACCATATTCGTTTATCCATTCATCCACTGACAAACACGTAGGTTGTTTCCATATTTGGCTATCGTGAATACAAATCAAAACCACAATGAGAGTAATAACCTAAACGGGAAAAGAATTTGAAAAAGAATGGACACTTGTATGGGTATAACTGAATTACACTGCTGTACACCTGTAACTAACACATCATTATTAATCAACTGTACTCCAATATAAAATAGAAATTTTTTTTAAAACCACAATGAGATATCACCTCACACCTGTTAGGATGGCCATCATCAAAAAGACAAGAGACAACAAGTATTGACGAGGATATGAAGAAAAGGGAACACTTGCTCATTGCTGGTGAATGTAAGTGGGTACAGCTAATATGAAAAAACAGTATGGAGGTTCCTCAAAAAATTAAAAGTAGAACTACCATATGATCCAGCAAGCCCACTTTGGGGTATATATACAAAGAAAACAAAATTAGGATCTCAGAGAGACACCTGCACTCGTATGTTTGTTGCAGCATTTTTCACAACAGCCAAGACACAGAAACAACCAAAGTGTCTATTGATGATACTTAATATTATTCCTGAATACTATATCTCAGTGATTAGGACATTTTGCTTATGAGCCTGTGATAGCCCTGCTGTCCTAGATTAAAGACCAGAATTAAGCAGCTTCCCAGGTGGTTGGACTGTTCCTTCCAGGTCTTATGAAAAGAGCCTGGTCTGTGAAGAAATGGCTTCACACCTTGAGTGGAACCCCAGGCATGAGCTTACCCACCAGAAGCCCCTCTCCTCGCAGGCAGAGTGGGAATAACAGCAGTGAACTTGCAGAGGTGCTATCAGTGTGAGCAATCACGTGCCAAGCCCTGGCCAGATACCCAGACAAAGTGGGTCCTGGAGGGAGGAGGGCCATTTGGATGCTGCATCTGAAACGTAGGTAGCTAGTGCTTTTCCTACCAGGACATTTCAGAACACACAGCCCAACACTTCCAACGGCTCAATATGCTCTTTTTCATTAAAAAAAACAAACAACCAGACAAACAAAATCTCTTCTGTAAAGCACTGGTACAAACTCTGTGACCCCTCAGTAAAGGGGAACATACCCTTCCAAGGGGGAATGACAGGACCGGTGTGTTATTTATAGCACATGAATGCACCCTGGTCCCAGAGTTCTCTCGTATGCCCATCCTGCAGTTAGACTCTCTGTGGGCTCCTGGAAATGAGCCAACAGTATGCAGAATCACTGGGTCTTGGTTCCTATGGAAATATTGTCCCAACAAGGACGTTGGCAGATGCTTCTTCAGTCTCTTCCAAATCCCCTAAACAGAGACTGCAAACGGCTCTGTAAAGGGCCAGTTTGTAAATATTTTAGGCTCTGCCGGTCATATGGTCAGTCTCTTGTCATAAGCACTCAACTCCTCCACAGTGGCACAACAAAGGCCACAGACAACTGGTAAAGCAATGGCGTGGCTTTGTTTCCATAAAACGTGATTTATGAACACTGACATCTGAATTTCACATAATTTTCACACATCATGGAATGTTGCTCCTCTTTTGATTCCTCCCAACCATTTCAAAATGGAAAAACCATCCTTAGCTGGAGTGCCATACATAAACTGGCCTGGTGATGGATTTGGTCCCAGGACAAGTAGTTTGCCGACCACTGTCCTAAAGTTGTAATGTGTCATCAGCTGCAGTAGCTTGCTTGGTTTTTTTCACCTACTGACCTCTCCTTCCCAGGAAGGCAGCGAACTTAATGATATTAATAATTTCTTGGAGAAAAAGCTCACTCCAGTCCCTTGCTGACAGTTAGGCTCTACCATCTGCTTCCTTGACTAGCTCCTTGGAGGGGCTCATCTACCTTGAATCCTTCTAGCATCCAGGGTCATGCTCTTACTGGGCAGTTTTACTGCCAACACTAGCACTTGTGTGCCTTTTGTTGGCCATTACATGTCACAACTCCTCGCCAGCGCCTGAAAAAGGGTGGAAAGAGAGGGCTCAGGAAAGGCAACAAGCAGACTGACATTCCTCTCAGGCTAAGGCGAGTGCCTTTTTTTTTTTTTTAACATCTTTATTGGAGTATAATTGCTTTACAATGGTGTGTTAGTTTCTGCTTTGTAACAAAGTGAATCAGCTATACATATACATATGTTCCCATATCTCTTCCCTCTTGCGTCTCCCTCCCTCCCACCCTCCCTATCCCACCCCTCTAGGTTGACACAAAGAACCGAGCTGATCTCCCTGTGCTATGCGGCTGCTTCCCACTAGCTATCTATTTTACATTTGGTAGTGCCTTTTGACAGCACTCTCTCTTATCGCTGAAAAAAAAATGTAAGGTCATGGTCTTCTACTGTACTGGCTGGCCAGCCACGGGGAAAGTGTTTATTAATTATATTGCTCAGTACCATAATTTGTATAGATTCTAAAATATAAAATAACTGGAGACAAACAGTCCTAAAAGGAAGCCACACAATATGGGGCTACAGTAAAGGAGGTTTTCCTTCATTTATTTGGAATGCACCTGCTTGGTCATTTCCCTTCAGTGGCAAGGGCTTGCTTGTGTCCTGAGCAGGGCCTAATAAGGGCACCCAGTGAAGAGGAAGGAAGGTCTTCAACTGAAACACCCTCCCATCCTCACTGCCGGTTGCTGAAAGGCTTCTCTTTTCTGCCCTCAGATGGACTTGGCCCAATACAAATGGATAACCCAGACTTAATTTAGGTTGTATCTACCAAACACTGAAAGGAATACCAATCCTTCAGCACACACCCTCCCCAGCTATGAAAAAAAGATAAAATTCCAAAATTATTTTTCCTTCCCTTTCCAAAGATAGACAGTGTGACCGGCAGAATAAATGCCCCTTCCAAAGATGTCCACAACCTAGCCCCCAAAACCTGTGAATATGCTACCTTCCATGGCACAAGGGACTTTGCAAGTGTGATTAAGTTAAGGGTTCTGAGATGAGGAGGTTATTCTGGGATATCTGGGTGGGCTTCATGTAATCACAGTTTCCTGTGAGAGAGAGGCAGGAGGGTCAGTCAGAGAAAGTGACACAGTGACAGAAGCAGAGGTCAGAGTGATAAGGGGTCCTGAGTTGAGGAATGTGGGCAGCCTCCAGAGAAAGGAAGGAAATGGGATTCTCCCCCAGAGCCTCCAGAAGGAATGCAGCTCGGCCAAATCATTTTCGACTTCCGACCTCCAGAACTCTAAGAGAATAAGTCTGTTTCGTTTCAAATTGTGTTAATCTGTTACAGCAGCAGCAGAAAACTAATACAGGCATCTGCTAAAAATGTGCCAGATAAAGTATCGTTTCTAACAAGTCGGCCGCTTTGTCTCATGACACCTAACCCTGGAGGATGAAAGGAAAGTTCTAGCCCTCTCTCAGACAGGGTCCCTAAACTCCAGAACCACTAAACATTTAAATAAAATGAGATATAAGATGGCAGGTTGAAAGGGGCGAGTGGGCAGTTCGAGAACACTGTAGTCATATATGAAAAGCATTATCCAAGAGGACTGCAAAGGATGAGATAGAAATGGAATGTGACTTATTTATAGCAAAGCCTGCCTCCCCTCCCCAGTGGGTGACAGAAGGGCTGTTTTAAAGTTTTATTCTTCAAACTTGGCTGCAGGACTTGGCTGCTTCTCAGGACTGTGCTTTTGTATTGAGCTTTAAAATGTAAGAAGCAACCCCACTGTTAAACTATATAGGCAGGGGTGGTGAGGCAGGAAAAATGCTGTGGGGAGTGAAAAGAGGCTGAGCTGTTATTCTTATTTAGTTAGTTGCTTAAGATAAACAAATAGAGGATACAATAGCAAATGGCTTGGAAAGGTTCCAGGTTGAAAGTGTCTGAATCCCCCAGCATTGAGGCTCCGAGAGACACGAAGCAGCTGGTGTAGAGGTTGAGAGTGAAGCAGACACTGGCCCTGATTATTAGAAATCCCCTCACTCTCTCTCTCTCTCTGTAGTCTGCTGACACAGAACTTTACCCAGGGAAACGTAGTCTATCCATGCAAAAACCAAGATTGACCCTCTAGAAAAAAAAAAGTGTGTGTGTGGGTGTGGGTGTGGGTATCAGGAGTTACAATACAGTTTATGCCTTTTGACCTAGGAATTCTAAATTCTGCTATTAATTAGGAGAGACTAAAAAATTAAATTATGGGACATAATCCACTTAGGATATTAAGCAACCTTCAAAACTATGATAATGTATTGTGGCACAGATTAATGCTTAGGATATGGTAGGGAAACATAAAATTGTACATACACTATGATTACCCATTCAGTTAACGTATTGTATATACACTGCTGATACAAATTAAAAAACTGGGAGGAAACAGACCAAAATGTTACTGTAGTCATATCTGCATGGTAGGAATATGTGAGATTTTTTTTTCTATAGTTCATGCTTCGATTCTTTTAAAATGCAATTATAACTTTTAAAATGGAAAACAAATTGTTTTTTAAGAGGAAAGGGAGAAAGAAAATCAGTTGGTGGAAAGCTCAGCTGTACCAATATCTCACCATGTGAGTTTCAGAACTAAAAATATTTTATGATTTCATGCTTCAGGGTCTCCATACAAAGAATGAGGCTATTATTACATCAGGCACAACTCCTAGATTTAGTATTATAAAATATACTATCTCCTAAATACATCTTACGTTTGATTTATTTATGTATGTATGTATATATGTATGTATGGCTGTGTTGGGTCTTCATTGCTGCGCACGGACTTCTTCTAGTTGTGGCGAGTGAGGGCTACTCTTCGTTTCGCGGCTTTTCATTGCGGTGGCTTGTCTAGCTGCGGAGCATGGGCTCTAAGCGCACAGGCTTCAGTAGTTATGGCAGGCGGGCTCAGTAGTTGTGGCATACAGGCTTGCCAGCTCTAGAGCGCAGGCTCATTAGTTGTGGCATACAGGCTTAGTTGCTCCGTGGCATGTGGGATCTTCCAGGACCAGGGCTTGAACCCATGTCCCCTGCATTGGCAGGTGGATTCTTAACCACTGTGCCTCCAGGGAAGTCCTATCATCTTATGTTTTCTTAACATCTCATATTTTTCTCAGATAGCACCCATCACCTAGAATCATTTCTTGGCTCTCTTTCTACCAGACTGAATCCTACCCTTTCTTAAAGATGCAATTCACATCATTTCTCTTCAAATTTCTTTTCCTCTGGATGCCTATCCTGTGCAAACCAACTCTCCTGTAATTAATTATAAACAGCCTTGAAATTTCCTTTTTTTTACTTTTTTTATGTAATTCAATTTATTTTTAAAAACCACATGCTTTAAAATAAAGCAAGCCCAGATTCAAATACCCATATCAGTTGTTTAACCCTTCTGAAACTCAGTTTCCTTATCTGAATTATAGGGTGACCACCACCTACCTAACAAGCTATTCTAATGATTAAATGATTCAGTGTATGTTCAGCACCCAGGACAGGGTCTGGTATACCCTGGGTAGCTAATAAATGTTTATTTTCTTCCTTAGTCTTGCACCACCCCTGGTCTCCCCAACTGGGGAGATTGTCTTGGACAATCTAAAATTGTCTAGGACAGGGACCATGTGGTACCCTACTTTTTATTCCCCCACACAAAAGTGTGGGGGGGAATAAATTAGAGTGCCTTACCAGAAGCAGATGTTCAATAAATATACTACTTGTTGGGGCTTCCCTGGTGGTGCAGTGGTTAAGAATCCGTCTGCCAGTGCAGGGGACACGGGTTCAAGCCCTGGTCCGGGAAGATCCCACATGCCGCAGAGCAACTAAGCCCGTGCGCCACAACTACTGAGCCTGTGCTCTAGAGCCCGTGAGCCACAACTACTGAAGCCTGTGCACCTAGAGGCGGTGTTCCACAACAAGAGAAGCCACCGCAATGAGAGGCCCGCGCACCACAACGAAGAGTAGCCCCCACTCGCCGCAACCAGAGAAAAGCCGGCACACAGCAACGAAGACCCAACACAGCCAAAAACAATAAATAAATAAAATAATAAAATAAATAAATTTATTTTAAAATATATATATACTACTTGTTGATTTGTTTTTTGCAAGGAGCGCTAAGCTTCAGGCAGAGAAAAATTAGCAACTATTACAGGTTGAATTGTGTCCCCCAAAAAGACATGTTGAGATCCTAACCCCTGATACCTGTGTATGTGACCTTATTTGGAAATGGGACCTTTGCAGATGCAATTAGTTAAGTGAATATCAGATCTGAATTGGACTGGATTAGGGTGGGTCCTAAATCCAATGACCTTTTAAGAAGGCCACGTGAAGACACAGAAGCAGAAGGCCATGTGAAGATGGAAGTAAAATTGGATTTATGCAGCCATAATCCAAGGAACACCAAGGATTACTGGCAGCCACAAGAAGCTAGGAAGAGGCAAGGAAGGATTCTCCCTTACAGCATTCAGAGGGAGCACAGCCCTGCTGACACCTTGATTTCATACGTCTAGCCTCCTGAACTGTGATAGAATAAATTTCTATTATTTTAAGCCGCACAGTTTGTGGCAATTTGTTATCACAGCCCTAGGAAACAAATACAAAAATGTTCAGAAGTGTCATACTGACAGGTATAAACTATGTCCTGTTTTCTAGACCAAAAAGCCCTTTAGAGCCAGGTAAGATTTCCTTTAGATAAAGCTTCTTTTCAGGCCCATTTCCTATTAGAGTTATTTGCCTGACATAGTCCCCCTTTCTAGAGTTCTGTAGAACTAGGTTGGGGAGAATAAATGTCATTTGGGTACTGTGGTGATATTACACTTTAGAGTCATCTTCCTCCTCCTACTTAGACCAGTGACTGGTGCCACCAGCCACCCAACTACCCAGGCCCGAATCCTAGTCATCAGCCCCGAATCCTTCTCTCTCACCCTCCAAGTCAATTCCACTTTCTAAATATACTGAAAGTCTCTCATGTTCTTCATCTCTACCACTGCCACCCTAGACCAATAAACCACTTAGGAAATGTCTTTTCTAAAACATTTGAAGAGCAAACTGAGGCTATCAGGGACAGATCTATCTTCCTCCAAAGCCAATGTTCTAAGGTTCTACTTCTGGCACTGGCTAAGTAAATGTTTCAGGAAAACCCTCCTGCTGAGAGTAACCAGAGAGACTGAAAAATGTTTTGTTAAATTTGTCTGAAGGCATTGGAGCGCTACAAAGGCATTAAGAACTTTAGACCAAGATCTGAAAAAGAAGAGAGCTAAGAAGATGAGCCTGGCAACTGGAGTTTCTTTTTCCTCTCAGGACACTGCCAATTTCTTAAGCAAAAGGCATGACAGAGAAGATGATCTGTGCTTTTAGAAGTCTCATGGAGCTCAAGGGACAACAACTGAAGGTCAGAGTCACCAAGGACGAGGAAACTGAGCGAACATCCAGGGGTTTTGTTGGGACCAGAAGAGCTTGCACCCAAGAGTAAAGGTGATCTAGAAATATACTAGCCCTAACAAGAACTAAAATCCTGCTACATATACTCTCTGTATCTGATTAGATTAAGGTAGTCTGCCCCTTGCCTAACTGATAGAAAAAAGAAACATTTAGAACTAAGTACCCTCTGGAGTAAGATAACATTCCCCCAGAGCCTTAAAAATTATCTCTCAATGTTAGTTGTATAAACAATGTGCAGAACTTAAGAAAAAAATAACTAGAAAAAAATTTGAAGACAATATAAACAATCAAGCAAGTGATATAGATTTTGAAGTATCAGGTACTAACTTAATAACTATGATTAATATGTTTAAGGAATTAAATGACAAAATAGAGAATTTTAGCAGGAAACTGGAAACTATCAAAAGGAATTCAATGGAAATTTTAGAACTTAAATAGTAATAACTAATGTTATAAATTCAACTGGATGGATTTAACCACAGATTAGATACAGTTAAGGAAAGAATTTGTAAACTGGAGGTTAGGTCAGTAGAAAACATCCATATTGAAACACAGAGGAATAAAAAATACAGAAAAGAGCATAAAGAACATGAAACACAGAGAAAAAGTCATACTATATGAACTAAATCCCAAGAAGAGTAAAAAGAGAAAACTAGACATAAACAATACTTGAGAAGATGATGGCTGAGAATTTTCCAAACACCAATCAAATAAAAAGAACTGCTACTAACTTTAAGAACAATAAGTAAAAAGAAAATAACAGCTCATAGTAAAAGTGCTAAAACCAAAGTGAAAGAAATCTTAAAAGCAGTCAAAGATTAAAAAAAGAGATTACATTCAACAAAGTAACCAAACTGACAGGTAACTTCACAACAAAAACCACAGAAGCCAAGAGACAAAGAAAGTTATCATTAAAGTGTGGAAAGAAAATAACTGACAATCTAGAATTCCATACGTAGGAAAAGCACCGTCCAACAAATGAAGATGAAACAAAGACATTTTTAGAAAAAGAGAAACTGAGAGAATTTATGTCCAGCAGACCTGCACTACAGAAGATACTAAAGGTAGTTCTTCAGACAAAAGAAAAATGACTCCAGATGTAAGCACAGAGGTGCAGAAAATAATTAAGAATAATGGAAACAATAATTTTTAATACATCTACATAACCATTATATTTAGCAAGTAAAAGAAAAATGATAGTCTTATAGGGTTTTAAAAATAAAGAACAGTCAATCTGACCATATCCCAGGATGTCAGTAACCATCTCCCTTGCAAAGCAATAATTAGGTCTACCAGAACAGAAGTTCAGTAACCTAACTGTGGGATCATCCCAAATATGAATAATTAATTAATTCCCTTTCAAGAGACATTTGAGTTATTTCCATCTTTGGATATTATTCACCAAAGAGTATGGATATTCTTTTGGAATGGGTGTATGTCTATATCTGTATTTATATGTTTGTATATTTTTTCCATTCCCTCATTGCCTTTTTTCAATTTTGATTTGTATTTGCAAACTAACAGACTTTTTAAAAATAACCCTCCTACCCCCGCAATGATTTAACACTTTTATTTTCCTTTCACAGACATTTATTAACTTTTAGTTTTTCTTGTTCAAAATCCTGAGAATGGGGAATCTCCTCTGTGGCCACTCAGGTTCTCCATAGTATAAGGATACACAAGTATCAATAGCTAGAGTAATAAACTGTCTGCCAAAGTGTAAAATCTTAGACTCTTTGAAATGAAATGAGGGAAAAAATTTGAAAAAATGAAATGAAGCCTTAAATACACCAAAGGCTTTCAAACTAGAAAGTTATATTCAGGCAAACACATCATATTAAACCACACTGTGCTATTCTCCACACTAAAAATACCATCCCTTTCATCTGTGGACACTGATAGCACTGGTCTGGAACTTGCCTGCACTCCTGTCTCCTGCCAACCAAGATAATGGGATGGGAAGCATTTCCCCTCACAAGTTGAATCCTAGGGGAAATGGAAAACAGAACAGTTTTTTTCCTAAGGCAATTAAGAACCTTCAAAATATTTAATGAAAGGAATCTTAAAATGCAGATTGAACAATTAAATTAGTTACCCAGAACACTCTCTGTAGTTTGTCCTTGGGAATTTTATTTAATGTTAAAAAAAAAGACAAGAAAATGAAAGACAGCCAAGACCAGAAAGTATTTGTTTTAAACATACTGACATCCCTGTGTTTTAAAATTTTACTTGGGTTAACTTTTTAAAGAAAATTAAAAAGAAAGCAAAGGAGGCTATGAAGGAATAAGCATAATAAAATGTGGATTTCTTTATTACAGATTATTAAAGCCCTGGAATGTTAGAACTGAAAGTGCTTTTGAGATCACTCAGCCTAGTTAACACTTCACTTCACAAATGACGAAACTGGACTTAATAAAACATAGAGACAACTTGTGCAGGGCCAAAAGTGAACTAGCGGGGCAGTGACAATAAATAGCCAGATATCCTGGTCCAGT
The DNA here is from genome assembly GCF_000442215.2 of Lipotes vexillifer. Lineage (NCBI taxonomy): Eukaryota > Metazoa > Chordata > Mammalia > Artiodactyla > Lipotidae > Lipotes > Lipotes vexillifer. Next base: position 335,647 of record NW_006776141.1, on the reverse strand, counting down.
TACAGCCTCTTTCCGTGACCCTCTTGATTTATCTACATAGAAGAAGAGGGGAAGGCAATCCAGTTCCATGGTTATTTGGTTCAAAATTTTGTTGCCCCAGAGACCTTCAGACAACTCCCAGGTATAACCTAGTGAGAGGAACCCTCTCATTTCCTCTCGTTACCGTCAGATCTGCCCTGCATCTTATCAGTCACCAAATCCTGTAGATTCTACCTCCCAAACAGCTCTCAAGCACTTCTCTTCATCTACATTATCACTGCCACTGAGTTGGACATCATTTTTTCCTCCGGTGAATTCCTGTAAGGTCACCAAACTATTCTCCTGCTTACTAACCCTACCATTTCTCTTACAGCCTCCCTCCGCAATCCCATCCTGAACACTGAACATACGACTTCCCTGACTTAAATCCTTTTGTGGAGAATTTCATTGTGAAGAAAAACAGGATCTCAGTGGATTCTCTTTGCTTCGGGGATTAGACCTGTATGAGTCAGAGGCTTATTGGCAAACAGATGGCAAATAAAATATAGGACAATTCAAGGAAGGTTTATTTCATAAAGGATCAAGTATAAAGAAGTAGCAGGGCATAGGGGAACCATAAGGGAACATTCAGGAACCTCTGACTTGTGCAAGTAGAACCATATGGTAAATGGTTTCTAAAGTGGCCCATAATGATCTCTACCTCTGGGTATTTGTGCCCTTGTATAAACCCCTCACCTTGACTGAGGGCTACACCTGGAGACTTGCCCATAATGAAAGGGATGGAGTGTTCCAGCCAAGATTAGGTTATAAAATAGTGTGAATCCCACTGCCAACACCCCCACCCTCCACCTCTTCCTTGCTTACTCTGATGAAACAGGCTTCTATGTTGTGACCTACCCTATAGAGAGGCACTTACGGAAAGGAACTGAGAGTAACCTCCAGACAACAGACAGTGAGGAACCGAGGCGATCATTCAATAACCCTCAAGGAATTGAATCCCACCAAGAACCACATGAGTGAGCCTGGATGTGGGCCTTTCCCCAGCTGAACTTTCAGATGAACCTGCAATTCCAGCCAACATCTTGACTGTAGCTTGTGAGAGATCCTGAGCCAGAGGACCCAACTAATCTGCACTTGGATTATGGACCCACAGAAACTGTGGCAATAAATGTCGTGTTTAAGCCATTAAGTTGGGGGGTGATGTGTTATACAGCAATAGATTACTAATACAAACTGGAACCACCACCCCAAGGTCCCAAAGGATGAGTTGAAGAAAAGGGTATCTGGACCCAGAGGAAGAGAGCAGTCTGCCTAGAGAGGAGCAATGACCTTCAGTCAAGGGACACAGCCAGTGCGAGACCTTGCCAAGAGGGGGCCAGGAGAAGAAATACCCTGACCTTGCTCTTCTTCCTCCCCCCCACCTCTCCTCAGGCTCCCATGGACCAAATTCAATTGAAAGCCAGAGGTCACGGGAGCCCTGTAGATGCAGTCCACATGGTACAGCGAGCAGCATATAGAGCAGGGGAGTGTGGGCGCAGAGACAGAAAGAGAAGATACCTGCACAGCATCCAAACTCCTTGCCTGATGTATAAGATCTTTTATGATCTGGCCCTAATCTACCTATCCAGCTTCATTTCTCAACCTTCATCACAGAAACCTAGCTCCAGGAAAACAGCCACTTGAAGTTTCCAGAACTCAGTATACATCACAACTCTGTCCCTTCGCATGGGCTAGTCCTTCTGCCTCCATAGTTTTTCTCCCATTCTCTGCAAGGTTCATTCTTATTCGTCTTTCAAGAATTAAGGCAGGCCAAACCCTCTGGATGTCTTCTATGACATCATCATCCTCTCTCCTGATATGGACCTCCCAACCCTTCTATCTCCTCCCAGACCCCTCAGTGTACCTCTACGTGCATTGCAATTGCCTAGTTACCCCATCTCTGCCCCACTGGCCAATGGGTTCTTTCAGGGAATAGTATTCATCTTGCCTTCCTAGCATCTAACAGTGTCTGGCACACAAATGACACTCGATACATATTTGCTAATTAAAGAGTTTCTAATCCTCATTGCGCCTTGGTCACCAGGGTCTGCAGGTTCCCTGACTCTCAACTGCACTGGCCTTTACAACTGCCATCAACGAATTCCAGAACAGTGTCCTGTTGCTAGCTTTCTCAAAATCACTGCAGAGAAGTTCTGTGCACATTATTTAGTCCAATCCCCATCACTTTACATAAGAGGAAATGAAGCCAAAACAGTATTTTATTTATTGAGTTTATTTATTAAGTTTACCCTGTGAGTAAACAGGGTTAATTGTATCATGCTTCTTTCTATTTTATGTAGACACTAAATACATACATTTTTTTTGTAAGAAGTGTTCCTTAGTTGCGAAGGAGGAAGGCAAAATAAGAAACAGAGCCAGGAAGATGAAGTTCCCCACCGAGAGAACCAAAGCAGTAAGTGATCCAGGGCTCTTGGCTCCCTGTTTGGCATCTTCCATCACATTATACCACCTCCTGACCCTAGCCTGGGTCACGGTAAGCTACAATTTTCTCTGTCCACCTACCATTTAATTTCCCAGAGTTCTACCAAATAACATTGCCAGTCCAGGTGGAAATTTGTCAAGAGACATTACCAACACCTCTCAGAGAACCAAATAAAATCAGAAAGCAACCTACTCTCACTCAAAAGAATTCCTAGCTATAAAAGAAAGTAAACATTTCACAACATCTTCACCCAGGAAACAAGAGCACTAGCAAGAAGAATGAAACTTGAGCATTACAAATGTTCAAAGGTAACCCAAGTCACACCTCTGAGAATAACCTCGAAAACCAAAGATCTGCCACGTGGTATTTTCTAACCAATGGCTTTCAGCCCCAACAATGTAGTAACGGTAGTTTGTGGTTGATAACGTAACAGGAGAGAGGACACCAACTGGGCTGTCGAGTTACCTGGACACAATCACAGGTTCACTGGGAAATTGCCAAGTAGCCTTCAGCAAGTTATGCATCTTCCCCATACTTTAATTTTCCCATCTATAAGATGAGGGTATTGACTAGAAAATCTCTAAGATGAAGCTACTAAAATTCCTCAATTCTAACTCTATAAGACCCTGGTTTTTCTACATCTTGAAAGATCTGCAAATAATTACAAAATCAAAAACCCAATTCAAGACACCAACTTCCCCATGACTTTACACTGCATACTCCACCTGGATATTTTAAAAGACACTAAATAAATGTGTTTCAAACTTAGCTGGGCATCAGATTCTCTTGAGAACACTTTAAAACTCAGATTCCTAGGACCCAGCTCAGACATATTAAACACAAACAACTTGGGGGTTCTTTGAGGACCAGCATTTTTATAAAGTACCCCTAAATGATCTGATGTACAGCCAGGTTCAAATACCATCATTACACTGGGCAATTCAATAACCCCAGGATCTTTTGGATCCAGGATTTAAAAAAAAGGAAAAAGGTTAACAGGTCTAGACGACAATGAATAAGGCTTTCTTTTAAGTCGATTTTTAATGTGACCAATACATTTTTCATGCACACCTCCAATCCAAAATGTGGATATGAAGGATAAAAAAAACTAAAGTAGAAAGTCTGCTCAAGTCAATAAATAAATCATGCCTTGGGAAAGTATAACTTCTCATAGTTAATGACATAGAACACATGAAAAGAAAATAAAGAGTATTCTGAAAAGTATAGGCTTAAGAAACCCACCCATCATTACCTATATGTCAGAAGGTTACCATCCTAAATGGCATTTAAAAGTCACAACAACATTATGGACATAATCACCCCACTTATTAGTCGGAGGTTTACTCAAAAGTTCCATTTCTCTAGATTTAGCTTTTTAAATGTCAGCATCTGAATCAACACAACATAGTCCAAGCAAAAATTTCACACTGAAAACATCTGACAAGAGAAAGAAATAACAAGCAAGAGAAAGAAAATTAAAATGAAAGCACTATTTGCACATTTTTAATGTAAATTTTTGCTGTAGAACTCTGAGAAAAGGTTTGATTTTATAGCTATGACTTTGAATAAATCGTTACATAAGAGGACTTCCATAGAAAATATTTTGAATCAACCTTGGTTTCAAGATTCAATCTTTACCTATACCTTGAGGATAGTGTCCTGCAGTAGGTAAGTCTTGGTCACAGGCAATGGTCAGTCTACAGCAGAAAACTAGGTGAATATCCCATGTTTCAAACACAGCCAGGGCCTAAGTTAGTCAAACTAACTAGGTTTAAATGATTCCAGGTCCTGGACCCATACGGGGCAATAAGTGTGCCTGCTTTCTTTCTAATAGATTGCACAGATCCAATGTCCCTTTTATACCAATTAACTAACATAGCAAATAACATGAACACATACATACCCCCCACAGATTTATCATGAGGAAGCAAGACAGATTTCCAATATAGAAACCAAATAACTAATAGTCATTTCTCTAAAGAATTACAGCATTTTACAACTTTGTAGCTAAATTAAAATTTAAAAATGAAGAGCCCCCTGATACTACCTAAAAAGTAAAAATCAAGTTCCCACAAACCGGTAGGAAGTTTTCCCTTTCAACATAATACCAAACATTCTTGTGGGAAGTTGTTTGGATTACATGAGCTTTACATTTCTTATTAACCTTTAATAATCCATTAATTTGCAATCTCCTGAATAATATAAAAGAATCTGCATTGCTTTCCTGTGTCATAAAAAGCAACTCACTGTATGAATGCACTTTAATCACCTTATTAACAGCACCAACATTTATACATTTCATAATTTATTTCCTCTCCAAGTGTTACTATTGCTACAAGACCGAAAGATAAAAGAAAAAGAAGAATCATGGACCACTTCTACGCCAAGCAGGATGTAAGATGCTTTCATTACTTTATCCAAATGAATCTTCACAATAACTCCTGGAGGTACTATCCTTTCTCCCACCTTTTCCCCCTTTTCTGGATGAAGAAACAGAGACTCACAGAGGTTAAATAACCGACTCCAGGTCACACCACTAGGAAGTGGCGGAGTTGCAATTTTAACCCAGATCTGACCCCAAACCCCATGTTCCTATGTGCTTGGCAGAGGGTCTCCTAGTTTGAGGTGGGTTAAGAAGGTAACAAATAAACGTCTCTATATTATTCTATATGCCTCACAACTTGGTTAGCCCCACTAATCTCTTTTTTCCTTACTACAACTTAATAAACACCTCTCTTAGGGATGGGTTATCTAAGCATTCTTTTTCAAAGCAAAGGTTTAAGGAATTTGGTACTAAAAGCAAGATTAGTTTGAGAGCTCTGTTTTTACAAGGAAAAAAGAAAAGTTCACCATATTGATCATCCAGGAATATTAGTTCAACATTGCACATATGATTAACATAGAACAGAGAATCTTGCAGAATACACAGAACTGAGCAGACAACTCAAATATTTAGCAAAATGGACGAGATGAACTCATTTTCCTTATTAATATATGATACAGTTAGGCTACATTTTTACAAACGTGCAGACATCAAAAAGGTGTATGAGAAGCAGCAACTGTTTCTTCAAATTCAGCAATGCACAAATAAAACTTATGTACCATATTTCCTTCCTTTAAAACATATGCTTCCCAATATTCCTGTTTGAATTAATAGCACCAATGCCTTTCTATTACCCAAGGTCAAAAACCCAGTTATCTTTGACTCTCTATTCACCTTCTAATTTCATATTCATTCCGTTTCCAAGTCATTGCTAATTCAGACTCTTTAATCCCTCTGCTCAGTCCTGCTCATTTCTGAGGGGCACTTTCCCTGCTAGATTAGGGTCCTCCTTACCTTTCTCACAGATACGGAAGCACCCCACCAAAGCCTCCAACCCACGCTCGATAACAGTCCACTTGGCACACTGGCGCAAGGCTCATCAACCCAAAGAAATGTTGATCTTACAACTCCCGGCACTAAAGTTTTTGATGATTAAATTGCCTGTGATTCAACATTCTAAAATCTGGCTCCATCCCAGACTCTCTTCCCCAAATCTCTCCTCCATTTACTCCAATTACTTGTAATTCATCCTCTGCCCAAGCTAACTGGTTCTGGTTGCCCTTCACTTCCTCTAGCTCTTTGCCTTTGCTGAATGCATCTCATTGCCTTGAATGTTGCTCTTCACTTCTGCTTTCCACAGAAGGGAGTCCTACAGATCCTTTAAAACTGAGTTCAAAGGCCTCTCCTGCACAGCCCATCCCAGATCTCAGAGGCTGGAAGTAATCGCCCCCTCCTCTGAGACTATGTAACACTCTACTTGCACTTCTCTTTTGGAAATTAACACTTGGACGCTATAACAGTTATTTGTGTACATCTTATGTCTCCTACCAGCTGTAAACTATCTAATACATACACACCTCTGTGTCCCTCCCACAGTATCTAGACCAGATCTTATCCGTACTATGGGTTTGAACACATTCAATTAATTAATGTTACACTAAGGCCTTTACACAAAAGGACAACACGTGCCTATCTGCATTGTTCAGGCAATCTTTGGTTTAAAGAAAACTAAGCCATATAGTCTCTTTCAAGTGTTCAATACCAAGGATGACAAGACCTAACTTCCTTGAATTTTAAAATTGGGGAATCAGAGGATATGAGAAGAAAATTATTCATTTAACAGTCAAGGCCCTTTAGGCAGAAAACATTTGTGGAGTCTACCCTACCCAGAACACAGACACGTACACGGCAGCGCCCCCAGCGTTTAACCAGATGCCTTACTTTGCGGTAGACTATCATATTTGGAGAACTCTCCTCTGGGTCTGCAATCCCCACTGTTCTTTGATCCCCGGATCCCTGAGCCATCCTGGGTGTCTTCACTCACACTGTGAAAATAAATAAATAGACCATTAAGACAGGAAAGAATTACATAAAGAAATGCCATGCAAAGAACTAAGTATCTTTTGTCAGGTGGCATGGAAACAAAACGTGGTGTAATTTCTTTTTTTCCTCATTACTTTAAGCAGTATTTTTTTAAGTTGGGGATAACTGTTGTCTTATTATCCACATACATTCTTCTAATTTCAAAGCAACATGTGTTTTATTTTCAGCCCAGAATCATTCACTCTAGGGGAGATCATACACCAATCTTAAATAATCTCCTGGAGATAGACGAAGCCACTCATTTTCATGTTGATTTTGTCTTATCAAAGCTCACTTTATGATTAATTCTACGCATTAAAATATGAAGATTTTATCAAGGAACTGCAAATCAAAACCACAAGGAGATACCACTTTATACCCACTAGGATGGTTATAATAATTTTTTTAACTCAAATAAGCATTGACAAGGATGTAGGG
>NW_006776141.1:319461-328280 GCF_000442215.2 Lipotes vexillifer | reverse complement strand
AGGGAAATCAGAACCCTTGTACATTGTTGGCAGGAATATAAAATTGTTCAGTCACCATGGAGAACAGTTTGCTGGCTCCTCAAAAAGTTAGAATTTACCACAGAATAGAATTTACCATATAACCTTGCAATTCTACTCTTAATAACTAAAAACAGGTATTCAAACCAATATTTGAACACTAATGTCTGTCAGAGCAGCACTATTCACCGAAAAATGGAAATAACTCAATGTCCATCAACTGATGAGTGGCTAAAAAAAATATGGTCTCTCTCTACCATGGAATGTAATTCAGCCATCCAAAGTAATAAAGTACTGGGGGGGAGCTTCAAGATGGCGGAAGAGCAAAACGTGGAGATCACCTTCCTCCCCACAAATACACCAGAAACACATCTACATGTGGAACAGCTCCTACAGAACACCTACTGAACGCTGGCAGAAGACCTCAGACCTCCCAAAAGGCAAGAAACTCCCCACGTACCTGGGTAGGGCAAAAGAAAAAAGAACAAACAGAGACAAGAATACGGACGGGACCTGCTCCAGTGGGCGGGAGCTGTGAAGGAGGAAAGATTGCCACACACTAGGAAGCCCCCTCGCGGCCGGAGACTGCGGGTGGCGGAGCGGGGAGCTTCGGGGCCGCGGAGCAGAGCGCAGCAACGGGTGAGGAGGGCAAAGCGGAGAGATTCCCGCACAGAGGATCGGTGCCGACGCACTCACCAGCGCAACAGGCTTGTCGGCTCACCTGCTGGGGAGGGCGGGGCTGGGAGCTGAGGCTCCGGCTTCGGTCGGATCCCAAGGAGAGGACTGGGGTTGGCAGCGTGAACACAGCCTGAAAGGGCTAGTGCGCCACAGCTAGCAGAGAGGGAGTTGGGGGAAAAAGTCTGGAACCGCCGAAGAGGCAAGAGACTTTTTCTTCCCTCTTTGTTTCCTGGTGCGCGAGGAGAGGGGATTAAGAGCGCCGCTTAAAGGAGCTCCAGAGACGGGCGCGAGCCGTGGCTAAAAGCGTGGACCCCAGAGACGGGCATGAGGCGCTAAGGCTGCTGCTGCCGCCACCAAGAAGCCTGTGTGCGAGCACAGGTCACCATCCACACCCCCCTTCCGGGAGCCTGTGCAGCCCGCCACTGCCAGGGCCCCGGGATCCAGGGACAACTTCCCCGGGAGAACACTCGGCGCGCCTCGGGCTGGTGCAACGTCACGCCGTCACGTTGGCCTCTGCTGCCGCAGGCCCGCTCCGCACTCCGTGCCCCTCCCTCCCCCGCGGTCTGAGTGCGCCAGAGCCCCCGAAGCAGCGGCTCCTTTAACCCTGTCCTGTCTGAGGGAAAAACAGACGCCCTCCAGCGACCTACACGCAGAGGCGGGGCCAAATCCAAAAGTGAGCCCCGGGAGCTGTGAGAACAAAGAAGACAAAGGGAAACCTCTCCCAGCAGCCTCAGGAGCAGCGGATTAAAGCTCCACAATCAACTTGATGTACCCTGCACCTGTGGGATACCTGAATAGAGAGCGAATCATCCCAAACTGAGGCAGTGGACTATTGGGAGCAACGATATATATATATTTCTCCCTTTTTCTCTTTTTGTGAGTGTGTATGTGTATGCTTTTGTGTGTGATTTTCTCTGTATACCTTTGCTTTCACCATTTGTCCTAGGGTTCTGTCTGTCCATTTTATTTTTTTTTCTTTTTAAGTATACTTTTTAGCACTTGTTATCATTGGTGGATTTCTTTTTTGGTTTGCTCTGTTCTTCCTTTTTTTTTATTTTTAAAAAATTTTTTTAATAATTATTTTTTATTTTAGTAACTTTATTTTATTTTATTTTACCTTCTTTCTTTCTTTCCTTTTTTTCTCCCTTTTATTCTGAGCTGTGTGGCTGACAGGATCTTGGTGCTCCAACCGGGTATCAGGACTGTGCCTCTAAGGTGGGAGAGCTGAGTTCAGGACACTGGTCCACAAGAGACCTCCCAGCTCCACGTAATATCAAACGGCGAAAATCTCCCAGAGATCTCCATCTCACCACCAAGACCCAGCTCAACTCAGCAAGCTACAGTGCTGGACACCCTATGCCAAACAACTAGCAAGACAGGAACACAACCCCACCCATTACCAGAGAGGCTGCCAAAACCCATAATAAGCCTACAGACACCCCAAAACACACCACCAGACGTGCACCTGCCCACCAGAAAGACAAGATCCAGCCTTATCCACCAGAACACAGGCACTCGTCCACCAGGAAGCCTACACAATCCACTGAACCAACCTTAGCCACTGGGTACAGACAGCAAAAACAATGGGAACTACGAAGCTGCAGCCTGTGAAAAGGAGACCCCAAACACAGTAAGTTAAGTAAAATAAGAAGAGAGAGAAACACACAGCAGATGAAGGAGCAAGGCAAAAACGCACCAGACCTAACAAATGAAGAGGAAATAGGCAGTCTACCTGAAAAAGAATTCAGAATAATGATAGTAAAGATGTCCAAACTCTTTGAAATAGAATGGAGAAAATACAAAAAAAAGTTTAACAATGACCTAGAAGAACTAAGGAGCAAACAATGATGCACAACACAATAAATGAAATTTAAAATTCTCTAGAAGGGATCAATAGCAGAATAACTGAGGCAGAAGAACGGATAAGTGACTTGGAAGATAAAATAGTGGAAATAATTACTGCAGAGCAGAATAAAGAAAAAAAGAATGAAAAGAATTGAGGACAGTCTCAGAGACCTCTGGGACAACATTAAACGCACCAACATTCGAATTATAGGGGTCCCAGAAGAAGAAGAGAAAAAGAAAGGGACTGAGAAAACATTTGAAGAGATTATAGTTGAAAACTGCCCTAATATGGGAAAGGAAATAGTTATTCAAGTCCAGGAAGCACAGAGAGTCCAATACAGGATAAATCCAAGGAGAAACATGCCAAGACACATATTAATCAAACTATCAAAAATTAAATACAAAGAAAAAATATTAAAAGCAGCAAGGGAAAAACAACAAATAACACACAAGGGAATCTCCATAAGGTTAACAGCTGCTCTTTCAGCAGAAATTCTGCAAGCCAGAAGGGAGTGGCAGGACATATTTAAAGTATTGAAGGAGAAAAACCTACAACACAGATTACTCTACCCAGCAAGGATCTCATTCAGATTTGACGGAGAAATTAAAAGCTTTACAGACAAGCAAAAGCTAAGAGAATTCAGCACCACCAAACCAGCTTTACAACAAATGCTAAAGGAACTTCTCTAGGCAGGAAACACAAGAGAAGGAAAAGACCTACAATAACAAACCCAAAACAATTAAGAAAATGGTAATAGGAACATACATATCGATAATTACCTTAAATATAAATGGATTAAATGCCGCAACCAAAAGACACAGACTGGCTGAATGGATACAAAAACAAGACCCATATATATGCTGTCTACAAGAGACCCACTTCAGACCTAGGGACACATACAGACTGAAAGTGAGGGGATGGAAAAAGATATTCCATGCAAATGGAAATCAAAAGAAACCTGGAGTAGCAATTCTCATATCAGACAAAATAGACTTTAAAACAAAGACTATTACAAGAGACAAGGACACTGCATAATGATCAAGGGATCAATCCAAGAAGAAGATATAACAATTGTAAATATTTATGCACCCAACACAGGAGCACCTCAATACATAAGGCAAGTACTAACAGCCATAAAAGGGGAAATCGACAGTAACACAATCATAGTAGGGGACTTTAATACCACACTTTCACCAATGGACAGATCATCCAAAACCAATATAAATAAGGAAACACAAGCTTTAAATGATACATTAAACAAGATGGGCTTAATTGATATTTATAGGACATTCCATGCAAAAATAACAAAATACACATTCTTCTCAAGTGCTCATGGAACACTCTCCAGGATAGATCATATCTTGGGTCACAAATCAAGCCTTGGTAAATTTAAGAAAATTGAAATCGTATCAAGTATCTTTTCCGACCACAACGTATGAGACTAGATATCAATTACAGGAAAAAATCTATAAAAAATACAAACACATGGAGGCTAAACAATACACTACTTAATAACCAAGAGATCACTGAAGAAATCAAAGAAGAAATCAAAAAATACCTAGAAACAAATGATAATGAAAACATGACGACCCAAAACCTATGGGATGCAGCAAAAGCAGTTCTAAGAGGGAAGTTTATAGCAATACAATCCCACCTTAAGAAACAAGAAACATCTCAAATAAATAACCTAACCTTACACCTAAAGCAGTTAGAGAAAGAAGAACAAAAAAACCCCAAAGTTAGCAGAAGGAGAGAAATCATAAAGATCACATCAGAAATAAATGAAAAAGAAATTAAGGAAACTATAGCAAAGATCAATAAAACTAAAAGTTGGTTCTTTGAGAAGATAAACAAAATTGATAAACATAAGCCAGACTCATCAAGAAAAACTGGGAGAAGACTCAAATCAATAGAATTAGAAATGAAAAAGGAGAAGTAACAACTGACACTGCAGAAATACAAAGGATCATGAGAGACTACTATAAGCAACTATATGCCAATAAAATGGACAACCGGGAAGAAATGGACAAATTCTTAGAAATGCACAACCTTCAGAGACTGAACAAGGAAGAAATAGAAAACATGAACAGACCAGTCACAAGCAATGAAATTGAAACTGTGATTAAAAATCTTCCAACAAACAAAAGCCCAGGACCAGATGGCTTCACAGGCGAATTCTATCAAACATTTACAGAACAGCTAACATCTATCCTTCTCAAACTCTTCCAGAATATAGCAGAGGGAGGAACACTCCCAAACTCATTGTAGAAGGCCACCATCACCCTGATACCAAAACCAGACAAAGATGTCACAAAGAGGAAAACTACAGGCCAATATCAGTGATGAACACAGATGCAAAAATCCTCAACAAAATACTAGCAAACAGAATCCAACAGCACATTAAAAGGATCATATATCATGATCAAGTGGGGTTCATCCCAGGAATGCAAGGATTCTTCAATATATGCAAATCAATCAATGTGATATACCATATTAACAAATTGAAGGAGAAAAACCATATGATCATCTCAATAGATGCAGAGAAAGCTTTTGACAAAATTCAATACCCATTTATGATAAAAACCCTCCAGAAAGTAGGCAGAGAGGGAACTTTCCTCAACTTAATAAAGGCCATATATGACAACCCCACAGCCAACATTGTCCTCAATGGTGAAAAACTGAAACCATTTCCACTAAGATCAGGAACAAGACAAGGTTGTCCACTCTCACCACTATTATTCAAGATAGTTTTGGAAGTTTTAGCAAAGCAATCTACAGATTCAATGCAATCCCTATCAAACTACCAGTGGCATTTTTCACAGAATTAGAACAAAACTTATTCAAGATAGTTTTGGAAGTTTTAGCCACAGCAATCAGAGAAGAAAAAGAAATAAAAGGAATCCAAATCAGAAAAGAAGAAGTAAAGCTGTCACCATTTGCAAATGACATGATACTACACATAGAGAATCCTAAAGATGCTACCAGAAAACTACTAGAGCTAGTCAATGAATTTGGTAAAGTAGCAGAATACAAAATTAATGCACAGAAAACTCTTGCATTCCTTTACACTAATGATGAAAAATCTGAAAGTGAAATTAAGGAAACACTCCCATATACCATTGCAACAAAAAGAATAAAATACCTAGGAATAAAATGAAAGACCTGTATGCAGAAAATTATAAGACACTGATGAAAGAAATTAAAGATGATACAAACAGATGGAGAGATATACCATGTTCTTGGATTGGAAGAATCAACATTGTGAAAATGACTCTACTACCCAAAGCAATCTATAGATTCAATGCAATCCCTATCAAACTACCACTGGCATTTTTCACAGAACTAGAACAAAAAATTTCACAATTTGTATGGAAACACAAAAGACCCCGAATAGCCAAAGCAATCTTGAGAACGAAAAACGGAGCTGGAGGAATCAGGCTTCCTGACTTCAGACTATATTACAAAGTGACAGTAATAAAGACAGTATGGCACTGGCACAACAAAATAAATGTAGATCAATGGAACAGTTGACATGATACTATACATAGAGAATCCTAAAGATGCTACCAGAAAACTACTAGAGCTAATCAATGAATTTGGTAAAGTAGCAGGATACAAAATTAATGCACAGAAATCTCTGGCATTCCTATATACTAATGATGAAAAATCTGAAAGTGAAATCAAGAAAACACTCCCATTTACCATTGCAACAAAAAGAATAAAATATCTGGAATAAACCTACTTAAGGAGACAAAAGACCTGTATGCAGAAAATTATAAGACACTGATGAAAAAAAATTAAAAACGATACAAATAGATGGAGAGACATACGATGCTCTTGGATTGGAAGAATCAACATTGTGAAAATGACTCTACTACCCAAAGCAATCTATAGATTCAATGCAATCCCTATCAAACTACCACTGGCATTTTTCACAGAACTAGAACAAAAAATTTCACAATTTGTATGGAAACACAAAAGACCCCGAATAGCCAAAGCAATCTTGAGAACGAAAAACGGAGCTGGAGGAATCAGGCTTCCTGACTTCAGACTATATTACAAAGTGACAGTAATAAAGACAGTATGGCACTGGCACAACAAAATAAATGTAGATCAATGGAACAGTTAGAAAGCCTGGAGATAAACCCACACACATATGGTCACCTTATCTTTGATAAAGGAGGCAAGAATATACAGTGGAAAAAGATAGCCTCTTCAATAAGTGGTGCTGGGAAAACTGGACAGCTACATGTAAAAGAATGAAATTAGAACACTCCCTAACACCATACACAAAAATAAACTCAAAATGGATTAAAGACCTAAATGTAAGGCCAGACACTATCAAACTCTTAGAGAAAAACATAGGCAGAACACTCTATGACATAAATCACAGCAAGATCCTTTTTGATCCACCTTCTAGGGAAAGGGAAATAAAAACAAAAATAAACAAATATGACCTAATGAAACTTAAAAGGTTTTGCACAGCAAAGGAAACCATAAATAAGGTGAAAAGACAACCCTCAGAATGGGAGAAAATATTTGCAAATGAAGCAACTGACAAAGAATTAATCTCCAAAATTTACAAGCAGCTCATGCAGCTCAATATCAGAAAAACAAACAACCCAATCCAAAAATGGGCAGAAGACCTAAATACACATTTCTCCAAAGAAGATATACTGATTGCCAACAAACACATAAAAGAATGCTCAACATCATTAATCATTAGAGAAATGTAAATCAAAACTACAATGAGATATCATCTCACACCGGTCAGAAAGGCCATGATTAAAAACTCTACAAACAATAATTGCCGGAGAGGGTGTGGAGAAAAGGGAACGCTCTTGCACTGTTGGTGGGAATGTAAATGGATACAGCCACTATGGAGAATAGTATGGAGCTTCCTTAAAAAAACTACAAATAGAACTACCATACGACCCAGCAATCCCACTACTGGACATATACCCTGAGAAAACCATAATTCAAAAAGAGTCATGTCAAAATGTTCATTGCAGCTCTATTTACAATAGCAAGGACATGGGAGCAACCTAAGTGTCCATCAACAGATGAGTGGATAAAGAAGATGGGGCACATATATACAATGGAATATTACTCAGCCATAAAAAGAAATGAAATTGAGTTATTTGTAGTGAGGTGGATGGACCTAGAGTCTGTCATACAGAGTGAAGTAAGTCAGAGAGAGAAAAACAAATACCGTATGCTAACACATATATATGGAATCTAAGAAAAAATAAATGTCATGAAGAACCTAGGGGTAAGACAGGAATAAAGACACAGACCTAGGCTTCCCTGGTGGCGCAGTGGTTGATAATCTGCCTGCCAATGCAGGGGACACGGGTTCATGCCCCAGTCCGGGAAGATCCCACGTGCCACAGAACGGCTTGGCCTGTGAGCCATGGCCGCTGAGCCTGCGTGTCCAGAGCCTGTGATCCGCAATGGGAGAGGCCACAACAATGAGAGGCCGGCATACCGCAAAAAAAAAAAAAAAAGACACAGACCTACTAGAGAATGGACTTGAGGATACAGGGAGGGGGAAGGATAAGCTGTGACAAAGCGAGAGAGTGGCATGGACATATATACGCTACCAAACATAAAACAGACGACTAGTGGGAAGCAGCCTCATAGCACAGGGAGATCAGCTCGGTGGTTTGTGACCACCTAGAGGGGTGGGATAGGGAGGGTGGGAGGGAGGGAGATGCAAGAGGGAAGAGATATGGGAACATATGTATTTGTGTAACTGATTCACTTTGTTATAAAGCAGAAACTAACACACCATTGTAAAGCAATTATACTCCAATAAAGATGTTAAAAAAACTAAAAATAGAACTACCATGCAACCCAGCAATCCCACTACTGGGCATATACCCTGAGAAAACCATATTTCAAAAAGAGTCATGTACCAAAATGTTCATTGCAGCTCTATTTACAATAGCTAGGACATGGAAGCAACCTAAGTGTCCATCAACAGATGAATGGATAAAGAAGTTGTGGCACATATATACAATGGAATATTACTCAGCCATAAAAAGAAACGAAATTGAATTATTTGTAGTGAGGTGGATGGACCTAGAGTCTGTCATACAGAGTGAAGTAAGTCAGAAAGAGAAAAACAAATACCGTATGCGAACACATATATAGAATCTAAGAAAAAAAAAAGGTCATTAAGAACCTAGGGGTGGGCTTCCCTGATGGCGCAGTGGTTGAGAGTCCACCTGCCGATGCAGGGGACACGGGTTCGTGCCCTGGTCCGGGAGGATCC
>NW_006776141.1:313117-319426 GCF_000442215.2 Lipotes vexillifer | reverse complement strand
AAAAAAGAGTAGCCCCCGCTCGCCGCAACTAGAGAAAGCCCGTGCACAGCAACGAAGACCCAATGCAACCAAAAAAAAAAAAAGGAACCTAAGGGCAAGGCGAGAATAAAGACATAGACCTACTAGTGAATGGACTTTAGAATACGGGGAGGGGGAAGGGTAAGCTGGGACAAAGTGAGAGAGTGGCATGGACATATATACATTACCAAATGTAAAATAGATAGCTAGTGGAAAACAGCCACAGAGCACAGGGAGATCAGCTCGGTGCTTTGTGACCACCTAGAGGGGTGGGATAGGGAGGGTGGGAGGGAGGGAGGCGCAACAGGGAAGAGATACAGGGACATATATATATGTGTAACTGATTCACTTTTTTATAAAGCAGAAACTAACACACCATTGTAAAGCAATTATACTCCAATAAAGATTTTTAAAAAACAAACAAAGTACTGATACACACTACAACATAGATCAACCTTGAAAACATTATACTAAGTAAAAGAAACCAGACACCAAAGGTCACTGCTAAGGACTGAATATTTATGTCCCCTTAAAATTTATATGTTGAAATCCTAACCCCAAATCTGATGGTATTAGGAGGTAGAGCTTTTGGGATTTGATTAGATCATGAGGGCAGAGCCCTCATGACTGGGATTTGTGTCCTTATAAAAGAGATCCCAGAGAGCTCCCTTCTACCATGTGAGGACACAGTGAGAAGAAAGCCATCTATGAACGAGGAGGTGGGTTCTCACCACACACCAAATCTGCTTAAGCCTTGATCTTGGACTTCCCAGTCTCTAGAATGGTGACAAATAAATTTCTGTTGTTTATAAGCCGCTCAGTCTATGGTATTCTATTATAGCAGCCTGAGTGGACTAAGACAGTCCTATATTGTACAATTCCATTTACATGAAATATCTAGAATAGGGAAATCTATAGAGACAGAGAGCAGATTCATAGTTACCAGCAGCTGGGGGCGGGGAGGAGGGAATGGAATGGCTGCTTAATGGATATGGGGTCTCCTTTAGGGATTATGAAAACATTTTTGAACTAGATAGAGGTGATGTCTGCAGAACATTGTGAATGTACTAAATGCCACTGAAATGTATGCTTTAAAATTAATTTTAAGTTATGTGAATTTCATCTCAATTAATAAGAATGAATTTTTCTAATTTGACCCTTTTTTTAACAGCCTGAAAAGACAGCAGTGAGACAATGACAGCATATGGTATTTTTGAATTAAAGAAGCGAGTTCAGTTCTTGGTATGATGCACTATTTGCTGGGTGACCTCGAACAAGTTAAATAACCTGTTAGGTTCCCTTTGTTACCATCCCTTTAAAGTGAACATGTTGAATGCCTGTTATGTGCCCAGAACCATGCCAAGTCACCTTCCCCTACATTGCTCTCATCAGTAAAATGTGAATTCCACTGAGTACTCACAGGTAAGGGTCAAATAAATCGAGTGTAAAGTATTATATAAAGCCATTAAAGTCCTATACAAATGTTATCACTAATCTAAGAGCCTGCCTGGGTTATTTGCACAAACTTCAGAGGCTTTTCATCAAAGAAACCTCTATAAATACCATACTTGACAGAAAAGGCCATTTCAATTTAAAATAAAAACTCAGGAAACATTTTATTATAAAACAAGTTGGTACCAAAGGTCATCCTGTAAAAACAAATTTCGGCGGAAGATGGGGGAGAAACAGGAATTTATAATTTAAGCTAAGAATTTAATTGCCCCATGTATCCCATTTGAATAATGTTGCTTGTTTTCTTCATCATTTATGAATCAGGGTACACTTTAAAAGTTAGATTACAAGTAGAAATAAAGAGCGTCATTCTATTATCTCTACCCACTGTAATATCAGTATTTCTATGAATATTGTACTACATGAAAACACTCATTATTATTCTAGTCAGTAGCTTTTCAAGTTAAATGAACAACACACTGTTTCATTTTTAAACAACTACTTATTTACCTACTCCTTTGCCTGAACACAGAATATGACACAGCATGAAAAACAAAAACTGAGTCCATTTATGTATCTCATTTATCTGTGTAACAGAGTCATCTTGTGTTTCTATTGCTTTATTTTAAAACGAACACTTTCACTTTAATGAGCATATTATCTTCCACCCAGAAAACTGTGCAATGATAGCAAGTTTGGAAATGAAACCATCGTGAAACGATTGTGTCAGCCCCCCTTTCGCCTTTCCCTGGCCACCCCTCCACCCCCAAGAGCAACATTCCTGTGTGTTAAAACAGGCTGATGTCCCAGGCTCTGGACTTTAGACTGCTCAGTGAATGTACATAGCCTCTATGTTTGGAACTTTAGTGAGTCTAATATGTAGTAGAAAAGCTTCTATTTTTGGTTCCTCTGTCAACTCGTTTTGAAATTCAGACAAGTCATTTAACTTTTCTGTGTCTAGAAAGAAGCATTTCTAAAATAGTGATGCAACCACTTTCTAGTCTACATGTCAACAGATGTTAGAGAGTACTAGATGTGAAACCTACACAGGTAAGGATGTTCTAATTAAATCAATGACTATAGAGTTGGGTTCCTAAAATTAAAGAACTAGATTTTCATTCACTGCAACATAGTATAAATATTTATTTTTAAGTCAAGTACAATAAAAATGAAATAGGAGCATTTTAAATTTAGTGGTGGAGAAAAAGAAAACCTTTAGGTTACTTAGATATACATGTATATACATACAGTAAATAATATAGGGACTTTTAATATTTGTGAATGTGTTTCTGAAAACACACAACTACATTTCAATAGAAAGAAAACACGTTCGTAATAATCTTTTTCTCTAGTCGCTTTCAACTAACAGGAGAGGAAAACTGCAAATGTGTTACAACCACGCATTTCACGATCTCCGAGACATGACAGCTTAGTGGCGACAAGCTGGCCTCTCTCATCAGACAGATCTATGTCTCTTACGTCTCAATCCAGGCTCCACTCACTAGCTGTGTGGTCTGGGGCAAGTTACTTCACGTCTCTGTGCCTTTGTTTCCTTATCTGTCACAAACCGCGGTCCCAGCATAGTTGAAAACCCTCTGAACTGAGAAGCCTGGATCCCCCACCTGATCTGCAACTAACTAGCTGTTGGAACCAAGTGAAGCCACAGCCCCAGGGGACGTTAGCTATGCATCCTTAGTATTCCAGCTCCGTCCTAGAACCTCAGAATTTGAAATTTCTAATTTTTCTTCAGAGACTCACCAGAATGTTCCATGCCACCTCTCTTCCATCATCACTGCTTATATCCTAGCTCTTCTCCTCTAATCATGACGATGTTCATGCTGAACTTCTCAAAGAATCACCAAACTGCTAAGCTAGGGCATCCCCTCCCAGACTCAGCATCCCTCCCCATGGAGCAATTCCTGTAATACTACCACCCACCACTAGGTGCCGTGGGACTCAACGTTTAATCTTGGAGCAAACACTGAGAATCCAATTGCACAAAGCTTCATGCTTTGTGCTGGAGACATAAAGATAAATCAGACCCAGATTGTCTCTCCTTAAAATGTTCAGAGTCCAGGAGGGGTGACACATGTTCAAAAAGGTAGGACACTGTAATATGTGGGTGCTCAGTTAAGACAGCACAGAGCAGGAAGAGGCGGCAACTACGATCAAAGCAGAAGGATGCACAGGAGGGGGAGGCAGAAGAGGCCCTTCCAGCCTGCGTCCCAACACACGTATGAACATCTGAAGCCGCAGAAGTGGTAGACACCCAGGAGGAAAAAAACATGACGATGATCTGATCTCAAGGAGATTAAGTGGAAGACAGTCAAATGAGGAGAGTGAAATAATAGGGATTTGCACCTAGCTGAATTCATATGACTTTGCTCACTTGTTTATCAGGGACCTCCGCTGCTACAGAGCCAGTTCTGCCTGGGCAGAGTCTTTGTCTGTGGGGTTTACCCCTCTATTCCTGGCACCTAGTAGGTACTCAAACTTTTTTTAAAATTTATTTATTTAGTTTTGGCTGCGTTGGGTCTTCGTTGCTGCACGCGGGCTTTCTCTAGTTGCGGCAAGCGGGGGCTGCTCTTCGCTGCGGTGCCTGGGCTTCTCATTGCGGTGGCTTCTCTTGTTGCACAGCATGGGCTGTAGGCGCATGGGCTTCAATAGTTGTGGCGCACGGGCTCAGTAGCTGTGGCTCGCGGGCTTAGCTGCACCACAGCATGTGGGATCTTTCCGGACCAGGGCTCGAACCAGTGTCTCCTGCATTGGCAGGCAGATTCTTAATATTTTTAATGAATGACAGAACTGATAAGATTTCACTAAGATGCAGTGTACTCCGTCTAGAACACTCATCTGGTTAATAAGCCATTAAAACTGCTCAGCAAAGAAGGCTCTTTATCAACAAAGACCTAGGGATGGAATCACACATGAAGATTTCCCCCAGGGTTTATGGACATGGACCAGCCCTGAACTCAGGAATCCACTTTTGGAATCCACGAGCAATTTAGATCAGAAGGAATATTTGGGAGGGTGGAAAGTATAGTGAGGAGGGACCCTGTGAATAACAGAACAATTGAGCATCTATGACTCTGATTAGTAAATCTTTTGAAAGTCAGGACTGCAATTCACTCCAAACTTACATCGCATTTGTAGCTTCGGTTACAACAAATGCCAGCTGTTTTCCTTTGTAATGCCAGCCCCTTAGCAAGCAAAGCCTAGGGTCCAGCAGATAATGATGCTGAGCAGGGCAAGTAGGAAGGACCTCGATGATATGGAAAAGGGAGGGGCTTTGAAGTCAGACCAGGAATCACATTTCAGCTCTGGCCACACGAAGGCTGCTGTGTGGCCTTTGGCAATTGATTCCTCCACCCTAAACTTCCAGCTCTTCACCTGGAAGCAGAGAACCCTACTTTGCAGGGTTGCTTTTGAAGAGGGAATAAAACAAGTCACACGAATTTCCTTAGCACTGAATGAATTGTTGCAACTGACCAACAGTCTTATTTTTGGCCAGTGTTTGGCCAAGTGAAATTGCCAGGCCACTGACATCAGAATCATTGGGGAAAGACTTCCTCCTCCTCAGGTATTCTGACTCAGTGCATCTGAGATGGAGCCGTTAGCAGTTTCACAAGCTTCTCAGGTGATTCTGATACACAACTAAGCAGCAGACCACTACAATTACACTACAATGCCACTAAAACCAGCATCACACGCAGCAAGAAGCCCTACACATCATGCTCGCCACTTCTAGCGTCCAGCCCTTGAAACCCTATTCAGGGAAATACCTTTCAGGAGAGGCAACCAAACCCTGCTTGTAATATAGTCTGAATATTTATGCTGCCACATAAGAATTTCTATTGGTGCTATTTCTTCCCCTCCGTGTTATATCCAATTCACATTGTTTGCCTCAGCCCATTAAAACCCAGTGGATTTTTTTTCTGACATCAGCAATGTTAAGTACTTCAGAAAAAAAAGAAAATTTACAAGATGTGTGCTAGCTCAGTAGTACAAGCTTGTTTATACAGCTCTAATCTGACTGAGTGGGCAGGAACCTCAAGAGGGAGGAAAGGAGAGCAATAGCTCTAAAGAACAAATAACTTTCTATTACTGCAGAGTCTGCCAACTTGACGTCTCCTATATACTCAAAGTTCAGATGCTCCATGACAGCTCAAGTGTGTTTCAAGTAATGCACCAAAGATCTGAAAACAAGGCACTAGAGCTCAGCCCCTAGGGGCCAGTGCTGCTGGCAATGCCAGGCACCCAGTATTTTACTAGACTGTAATCTCTTGATCTTTTTTTTTTTTTTTTTGGCCTCTCACTGTTGTGGCCTCTCCCGTTGCGGAGCACAGGCTCCGGACGCGCAGGCTCAGCGGCCATGGCTCACGGGCCCAGCCGCCCCGCGGCACGTGGGATCTTCCCGGACCGGGGCACGAACCCGTGTGCCCTGCATTGGCAGGCGGACTCTCAACCACTGCGCCACCAGGGAAGCCCTCTCTTGATCATTTTTGGACTTCAGTTAGAACTCAGGGGTTCCCAAAAGCTGGTCCAAGGACCTGAACCAGACTAGGAGCCTCAGAATCACTGGAGAGGGGGGCAGATTATAAAGATACATATTCTTGGTTCCCATGCTCCAGAAATTCTGATCCAGTAGGCCTAGGGTGGTCCGTGGAGATTTATAAATGAAACGTTCCCTAGGTGATTTGGAAGAACGGTCAGGTTTGGGAACTAGTGACCTAGATTCCATGGAGCCTGCCTTCTCTTCACCTGATCCCTTCATCCCGCCCCATGCTGCCGACAGTCTGGGCAGCCATACTGAGGGGGGGGGGGGGGCCCTTTACTTTC
>NW_006776141.1:305552-313062 GCF_000442215.2 Lipotes vexillifer | reverse complement strand
CAGCCATACTGGGGGGGGGGGGGGGCTCCTTTAACTTCCCTTGAATTTGGCCAGAAACTCACCGTGATGGATAAAGCCTGGGTCCTGAGGTCAGCGAACTGGCTGTCAGTCCCGGCCATGCCACTTAAGAGCCGTGTGACCATGAACAGCGTATTGCTATGCTTATTTAGCCTCTCCGAGCCTTGGTTTCCTCATTCATAAAATGGAACAAATACTCATCACCTGTGCCAGTGGTTCTCCGCCTTGCCTGCTCATTCGAATCACCCAGACGATGACAGAAACTCTAACAGGTGGATGTTATCACTCCCACGCTACAGATGAGAAAACTGAAGCTTGAGAACATAGGTCACTTGCCCAAAGTATCAATAAAACAGCTTGTCAGCCAAGAATCTAGAATTCAAATCCAGGACTGACTGCAATACCCACAGAGTTTCCAATAGGGCAGCTTGGTCTCCAGTGAAATCACTGATACACAGTATTTAAAACAAAATTTTGTAAATATACAAATTTCAGTATATACTTAAATATACAGTATTTAGCACCTATAGACTAATTATAGCATACTCAGTAGCAGGTACTTCCGGTACATAGTACAACTGGTACATAGTAGCTTCTCAACTAATTAATGCGTCTTTCCTTCTTCTTGCTAGTGTATCAGTGAAGCTGACATCCCCATTCCAATCCTACCTGAAGACATATGAATAAATACAATCTTCCCTAAGTTGCTTGGCTGCCTGACAGCCTAAACAAACTAATCTACCAAAGCTACTTGGAAAGAAAATTATTTTTGCAATCCTTCTAGTAAACAAAAGTCCTAAAAAAAATTCAGCTGGGAGGGAGAAGTGGAAAGTTCTTCACATACCAGGATGTGTTTGGCTGTGTGATGTGCCTCACTGTTCTATTACTGCAGTCACTGCTTGAAGTTCAGGTCCACCAGGAATCCTCTCCTACCAGGGGCTTTGAACTCCACACGGCTCTGGACACGTAGAGCCTGCCAGCTCCTCACTGACTCCTTCTGCCTTCTGAATTTTTCTTCTGTAAACAGCATGCCCACTATGGCCTTCCACCTCTCTCTGAACTCCGACCTTCTGTGACCTTCTTGGAATCCTGGCTTCCCCCAAAGACATCCCCTCCCTGAAACCTAGCTGTCTTCACCCCACCTATCTCAAGACCAAGAAGTAAAGCAAGCATCCCCCTGGTTCTCCACTGCTGCTTCAAATGATTTCCCTCCCGTCTTCCTACACAAACCCCTGCCCTCATGACATTCAGACCATCTGGCCATGCCACTGTCTACCCATTCTCACTGCTATGTCCTACCTCTCTCCTGTTAAGCCTTTTCATTTCCTAAAGATTCCAGCTTCGAGGTCTCAGAGGATTTCTCCATCCCTTGGTCAACCTCAGTGACTTTAACATTAGAGCCAAAGCTGGTTTCTCCACCCTTTTCTTTCCTCATCTGAACCCTTTTCCTGCATCCCTCCTCCTCAGTTACCTTCCATAGCCACATGCTGAACCTTGCCATCGCTGGGGACTGTACCACCTCAAATCCCAGCACAAGTTGAGAAGGTACACTCTGTCCACTGTCCCTCTTTCCAGATCACTTACTGAACATTCTCTACAAATATTCAATCCATTTCAACCACACCTTTGGTACTATTCATTACTGCGCCTCACTCTGCCTTCACTTTCCTCTCCCCCTGGCTCCATCATTATAATCACTCCTCATCAGTCCTTTGCAAATATCCTCAACTTCCTCACCTCCCCCTTTCTGTGTCATATTTCCTGACAAATCTCCAACATCGAGGGAACCCGACTCTCTGCCCTATGATATCCAAGCTCACATCCGAGCAGGTGAATGCTTTGGGGTGGGGAGGAAATCACTCACACCAGGCTGACAAGCTGCATTTTAAATTCATGAGCGCAAACTTTAAATAAGTTAGCCATAAATAAATGAATAAATAAATAAGTAAATTAGTTAGTTCAACAGTGCCCACCAAAACCTAAAAGGTTTTCCTGTCAAGTGTGCTCTCTCCCCTTCTGAGTTGGCTATCTCATAACTTCTCCTTGTTCGAGCTTCACACACGGTCTCAGATGATGGGCTCACTTCAAAATCTGTTGAAGAAATGGAAGGCAGCAGAAGGCAAGTCTCTCATCTTGAGACACCCTCACCTAAACCACCATGTTCTTGGTCTTCCTTCCACTACAGTAGGGGAAGTGCTGCTGCATTTACAGAAGGGAAGTCGTTCCACTTTTGCCCTTAATTGGAAGGTGATAGAACACTGTTCCTCATCTACACCCTCCCACCACACCGACAGGCTCTGGTATAATAACAGTGGATTACAGCCCAAAGACCTCTAAGACACTGTCTCTGAAGAGCACATAGGGAAACCTTAATTTAAGAGAGAAGGCATAAACAAGAACACCAGGGGGATTTGAAGCTTCTCGCACTTACAACTACAACAAACACTGAGCACAGCCCAACTCCTGGCCAAATTAAATAAAACCTCACGTGAAAGGCCTGCTTACTTCAGTTCCTATTACTGGATACATTGTGTTTGGCTTTCAGCAAAAAATCATGAGCCGTGCTAACAGGCAAGGAAAAAACACAATCTGAAGAGACAAGCAGTCATGAAAACCAGATAGGACACAGACGTTGAAATTATCAGACATGAAATTTAAAATAACTATGATTAAATATGTTAAAGGTTCTAATGGAAAAAATAGATGGTAATGAAAGCAGAGATAGAAACTCTTTTTTAAAAAAAAAAAATCCTTAAAAAGGAAATGCTAAAAGTCAAAAACACTGTAACAAATGAAGAATGCCTTCAATGGACTCATTGGTGGACTCTAAATGGCCATGGAAAAATTCAGTGAGCTTGAGGTCAATAGAAATTTCCCAAACTGAAAAAAAGGGAGAAAAAAAGTTTTAATGGAACAGAACATCCAAAGACTATGGTACATATCAAAAGGCATTAAGTGTAATTGGAGTACCAGAAGGAAAAGAAAGAGAAAAGAGAAGAAATATTTGTAGGAATAATGACTGAGAATTTTCCAAAGTTAATGACATACACCAAAACACAGATCCAGAAAGATCAGAGACCACCAATCAGCATACATTAAAACAGAACAAAACAGATCACTACACCTAGACATATTGTATTCAAAGTGCAGAAAATCAAAGAGAAAATCTTGAAAGAAACCAGAAGAAAAACCTTAACTATGTAAAAACTAGGATAAGAATTACAGGGGGCTTCTCACCAGAAATCATACAAATGAGAGTACAGTCAAATACTTAAAATGTTGGGGTTTTTTAAACATCTATTGGAGTATAATTGCTTTACAATGGTGTGTTAGTTTCTAAATACTTAAAATGTTGAAAGAAAAAAAACACCAACCTGGAATTGTACATCTAGTGAAATGATCCTTCGAAAGTGAAGGAAAACTAAATTTTCTCAGATCAATACTGAGTGAGTTCATCACTAACTGACTTGCCTGCAAGAAATGCTAGGAGTTCTTCAGGCAGAGGAAAATCATATAGGTCAGAAACTTAGATGTACCAAATGAAACAGCAAATGTCAGGGAAGAAATAAAGGGAAATAAAATCTTTTATTTTCTTATTCTAAATTGATCTAAGAGAAAGGAATAAGACTCTTGAACAGTGTTCATGGGACAGAAAAAAAATATTTTTAAAAAGATTAGCATATCAATGCCTAACACAGAGCTCTAAAATAGCCCTTGACAATCAGCTAGTTCAAGGGTTGGCAAAGTAGGGCCCTTGGGACAAACCTAGCCTGCTGCCTGTTTTTCTTTTAAATGTTTTTTTATTGTGGTAAAAGTCACATAATATAAAACATACTATTTTAACCATATTTAACTGTACAGTTCAGTGGCACTAAGTACATTCACTCTGTTGTGCAACTCTCACCATCATCCATCTCCGAATTTTTCACCTTCCTAAAGTGAAACTCTGTCCCCGTTAAACACTAACTCCCCATTCCCCCTCTCCACTCCGACCCTCGTGCCTGTTTTTGTGTGGTCTGTTAGCTAAGAATGATTTTTACCTTTTCAGATGGTTGAAAAAAAGTTAAAAGACGAATAATATTTTATGACACATGAAAACAGTATAGAAATCGAAGTTCTGTGCCCATAAACAAAGTTCTATAAACGCCCATCTGTTTCCTTATTGCCTTGGCTGCTTTTGTACTACAAGGGCAGAGCTGAGTAGCTGCAGCAGAGACCATGCAGCCCACAAAGCTCAAAGCACTTACTCTTTGATCCTTTACACAAAATTTTTTCTGTTCCCTGAACACGTCCAATTACTTAATTTTTCAGAGGTTGAAACCAAGGCCTGGGAGATAGAGTTACACTAGCTTGTCATCTTCCTGGTCAGTAACAAAGCAGCATGAAAATGCAGGTCTTCGGATCCCAAGTGCCTGTCCTCTCACATTAGAGGACTTATATAAGTATGGATTCTAAGATCACAGTGTCTAATACTACTGACTAATAGTGACTAATATTACTGACTCTGGGGACTGCAGAATTAACATTTTATTATTCTCTTATTTCACATGAAAGGTGGCATGACTGCTACAGGAGAAACAGGAGTGATAGGGAAGCTTTGCCAGTTTCTAGGCACAAGAATATGGGATGACTAAGATGAAGAGGACGGCATGTTCCCAGGGGACCAAGATGAAAAGTACTTGGATTGGCTTTTTTTTAAGAATGTCAGTTTTATTCCTTGGGATTTTGTTTTTTTCTTTCTTCTTCTTTTAATTGTAAGAACAGGTAAAAATCAGTATCTTTAAAACTGGGCACTTAAATACGGGGTCCAGCTCATTTATGACTCTACAGTGCATACGTGTGAAGTCGCAGTAGTAGGTTTTTCCCCTTCTGAGATAGCAACACTTGACAAAAGAAAGATCTATTCATAAAGCTCACCAGGCAGGAGCAATACAGGTAAAGAAATAACAACTGAATAGGTTCCTGAGGGTATGATTTTACTCATATTATGTAGATAGAAGACAAAAATAGTTCAGCTTAGAATATACTATATCCAACCCCTGAGAACAACTAGAAAAGTTGGATAAAATCTTAAAAGAAGTGCTCCCAAGGCAATGAGGACACATGGAGAAAAGGGAAGTGCAGAGGAGAACAGACATTCCATGAAACATTGCTTTAAGGTATCTTCTCAAATCCAACATCTACTCATGAAAATACTCTGAGCAAATTTTGAATGTAAGAGAACTTGCTTAATTTGATAAGGGGTATTTTAAAAACACATACAGTGACTCTGGAAGCGTTCCCACTGAGATTAGGAATGAGACAATGATGCCCACTATGACCACTTCTATTCACCATTATATTAGAGGTCTCAGCCAATGCAACAGGCAAGAAAAAGAAATAAAAGGCACAATGACGGCAAAGGAAAAAGTAAAGACTTTTTTTTGCATGTAATTGGATTGTGTACATGGAAAAGCCATAATAATCTACCTATCAGACCTGTTAGGATTAACAGGTGAATTTAGCAAAGTCACTGGATACAAGGTCAATATATATAAACCAATTGCATTTCTATATACCCACAACAAACAATCAGAAAATGATGTTTTTAAAAGATACCATTTATAATAGCATCAAATACCTTCAAAAACTGGGAATACATCTAAAGAAAAATGTGTGATGCATTTACAACATAGAGAGATACAAAATACTAACAGAAATTAAAGCTCTAAATAAATGAAGGGATTACCATATTAATACATTGAAACAGTCAACATTCTAAAGACATTAATTTTATCCCAACTTGGGTTAGGGATTTAATGCAATCAAAATCCCATCAAAAGGGCTTCCCTGGTGGCGCAGTGGTTGAGAGTCCACCTGCCCATGCAAGGGACACGGGTTTGTGCCCCGGTCAGGGAAGATCCCACATGCCGCGGAGCGGCTGGGCCCGTGAGCCATGGCCGCTGAGCCTGCGCGTCCAGAGCCTGTGCTCCGCAACGGGAGAGGCCACAACAGTGAGAGGCCCACGTACCACACACAAAAAAAAATCCCATCAAAAGATGATTTTAAAATTTATATAGCAATGCAAATGGCTAAGAATAACCAAACTATTCTTAAAATAACAACAAAGCTGGAGGAGACATACTACTGGATATCAAGATTTATTATTAAGCCATATTAGTTAAGAGTGTGATATCATATAAGAATAGACAAATAGAACAATGGAAGGGGCTAGAAAGCAGAGAGAGATCCACGATCCATGTATAAATGATCACCTGATTTATAACAAAGATGGCATTTCAGAGCAGTGCAAAAGAAGAGACTTTTCAATATGTAGTGCTGGGTTAACTGGATATACTTATGGAAAGCAAAGTAGATCTTTTTCTTATGCCATAGATTTTTTGCCTAAAGATAAAAGGCAAAACAACAGGACTTCTATAAATTAAAGTGGGAAAATAGCTTCATGACCCTTAGGGTAGGCAAAACTTTCTTAAGCAGGCACAGAAAACAATAACCATAAAGGAAGAAATTGATAAATTGGATTATTAAAAGTAAGATCTCCTATTCATCAAAAGAGAGTCAAGTGGAAAGCCACAAAATAGGAAAAGACACTTCAAATACAAATAACTGGTAAACATATTTGTATTCAGAATTTGTTTAAAAAAAAAAAACTCCAAATCAATAAGATAGATAATCCAACAGAAAAATAGGCAATAAACTTGAAGAGGGACCACAAAAGATTAAGTAAAAGCAACAAAAAATTACTAACAAGGCACAATAATCTTTAGTCACCAGAGCAAACTGAAACCACAATGAGGCACCACCACCCACCCACCATAATGGCTAAAATTCAAACGTTTGACAATCCCAAGTGTTGACAAGTATGTGGAGAAACTGAAACACTCATAAACTGATGATAGGAGTATAAACTGGTACAACCACTTAAGAAATCTCTTTGTAAGGCCCTCCTAAAGTTGAACATTATGTCCCCATGTCCCAGAAATCCAGTCTTAGGTGCATACTAAACAGAAACGCATTCATACGTGCACCAAAAAACACACTAAAAAAAATTACAGCCGTATTATTCACAGTAGCCCTAAACTGGAAATGTCCCAAATGCCCATCAACAGTAGATGAATAAACCGTTTGTGAAATGTTACAGAGTGGGCTGCTATACAGCAGTAAAAATAAACTATGGCTACATACCACATCATGAATAAATCTCTCAAACAGTACCGTGCATAAGAAGCCACAAAGAAGAGAGTATATACATTATGTATAATTCCATATATATTTCACATATTTCAAAAATGAGAGTGCTATGGTGTTAGAAATCTGGTTAGTGGTCATAGCTGGGGAAAGGGGGGTATGTAGTACCACTGGGAGGTTGCATGCGGTAGTTTCTGGGGGAATGGTAATAAATATTCTCTTACTTAACCTAGGAGTGACAATATGGATGTATTTACTCTTTGAAAATTCAGTGAGCAATGATTTGTGTACTTTTCTGGAAAGA
>NW_006776141.1:284327-305415 GCF_000442215.2 Lipotes vexillifer | reverse complement strand
GTTCGTGCCCTGGTCTGGGAAGATCCCACATGCCGCGGAGCGGCTAGGCCCGTGAGCCATGGCCGCTGAGCCTGCAAGTCCGGAGCCTGTGCTCTGCAACGGGAGAGGCCACAACAGTGAGAGGCCCGCGCAGGGAGATCAGCTCGGTGCTTTGTGACCGCCTGGAGGGGTGGGATAGGGAGGGTGGGAGGGAGGGAGACGCAAGAGGGAAGAGATATGGGAACATATGTATATGTATAACTGATTCACTTTTTTATAAAGCAGAAACTAACACACCATTGTAAAGCAATTATACTCCAATAAAGATGTAAAAGAAAAAGAAAAAGAAAAAAGAAAAAGTGATGTAATTGCAGAGATACAGTTGCAGGGATGGTGGAGGAGCCAGAGGTTATATCTGTCACCACTATATACATACACACTTACCCCAATGTTTGTGTGTAGGCGTAGACCAGGAGCAATAATCACTGAACGAGAGAGCTGGTATAGCAGTGAAACAAGATTAGAAACACACAACTGAAGGAATGCTTCACATTACCCAAAAGCTTTATTTTGGGTATTGAAAGTCTTCCAACTCATAAAATATCTCAGAACTTCCAAAGAGTAGTTGAAATACTCTACACTTGCTCTTAATAACTTTCTACTCCCCAGCAAATAAAATCCAAAGTCTTCCAGCCAGTTTAGAAGATTGAGGCAGTTACTGTATCTTCTTGCCCAGTATATGTGTGTGTGTGTGTGTGTGTGTGTATGTGTGTATACATATATATGTGTGTATATAAATATACACACATATATATGTGTGTATATACATATCTATACACACATATATATGTGTATAGATATGTATATATATTTGCTGTTAAATTTACTTCTTCTGATACAGAAAGATGGGCTTGTAAACTGTCCTCAGCAGAGTATGCCACATCACTGGGCACACTGATTGGACCAAGATAGACATGTGACTCTAACCAGGACCAATCAGGGTCCTTCCTTGACACTGAGATAAAAATACTGGAAGAAAGAAGGCCCATTCCCTGTGAGGGATTAGGCTGAAAGGATATGAGGGGAGGGAGATTAATGACCATCTTCTTTTTTTCTAGTGTCACAGAAGGATATCAAGACGATGAGGTGTAAGAAGTGTTGATGATATCATTTAAGTCCCTGGATCCAGCCATGCCTGAATTCCCAGATATATTAGTCAGATAAATTCCTTTTTGCTTGAGTTGGTTTGAATTTTGTTTTAGTGCAGTTGTTTTGTTTTTTGGCTACATCCAAGAGAGCTCTGAATCACCATTAACATCATCACACTTTATCATATATATGTGGCATTTAATCCCTTCAACAGACTGGCCCCAATTTGCATTTCTACTCTTATCAATCACTATTCATCTTCGTATAACCAACAACATGACCAATCTCAACCACAGGAAACATTCTGCAACTAAGAATTACCAATAAGTAAAGTTCAGCTTAAAACAACCTACTTCCAAATACACTTTTGATAGCCAACTGGTCATTCCTGTTAAGGATAATTAGAAAATATAAGAAACTGGGGATTAGAAATGGATTTTTTTTAAGTGGGGGAGTATGGCAGATGGCAGGCTAAAGAAGTGGTTTTTGCAGAGAAGCTTTCGAAAGCTAAAGGAAGCCAAAGAAACGAAAACCTAGAACTGACAGCATATGCTTTGGCATGAAGTGAAATACCCTAGGCGTTGGGGTGAGACATCTGAGAACTTCCTAATTGGTCATGCCAAGCAAGTTAAATAAAGTTTATCCCAAGATGTATCCACTTTAACCTCAAGCCATAGGAAGATCTGGGAGTCAGTGGTCAACCTCTCAGTCTGAAAGTCTAAAAGGCATTGAACATTTGGACAGAGATCCTGACATCGTGGGGAAAAATGCCCATTCACATGGGAATTGTTCATTGACTGTAATAAAGCAAAACCAGTTACAAGCATTTCACTGCAGGGGAGCAATCTCCTGAATAATAGTAAGAAGTAACTAGAAATTCATTGTGACATACCCTCTATTATCAACATAAGGTGAGGAAAATGTCACTCAATCTATTTTGTTTTCTCATTTTACTTTCAGTAAACATAAATTTAGATTGCCCCATCCCTGTTTCCCCTTAAGTTCTAAGTTCTTCAAAATGAACTTCCCTGCCTGAAAGGTCTTTTGAGGACCTGACTCTCAGTAGAGAGGTATTAAAAATCCTTTGCACACTTTGTCACTTCTATCCTTTTACTTACACTGAAATGCCTCAAGCACACTTTGACCACCTCTGTCCCCTGCCCCATCTCTGCAGACCCCCAACTCTGCAGGTCCTCCAACATCCAATTCATCCATTCAACCTCTTCAGTGAAATCTCCCAGTGGGAAGTAATCCCTCCTCCATTCCATGTATACATGACTGTCTTACCACATTCTGTTTCTCCATCTTTTTCCCCTCAACAGAATTTTAAACTTCTTGAAAACAGAAGCCATATCTGATTAATCATCATCTAGAAAAGGGCCTTCAGTAGTGGGACCACTGTCATCACGAACAAGGAGCAGAGACCTTAGACTAACTGTCGCCTGGGGTAGGAACACCCCCTCCCCTTCCCCCATCCTCCCCCACCCCCAAACTAAGAGTGACTAAGGGCTTCCCTGGTGGCATAGTGGTTGAGAGTCCGCCTGCCGATGCAGGGAACACGGGTTCGTGTCCCAGTCTGGGAAGATCCCACATGCCGTGGAGCGGCTGGGCCCATGAGCCATGGCTGCTGAGCCTGCGCATCCGGAGCAGGAATGCCTGCGAAGCAATCACAGTTTCTCAGCCCTATTCTGCACCTGGGGAGAGCACAGATCAATAGCATTAAGCTGCTTTGTCTAATGTCACAAACCCCTGGCTACAGGCAGGAACCAGCAGCCAAGTCCCTAAACTACCTGCCATTCTGAAAGTTAAAAGTGCCTTCCCCTTAAAAAAAAACTCAAATATAATCAATAAATGTATTCTTTGTGAATGCATCCTTTCTATTCTGACCAGCTGCTGAATCAGTCTTTGTTTTAGGATGTATGGTCAGCAAAATAATATAACGGCAACTTCCTGCTTGGTTTGGAATCTAAACGCTGTAGCACTTACATAGTGGCTCCAGGGAAAAATACACAGTATACTGCTTTTAAAGTTGTTGTCTTTCTTCTACAGAGGTCACAAGAAGAAAAAACACAGCCAGCTCAAACAAGCATTTTGTTTGGATTGGGCATCGTAGATCCCTGTAATATTTTTCTAATTGGAATTAGTTGCTAATGACTAAAATGGATTAAAAATGGATGACAACAGCTTTCTGAGCAGCACATACCCTTTGCTTTAACACAGTCCTTACCTGCCCCTAATGCTTCCCAACCCTGAGGTCCAGCACCAGATGCCATTCATCGTCACACATGGGTGGCTGTTTGGCTTTTAGAAAAAAAGAAAATGTTATTTGGTACCCATGTCTCTTTCAAAAATGGGGCAGAGGGCCCCATGTTTCAAGAGACTGGGGATAAATACATTTCTTTCTGAGAGTAAAAACTTTCTACATGTTTTACACACAAACAGAGCATGGTTTTGATGAAAAAATACAACTTAAGTTACCACTGTGAAAGAAACCTCACTCCAATAAAGATGTTAAAAAAAAGAAACCTCACTTGTTTCACTCATCTGCTTTACCTAACTGGCTCTGTGTTTGAGTTTGCAACCCATTTTCTAAGGCTTTCCCCTTCCTTCATTCATTCCACAAACAGCTCTCAAGCAATTACTATGAATCAGAAACTGACAGATGTTGAAGCTACAAGAGGGAATAAAACAGAGTCCCTGCTCTCAGGGAGTGTACATGTTAGCGGACAGAGACAGACAAAATACAAATAAAAACATATAGTTCAATGTCATGGTGATAAAGCTCTGAAGAAAACTGGAGCAGATAAGGCAATACAGAGCACTGTTGAGGCAGGAGTTAATTATTTTAGCTATGCTGGTCTGGGATGACTCTAATGATGAAGCTTTTACATTAGTTTTTACTCTGAAAGCAAACAATAATTGGTTTAATTATTATTATTATTAACACCTCTTATCTGAAAAGATTGCTGTTATCCCCTCTCTTCACCTATGAAATTTCTGCCTATTCCCCAAAGCCTCTCTTCCAGGTCTGATTATACAGTGTTCTCTCTCTGAACTGGACTGTACTTACTGTCTTCATCATCTATTTGCTACCCAATCTGACTTATAAAATTCCGTGCATTATTTTCCTAAACTGCCACTTAACATCCTTTATTGTTTATTTCTATTTCTCTCCAAAACAACTGAAATGATCTCAAGGGAAGGGTTTCTGTTCATCCCTGGCCTTGTGATAGATCAGAGAGACTTGGGATCTTAGGGTCGGATAAGATCTGGATTTAAATCTTGGTTTTAATAATTCAAAAACTACCTGACCTAGGGCAAGTGGCTGAATTTCAGCTTCAGTTTCTTCATCTGTAAAATGGGAGTGATACCACCTAATTCTTGTTAAAGTCTTTGATCCACAAAAGGCTTTACATGTGCTAATTCTTATAAGATCAGTCCACTGCTGTATGACAGATCCATAGCTCTGTAGGCTGGGCAACTTTTGGCTTAGGAAACCAATTTCTCTCAAGCATTTACTATGAGTGTTGCCTCATGGTGGGGGCAGGATAAAATTATGGTTTAAAAAAAAAAAAAGACCACAGCCTAGTGGGAGAGGCAAACATTGAAGTATAATTACAAACTAGGACGAGGACCTCACTATATGATGGATCTCAGGTGGATCTAGCCAGGCAGAATCAAGCAAACAATAAGAATGGGGGTTATAACCATTTGCACCTTGCATATTCACCTGTAACTGCCCATGTACCTGCACCCAGACCAGTCCATGCACCCACATCTGGTCCAGTCTGCACATCTGCACCAGTATTTGTCCATCCTTCCTTCCATTTTCACCCACCCATAGATGTCACTCTGCAAGTCAGTAACTCAGCAAATATTTACCAAACCCCTACCACGTGCCAAGCACTATAAGAGATACCAAGGAAATAGAGGAAAATAGCACAGGGCCTTGTCCGGGTGTGGGTCACAGTCTGGCACAAGAGATATCAATGTAGCCGCAGCCCCTATTTTTCATTTCTCTTCCTGCTGGTGACTAATGGCCTTTAGGCTCATGGAAACAGATCTCTGGCTGCCACAAAAGAAGATCATCCTCACTCTACCCTTTCCACTTCCAGTGTTTGGGACACTTTCTTACATCAAGTATCAGAACTATGGAGTAAGATTCTCCAAGGAACTTAGGAGTTCCTCAAATGCTAGGCTGATAGAGCAAGTCCTCAGGAATAGAAAAAAGTTGGAAACGATTGCCCTGAAATACTTAGTATTTCCCAACAGACTCACACTGGAGGAGGTCACAGAGAGGATGTGGCTTCCAGCTGACCTGCAAGTTGAATCCCAGCACTCAGGAGGCTCCTCGCTCCTCACTCCTCCCCCGTGCTTGGAATGTACACTCTGCCCACCATCCCCCTGGGCCGCATGTGCAAGGATGCAGCCTTGAGAGAGAGAGAGAGTAAGGTGTTGAGACCATCTGGACTGAGGACTTGACTGAGCCCAGTTAAAGCCTCAGAGTAGAAACACAGGCCTGAAAAACATAAATTTTTAAGGTTCTGGCAGGTGGGTACACAGATCTACCCCTCTGGCCCTATGGAAGACAAGCCTTTTATGTAAGTTTCCTTGCTTATTACATCTTTCACCTACCAACCTCGAGGTCTCCCTCTTTCTTCTTTCTCCTTGCCTTCCATATGTGGGGACCAGTTTCAGATTTCATTCAGGGAACAACCAGGGTTGTAACTCATTATCAAAATTCTTAGAAAACAGGAAGTATGGTGTAAGGGGGCCCATCTGCTCCAGCTACTGGGCCTCCTCTGCCCTTCTCCTCACAGCCACACATACTCAAGGGGTATATTTTTTATTTTTATTTTACAGACGAGGACATTGAGGTTCAGAAACACAATGAACAGGGTTTAAAATGCCTGTCGTGCTATTTAAAGAGCTATGGATGGTAGTTCTGTGGGAGCTCGGGGCTGGCCTGGATTGAATGCAATACAGGTGCCTGGGGACCTCCAAGGGCTGCCACCACCCATCCACGTTCATACAGGACACTCTCATCTCAGGAGCCTCTGATGAACGTGTGCTTTCCCCTGTGCAAGAAAATAGCCTCTAGGGTAGGGTAGACAGCAGTGGACAAGGGAGCTCTACCATGCCAAAACTTGAAGGTGGCTTTTTCCTTCGATGGTTTTACCAAAGTATTTCGAAAAGCCCAGACAGCTGTCTCCACCACAACTCATTTGAATAGCCTCACTCACAGGAGCATCTACTCTGTTCATATTCAAATATTTACACATTTTTCAGTTTCCATCTGTAAAAATGGGTGTCCTCTGCACCCTGTGTTTCTAACACCAAAGTGGAAGGAAGGGATTCATTTTCTAGCCACAAAGTAGCCACACAAGGAAGACCAACAAGTTCTGACTGTGGTGTTTCAGCCAGCTAGAACCTCCTAGCTAGCAAATGCACTCACTCCGTGCCCTCTTCCCTTGTTTCCTGGGTCATAAGATGCAGTCCTCCCTCAGAGACTGGTCAGGATGCTCTAAGGAGCACTGTTCTGCCTTTTGGGGGGATGGGGGCGGAGTCTGGGCCACTGCTTGCTTTGTGGGCTGCCTTGGTAGTTGGGATAATTAATTGTAAATTTCCTTCCCCTTACTGGAATGTGCATGTGGTAGAAAAAAAATTGCCTCTTACAGGTCTCAGGGAGGCAGCTGTGAAGCATTGGAGAAGCTTCCTGGTTTGTAACATGTCAAGCACTGTACTCTGAATTGTTACTTAATGTAACTCACTTGGTTTAATGTGCACTTTATCTGCCTACTTGTGAGCAGTTTTGCTGTCCCTACAGTTGGAAGAACTGGGTTTCATGACTGATTATTATTCTTATTACAGATTTAATGGTTCCAAATTATGGATGATGATCACTTTTATCCTGACCACTTCGGAAAGTTTTTTTTCCCCATGGAGAAAACTGATAGCAGTTTGACCAATGTTTACTGGGCACTTACTGGCAGTTACATTCCTAGGCATGGGGCAGAGGGATGCAAAGAAAAGTGCAGCAGTGTTTCTGCCCCCAAGGAACTTACCATCTAGTTCTCAGGGTGGTCCCCAGACCAGCAGAATCAGCAGGACCATCATGCTAGAAATATAAATGCTCAGGCCCCATTCCAGACCAACTGAGTCCAAAACTCTGGGGGTAACCCCCAGCCATCTGTGTTTGAAAAAACCTGCTTCAAAGGTCATCCTCATCAAAGGTCAAAAGGACAAGTACAGGGTTAGCTTATTGAGCTAAATCTAAAAGTGTCAATTGTCCTTTGAGGAAACAGGCCCAGAGCCCCAAAGCCACATGAGGAGTTGGTGGAGAAACTGAAACCAGAACTCAGGTCTCCCACCACCACCCCCAGCCCTGCATGGCTGGGGATTCTTTCTGTTTCTTTTCTGGTGCTTTAAATCCTAAATCTTATGGGGAGCCAAGTTTTGCCAATCCAAAGTGCAAACACTGGTTTTCAAAGGCAACAAAGAAACTAGTCTCTTTGAAAATAAAGACCACTAACAAAAATTAAAACCTGATCTATCAAAGCCATCCAGCAAACTAGCAGTAATTTCCCAAACCTTTAACACACATCCAAGTTTCATTTACAATTTGAAAATTGCGGGAGGGCAGGTGAGATAGGGCGAAGGGTAAAAATACAAGGAATAATGTGATCAGAATATAGTCTAGAAAAATATAGTATGTGGAAATGTCAACAGTGGTTCACCTTCTATAGGAGAATTACAAACGATCTTCCGTTTTCCCCTTTGTATTTTCCCGAATTTTTCCCAATGGTTATTTATTACTTTGGCATCAAGAAAAAAGTAAAACCACTTTTTTGAAATGTTACTCACGCAACATAAAGGTTTATTTTGTAATTCTATTTCTTTCCATACAGCAGGATAGTGTGTATGTAGTAATTATTTATATCATGCCATATGTTACAATGAAGATGAAATTCGGTAAATACATTCCATCCAGCTGTCACTGAAAATGAAGAGGTTAAATGCTTTCCTAGGTTCAAAGCACTATGAATTAAGACGAGCTAACTGTGAAGCTAAAGGAAAAATTAATCCCAGTATTGAGATCTCTGAGAGCATCTCTTTTGAAAAACATTGATGTGACACATAGCTCCTTACTCATATCTCCCTGATGTTGAACCCCTGGCACAATACAGAAGGTTTGGCAATTCCTGGCAAAGTCTTAGGAGTTCAGGGGATAAAATGCATGGGAGAATATCAGAGAAATAAGAAAGAGAATGATCCTATTTTTATATAAAAGTCTATTCCTGTGGACAGTAAGACATCCAAATTACTGACAAATTTCATTGCCCTAAATATCCTTTAAAATTTTTTTCTTTCTCAAGAAATGTTTGCTCATTTAAAAAAATATCTATATTGGCCATCTCATTCCACAAATCATAAATAAATAAATAAATAAATAAGGACTGTCTCATTTAAAGAGCTCTTTCTGCCACAAAAGCATTGTTGCAATGCTTCACTTGATAAGATAAATTTGTGCTGGAAGAAAACCTAGCATTGTTTTACTGAAACTCTCAGCAATATACATTCAGTGCGTGTTAATTAAAGTTTCTTAAAGGAGACAGGGAAGTAAAGTTAAGAACAAATGTAATTACTATTGGAAAAGAAAATGCCAGTGGCTACCTACTTCAGAAAAATACCTCACAGAAGCTGACATTTCTAGAATTTCCAGACACTTTCAGAAAAGGACAAATTATTTGGGGTAAAAAAATATATATAGTAATACATCAACATTTATAGTACATAAGCTCACCAGATCTACGCAACAGTTCAGCTTAGTAATATCAGAGAACGCAGAAAGAATTTACAAATTTACCATCTTGGTTTTCTCTGTTCAGCATGTGAGCGTTTCCTTACAAAGGTAAATCTCTGAAGAGTCTCCAATTTCCCTCAGTCCTCTGCTTGCTTTCTCTCACAGGGCAGTCCCACCCATTACAAAAATAACAAATTAATAAAAAAGAAGAAGAAAGAATATAATGACTATACCACTCACAGAAAGTTTCTCACC
Organism: Lipotes vexillifer; assembly: GCF_000442215.2. Classification (NCBI taxonomy): domain Eukaryota; kingdom Metazoa; phylum Chordata; class Mammalia; order Artiodactyla; family Lipotidae; genus Lipotes; species Lipotes vexillifer. The sequence goes on along the minus strand of NW_006776141.1, from coordinate 296,228 downwards.
AACCCCCCAGTGCCCACTCCATATAATTACCTATCTACCTGGGAAAATTGATCCATAAAAGCCTTACCTATTAAGCCAAATCTGACGGTTTCCTTTCAGTTTAACACTTTTTGACAACACACACAAACCTGTGGCTCAGACTCTAACTCCATCCGGACACTTATAAGCCCATTTCTTATTCTTCCATCTCTCACGAGCCCCCTCTACTAAGAAAAAGGGTCCAACCCTTTTGGGACCCTAGGAAAGTAGGTCCCAGTTTACCTACTACTGCTTATTTTTGCAGTTTTACTTTGGGACTGCTAAAAGGTATTGATCAGAAACTACCTGCAGATCCAGCTGCTAAGCATTGATAAATACTGAGGGAACAATTCCAAGCAAAGAACAAGACCCAAAATATCTTAAGTTTGTAGCGTGGAAATGCCACTCGTCTCAACAAGAGAGAAAGAAACAACGTTCCTACTCCATCAAAATAGAAAATAATAAGAAGATTCAGCAGCTTCCATTCTGAACAAAATTAAATTTTCTGGGTCACTTTCCTTTCCTGTCTCACTGGGCCACTTCTTACGTCGCCTGACAGTGATGGTAAACACGGGCCTTCACACAACCCTTTCAGCTGTCATCCTCACGGAGCAAATACCCACCCGTCCCTTTCCTGCCGCAGTCCCCAACAGCAGACCTCACCACCCACCCCTGCCCTCCACACCTCGCCTGTCGCTTGCTTTTCTTCCAAACCACAAATGGGTGAGCTTATTCAGAGAAAAAGTTAATGAACATCTGCTTTGGAGGTAAAGCTGCCCTACCTGTGATCACGGAATCAGAAGATTGGAGGTACCTAAAAGCAGTACCCTCTGCCAGCTCGCCCCGGCCGGCCGGTGAGCGCCTCACACCCAGAAACCCAGGAACATGATTTATATGTGGACCTGCACCCGTCCCACACAACTCCACACGCCAGCTTGCCTAACCACTTACGTAAGCTCGTGCCGCTACAGTCCCAAACTGACTACACACACACACACACACACACACACACACACACACACACACACACACACACACCGACACCTGTCACGTATCTGCAATGGACAAGCATCTACACCCAGGAAATTAAATGAAATCAACACACATGAACTGGAAGGGTGAAGGGCATACCGTTTTAAAACATCTTTTCCCCCATTTGTTTCTTGCTCATTTCTGTAACAACTACAATTACCTTAGCAACCAAAGAATTGCCTTGACTCCCCCTCCGGTTTCTGAATTTCTCCTAAAGCCAAGCTTGCGCCAGGTTCATGGTAAAGCTAGAGGAGCCCAGGGATCAAGGTGCCGGCAGCTTCTTGGGGGCGGAGGGGACGCCTGGGTCAGTCTCCGCGCGGCTCTCCAACGTCCCGCCCGGTCTTCCCGAGTTTCCGCGGTGGAGAGCGCGGGGTCTCAGCGAGCGGACCGCGAAGCCCGAGGCCGGCGCGGAGGCGCGGTGGGTCGCATGGTGTCAAGGGCGCAGGTCGGTCGGGTGCCTCCAGCGCGCTGGGGGATGGCCCCGCTCTCCGCGCTCCTGGGCGCTCCCCGCTCGCCCGCCTCTGTCGCCCCAGGCCGGCGGGGTCCGCAGAGCTCGGTCCGGCCCCTCGGCGCCCGCCCGCCTGCTCCCGCAGCTTCGGGAACCCGGCGCCCCGGAGGAGCTCTCGCCGCCTAGCAGGGCCGAGCGCAGGAGCTGCCCCAAGTCGCGAAGGCGCTCAGTTCCGCCGCTCGGGAGCTGCCGCAGCGGCGCCCGCTGTCGGGTGTCGAGCGAAGCTGCAGCCGGCGCCGCGCGCACCTGGGCTCCCGCACCTGGGCCCCGACAGGCGCGGGGCGGGGCGGCGGCCCGGGCGGGGCCGAGGAACCTGAGCGCGGCCTAAGGGCGACGCTGACCGGCTCACCTGTTCCCAGCGTCGCGGAAGGTGCAGATGGAGATTTGCCCGAGAAAGGGGGGGAAAAAAACTAGAAATTCCTGACACTTGAGCTCCGGCGAGAAAACTGGCAGAGCGGCTCAGCGGGGCGGAGGCTCCTACAGTCAATTCCGAGAGCTGGCTGCGACTGGAAACTTTGGTGGCGTCAGGGTTGTCTTGGGGATTCCTGGTCCGGAGTGGATTGCCCAGTAGTTCTTGAATCCCTCACTGACGTGTAGCTGGCGCCCTCTAAATTAAAACGGGCCGCCGCGATCCTCAGGGATAGTGTTACCTCGTCATTTTTATTGTTTCAACATTTACACCACATGCTGTATTTGGAGTGTTTTATGAGCCTTCTTATCGAGTACACCACAAAAGAACTTTCAAGAAAATTTAACTCTGTAAATAATCTTGGAGAAGAAGAAAATAAGTAGGAGACAGAAAATGAGAAAGGGTAACTTGAATTGACGGCCTTCTTTAATGTGGGAGCTTTGAAATTTGATGCTTAGTTAAGGATTCAGGAAGCTGCAGGTGGAAATAGAACAAGATTGTTGGTGCTGGACGGTAACCATGGGACTGATGTGCAATACCGATGTTATCAACATCAAGGATAAATTCAAGATTTATTCTTATATTGTATTGTGTCACCAGGAAAAAAAAAACCTTGCAAATAAATATCTAGGTTCCATTAAGGATGGATAACCTGGACTCCCTTCATCCATGTGGGTCCAGAGGTGGAAATCTAAGGTCTCCTTCCCAACATACATCTACTTTCCTGCCATTCTACATTGATTAATGGATGTATTCATTCTTTCATCCAATAAACAATAATTAGCATATACCTTGTGTTAGACCCTCTGCTAAGCACTAGAAATGGATGGCAGAACAGTCTCTGCCATCCAGGCCCCCGGCCTAACAGTGCACAAGATATGTGTCTTACCATGGGCTAAGTCTTTGAGAACTAGAGAAAAACATGCAACCGAAAGAAACCACACCCAACCTAGTGAGTAAAATATAATTTCAATAAATTCCCCAGTTATTTCACTTATTAAAGTTGAAATGTAAAGTCTTTCCTCCCCCAGGTTTAGCATCTGGCTTAAGCGTGGCTGAGAAGCTGGCTGTGGCTCCACCCTTAGGGCATAGGCTGCTTACTGAGAGATAGGGGGTGACAGGGGGCTCTTCCTCTGTGGGGAGCTCTGAATTTCTGAGACCAGCAGCTTCTTGAGGGTCAGGCATGAGGGAAAAACCACGTGGAAGTATGAGCAAAGGGATCCAGGTGCATCTGAAGAAAGGCCTTTCTGTGGACTTCCCTTAATACAGTAGCATCAAAAATAATAAAATAATTAGGAATAAATTTAACCAAGGAGGTGAAAGATCTGTATACTGACAATTACAAGATATTGAAGAAAGAAATTGAAGATGACATAAATAAATGGAAAGATATCCCGAGTTCATGGATTGGATAAATTGATATTGTTAAAATATTTGTACTACCCAAAGCCATTTATAGATTTAATGCAATCCCTTTCAAAATTCCAATGGCATTTTTCACAGAAATAGAAACAAAATCCTAAAATTTATATTGACTCACAAAAGACTCTGAATAGCCAAAGCAGTCTGGAGCAAGAAGCACAAAGCTGGAGACGTCACAATACCTGATTTCAAATTATATTACAAAGCTATAGTAATCAAGACAGTATAATACCAGTGTAAAAACTGAAAAACAGACCAATGGAACAGAATAGAGAGCCCAGAAATAAACCCATGCATATACAGTCAACTAATATTTGACAAGGGAGCCAAGAACACTCAGTAAGGAAAGGATAGTCCCTTCAATAAATGGTGTTTATTGAAAACTGGATATTCATAAGCAAAAGAATGAAATTGGACCCCTATCTTACATCACTCACAAAAATTAACTCTAGATGGATTGAAGACTTAAATGTAAGACCCCAAACTGTAAAACTACTAGAAGAAAACATAAGGAAAATCTCTTTGACATTCGTCTTGGCAACAATTTTTTAATCTGATGCCAAGAGCACAAGCAACAAAAGCAAAAATAAATAGGTGAGACTACATCAAACTAAAAAGCTTCTACACAGCAAAAGAAACCATCAGCAAAATGAAAAAGCAACCTACAGAATGACAGAAAATATTTTCAAACCAGCTATCTGATAAAAAGTTAATATTCAAAATATATAAGAACTCATACAACTCAATAGCAAAAAAAAATCTGATTAAAAAATAGACAAAGAACTTGAATATAATTTCTTATATATGTATGGGAAATATCTCATTTTTCATAAAATGTTTGATTACACATATGTACATATGTATCACACAATACACATATATACATACTACACATATTTTAATAATGATATATAATTTTTATTTATATATTTATATTATAAATATAATTTATATATAATGATAAAAATAACTAACTTAATAGGGACAGACTACACTTTTTCCTGGCATGGCCAAGAGATTGGTTTACATACTGGGAAACTGAGCAAACAAGTAAATATATCAAGGATATTGAGAGGCAGTTTTCTCACTGTTGGAGGAGGGAATTACAGATATAAAAAGGGGAAAGATGAGAATAGCCTCAGTGAAGTGGCTTGAAAATAGAGGTGATAGTATGAAATGATTTTTAATTTAAGTAGATAGAAAGACATATATACTTATGTATGTGTATATATACGTTGATATATTTCCTAGCTCTGTCCACCAAGAAATCCTGAAAGCAATAGCACCCAGTACAGTGAACACACTTAGAACTCAGATTTGTTTCTAAATACCATTCTCCACCAAGAGGAACTATGGCTCCATGTGTAGTGGGTGAAACTGGACTTTGTTGAGCAAAAAAATAAGAAAGTACTTAAAGAATTATGGAGATATGTCAAAAGAATATAGGAGCCAGTTTGAAGGGGTTCCCACTGGCCAAATCTAGGGCCATTTAAGCATCAAAATAAATAATGACAGCAGCAGGTTGCAACCTTTGTGTAAAATAAGAATCGAGTCCATGCTGATAGAAAAAGAGAAAAAAAAAGAGAGAAAGGAAGTTCTACTGGTAGAATGCAAAAAATAGATGAAGAAAGAAAGGTAGAATTAGAAAATCACCACTTTGCAACCATCATCATAGTAATTGATTCAGGTCAGAATCATCAATGGATACTAAAATTAGTGGGTAAAAGTTTGATGAGGGACAGGATATTTACAGTCTCAAAGCATGTGCCTAAAAAATTCATTAATTCTCATTAATATAGTATTATTTATTAATAAACACAACATACTTATTAACAATCACAGCTATAATACTTGGGAGATACCATCTTAATCAACCAGCAAAAGTTTACATAAATAAAAAACAGTAATGGGAAAAATCACCCTTGTGTTGTGTCCTGATATATATAATCTTTAAAGTAAAGATTGTTCCAGATTGGAGGACACTAAAGGGACAGCTAAATGCAGTAGATGATCTTGAATGGAATCCAAGATCTATAAATGACATTGATGGCATAATCAGCAAAACTTCAATGCATTCTGTTGAATTAAATTGGATCAATGTTATTTTCCTGATGTTGAGATTATACTTTATTTAGGAGAGTTTCCTCATTTTTAGCAAGTACACACTGAAGTATGAGGGGGCAAATGGGGCATCACATCTGCAACTTAATCTCAGATGGTTCAGAAATGTTAACAACTCGCAGGGTATAAGGGAGCTCTTTGAACTATTTTTGCAACTTTTTTGTAATTTAAAATGATTTTGAAATAAAAGATATTTTAAAAAGATACATCACCCAAAAAACCATCCTCTCTTTTCAAAAAATGTTCACCATGGGTTTTCTTTAAGAATCAACTCCCTGTGAGCTGTATTGAAAATATGATTTGGTCTACTACTTAGGGAATATATACAATGTGATTCAGCCCAACATTTCATTCATTCACTCAGCAATTATTTCTTAAGGGCGTGCTGCATATAAGGGTCTTTTCCAAAACTCACCTAAAGTATAAAATAAAATAAGTTTATAGTTAAAATCTTGAATCCTTTCATTACTTCATTATTAAGTCAGGAGTTGCAGAAAAGTATGTAATAGAATTGATTGTGGTATAGCTCTCAAACTGCGTGACAAATCGAACAGAAGAATGAAAATGAGTTGACAATTTAGTTTCAATAATTGTATTGGCAGGAGAAGGTAGGAAAATATGGTTAGTATCAATGCATTTGGTGCATGAGTTTATGGCAGTGGATTTGGGGAGGATAATGAGTCTGGTACCATGTGGCCTATTTTCCAGGACCGTGAAATTGTGACACTTGACAGCCGATGCTGCTTTTCCTCAAGCCCCCACCTTTCCTTTTTCTCACTCTTTAATGTTGTCTTCTTTTCTGAGAATTAAGAGCTGTTTTCTTTGTACTTTGGCAATAAAAGGAAAAAAAGATTCTGAGTTAGGTTTTGCCCCCTGTTAAAGCCTGAAAGAAAATAAATTTCCTGTTTAGATATTTTAGAAAGGGGTCTTTCTCAAAAGGGTCTTTCTCGAAGGCCACAGCATCTGTATCACCTGCGGTACTTATTAAAACTTAGCAGTAAAGATTCTCAAGTACCTCCTCAGATCTGCTGAGTTGAAATTTCTAGTGATGGGACCTGGGAATCTGCCTTTGAACAAATATTTGTGTTGGTTTGAAAACTGGCACCATACACGGAGGGCAGGGAGAGACTGAAGAAAGAGACAGACCCCTCCAGATTGGCAGGTGGCAGTTTTAACAAGCAAGGAAACTTACATAAGAGGCTTGCCTTGGGCAGCTGTAAGGCAAGTAGATTTCCATGCCCCGCCAGAATCTTAAAAGTTTACACAGAGACCTTACCTGGGTTTAGTCATGTATACCCTCCAGATGGTCTCAACAACACCTTGCCTCAGTCAAGGCGACAGTCTTGGAACACTGTGAGAATGTGGTCAGAATGTACATTCCAAGGACCGGGAGGCAGTGAGGGGCCTCTGATTGCCCAACTTCAGCTCAGAAGTCAACCGGAGGTCACATCTTCTCCATGACATCCTCCAACAACTTGTGACCAACCCGTAGCCTGCCCAGCATTTCTGTTACTACTAATTGCATAACCTCCTTCTCAGGAGGGGTCTATGACAGGCAAGCTAAGTACAATATAAAGGGGATTCTTTTCTCCTTCCAGCACAGTTAATACAGTTTAGTACTTGATTTGCAGCTTTGAAAATCACGTGTCTGGGAATGGATGTGTTTATATCTTGGGGCTGTAATGGTAATGTTTTGAAACTCAGGAGTAATGTTACTCAGATTGGAATGCATATTTACAATGTCCCAGTGCTTAATAATCAAGATGCAGGAATATGTATGTGTACAACCAGTGCACATGGGAGAAAATTTACATCAACAATAACAAGTTTTTAAAAACCTACACCAGCCCCAAACGAACCATGGGATTCTCTTCACACCAATTTTTCAGACCACCTTCTGCATCAGATCACCTCCTGGGCATTATTTCAGGCACTGCCATCCAGGATCTTGTGGTTAGAATCATCACAGAATAGGCAGCTGTTTGTGTGATGTGCCTTGAAATATTGGACACGTCACCTCAGCCAAAGATATCTGTTCCTTACCTCTACCCTGTCCCCCTGAATTCCTAGGTTCTGGGATTCCCTCGGTTTTTGATAACCAGTTACAGGCATGTTTGATTAGGACCATGGTAAATAGTCAGGGATGTACTTCTACTAGAAAATTCCTTTATTGAGGCAAAATCTGTCAGTTACAAACAGGTAGCCCCCGCAGATTGAACACATAACACCCTCTGTAAAACCCTCTGTGAAACTGAACACATAACACCCTCTGTAAAACGTGGCAAAGCTTTCGTCTTAATAGAACTGTATTTTAATTAATTTATGAGCTTTTGCAAATATTTAAGAACCAGAGCTCAGCTCATAGGGTATTCTCAGCCCTCTGCACAGTCTTGTGTTTGCCAACTCCTAACTGATGTTCCAAAGAACACAGAAATGAAATTTGCACCATTTGCCCAAACCAAAGCCTAGGTCGATGACTCCTTCTCAAGACAACAGAACTGTACCCCGTGCTCAAAAAGAACTTTCCCACAATGTCATGTCCTTTTGTCCCTTTTCATGCCATCACCCAAGACCCAATAGTTGTTTTCTCTTTAATCTGTAGAACATTTTCATCAGGCCCAAAAGTTCCCTCATACCCCTTTGCATCCAATCACCTCCCTCCACCCTCACTGGGCAGCCACTTATCTGTCTTCTGTCCCTATGATTGTGCCTTTTCTAGAATGTCATATAATTGAAAACATACAGTACACAGTTGTTTGTCAGGCTTCTTTCGGTTGGCATAATGCCTTTGAGATTCATCTGTGATGTTGCATGTACCAGCAGCCCATTCATTTTGAGTGCCCGTAGTGTTTCGTTGTATAGATATACCAGTTTGTTTATCCACACCAGCCATCTTTTGATAAGTATTGTACTTCTGATATGTTATTCTCCTAGGAGGCCATGACCCATTCAAACATTACTGGTACACAGAATATAAAAATAGACTGTGTAACAGACATTGTTTGTTGTTTACCAAACCCATTCCCTGCCCGGTCCCCATCCCTGATGCCCCTCAGTTTCCTCCTTCATCTTTGTTGGCTTCTCCCCCTTCTAGTAGCATGAGTCAGGGAAGAGGACCCAGTCCCACTTTCACCAGAGTGAATCTTCATTGGATTAAGCTAATCATAGTGATTCTATTTCTGTGGCCATGTTATATAACCAATGGAACTTGATGGAAAATCTGCTGGGAGCTTCTGGTAAAAAGCTTCTTGGTTCTTAATCCCTGCTCTCCTGATCTCCTCAGCCTCCACAATCTCCTACTTAATGTGAATAAGTTCCTGCTCTCATAGGAGCCCGCGGAAGGTAAGCTATAGCAAAATTTTCAACGGGCGCTGGGTTTCCCTTTTGTTGGTTTCCTATCACATTGGTTTTTGTGGCAAGCAAATAAAGAGAGCATGGTAGTGCATTCTCCAAAATGCCTGCCCAGTGCTGTTCAAAACTGTCAAGGTCAACAGAGAGAAAATGGCATAGATTGGAGGAGACTAAAGACACTTGGTGACTAAATACAATGTAGTATCCTGCACTGGATCTGCAATACAGCAGGGGCATTAGTGGAAAAACTGGTGATACCTAAATGAAGTCTGTAGTTCAGTTAACCGTATTGCAGCTGTGTTAATTTCTCAGCTTTGAAAAATGTACCATGGTTATGTAAGATGTTAACGTTAGGGAAAGCTGGATGAAGGATATGTAAACACTCTGTACTATCACTGTAACTTCTCTGTAAGTCTAAAAATTATTCCAAAAAATTTTTTAAGTTTTAAGGCCATAGAATATTTTGAAAGGTATAAGGCTTTTGTGATTTATTGCTTAAGGTGTATCACCTCAACTGCTTAGGATGGTTTTGAGAGTTTCTTACTTCATTTAACAAATATTTACTGAGTTCTTACTAAGTATCAGGCACAGTTTAGGTGCTAGGAATGTACCATGTACAAAACAGATGAAAAGCCTGTCCTCGTAGAGCTTAGGTTGTCGTATGGAAGGTTAAAAGAGAAAGAAAGAATAGAATAAATGTATTGTCGGATAATAATAATGTCATAAGGAAAATAAAGCTGGATAACGTTATTTTAGAGCAGGAGGTTACAGAAGGCTTTTATGATAAGCGATATTTGAGCATAGACTGAAGGTGGGGGGAGGCGAGCCATGCAGATATCTAGGTTAAATCCTTCTGAGACAGAAGCAACAGCTTTTGCAAAGGCTCTGAGGTGAGAATGAGCTTGGCATGTTAAATAACAGCAGAATATACAAGGAAGAAAGAGTAGAAGGACACACTACTGTATATAAAATAGATAACTAATAAGGACCTACAGTATAGCACAGGGAACGCTACTCAATACTCTGTAATGGCCTATATGGGAAAAGAATCTAAAAAAGAGTGGATGTACGGATATGTAAAACAGATTCACTTTACTGTAGACCTGAAACTAACACAACATTGTAAATCAACTATACTGCAATAAATTTTTTTTTAAAAAAGAGGAGGAGATATGTTCAGAGAAATGCCTGGGGTTCAGATCACAGCAGACCTTGAGGCCCTGATACTTTGGATGTTATTTAAAGTGCAATGGAAAGCTGTTGAGGGGCTTTGAGTAGGAGAATAACACAATCATATTTATTATTTAAATTCTAGCTGCTGTGTTTAGAATAGACTATGAAGGAGGAAGCACAAGGACTGTGGCTATTGTAGTAAACCAGCATGGCAAGGGAGGATGGTGTTTTGTCTTGGATTAGAGCGATAGAGGTGAGAGTAATACGCAGTGGTTGAGTTCAGGTTACGATTTAGCTGATAAGACTTGCTGATAGGTTGGATAAAGATTGTGAGAAAAAGACAGGAGTCAAGAATGATTCTAACCTTGAAAACGAGGAAAAAGGATAGTACCATTTACCAAGGTGAAGAAAAATGAGATGCAACAGGTGTGCTGGAGACCAGCACTCAGTCCGGGGCCGTGTTCTTTTGACATGTCTGTTGGGAAGCTGTACGTTCATCTCAGTCCTTTGAGGGAGAAATGAGGGCAGCAGATATAAAATAGGTGGGATGTAAAGTCATGGAACTTAGATGATTTCCTATAGCAATGACAGTGTCTGCAGAAAGCAAAACAGGGTCAAAAAGCTTGAAAGAATCCTCGAAGCAAATAATTTGTGTTAATTACACATACTCTCACACACACAGATATCCTGATACATGCCCATGGGCCTTCCTCCCCACTGAAAATCACTGTTCTAGTCTCTCTTATGAGGCATCCAACTGGGACATCAGACTCTAATGCATTTTAACCTGCATTTCAGCAAGATATAAGTACGTCTATTAGGATTAATATACACATGAGCAGGCAATTAGCATTTAAAATACCCTAATCAGAAATGCTGTTCTAAGGGTGATTGCCCCATGTTGATCTTTTCACAATTTGGAAGAAAGAATTATAAAAAAAGGTTTTGAGTTCATTTTAATGAACTCAAAACACTTTCTTATTCCTATTTTTCCCATTCTGGCCTCTTTTTCAGATAGTCTTTATTTCCTACCTCTTTCTCTTTGGTAGACTTCAGCTCCATCATGTACACTCAACCTTCAGCTCTCCTCAGCAGCCCCCACCCTCAGTGGTTCAGTTTTGGGGTTTTCCTTCCATCTTGACCCTCCCCACACTGTTGGCATCACAACTCTCCTCGTTTATAAGGAACATGATTATTCCACAGCAAACTGTGAACCCAGCAGCAGCCAAAAGTAAATCCTCGTTATTGGGGTCTGGATGATAAGTCTGCTGAGCTGTCTTGGGTATGGGTACCTTAGGCTCATCTTCTCAGCCCTATGAGCAACAGATCTCGAAGACCTGGGTCTGCATTAACAGGTGTTATGGATTTGCCTGAACCTATGAAAATTCGTATACCCTGTTCATGCAAGGGAAGGCTGTCTGTGTAGTATTTCTAAGCCTACCTACATATCTTGAACTCCTCTCATTTCACAATGAAAAAATATTTCTAACGTGCATTGTGCTAATTAACAAATCCTCTGTGATAGGAGATAAAGATAATTGAAGCTGCGTTTAGTAAGCACCCAACCCCCTCCCCCAACACACATGGGCTTAAGATGAGAGTCACTATGAACTCCCTAACTCCTCCTGGAATAGGCATTCCTCTAGGATATTTCAGATACTAACTAACGGCCTGTTTATCTGTCCACCTATACATCTAACTAACATATACAGCTTGTTGACGTGCGGGTTAAAACGCAGGTTCCTCATCCCCAAAGTTCTGCTGAATCAGAAACTCCAACAATGGGAGCTGAAAATCAGCAATGTACCAAGCTCTGTGGGTAATTCAGGTAGTTCTGACACCCTAGAGTTTGAGGATTCCTGCTGTA
>NW_006776141.1:276452-284317 GCF_000442215.2 Lipotes vexillifer | reverse complement strand
TTCCTGCTGTAGAGAGAAAGAGAAGAGGCGCCCTGCCCTGGCCCCAACATTCACTTACTCTGGAAAACTCTGAGCAAGTCAAGAGAGGAACCAACCCTCATTATTCTTCCCTTCAGAGGCTGAGACTGTACAAGAAGCCGTGGAGAAGTTGAGAGCAACTCTGGAGGATTTATGAGCTGCAGATGACAGAACCCATTCTTTATCGGGAATTTCCCAAGATTCTCCAGGCACATGACCATAAAGGAAATGGGCCCTTGTCTCTTTTCTATGTACCCCAGCACGACGGTGGATCATATATAATTTGATAAGGAATATGTCTTTCTGGGAAAAAGAAAACGTATTCTTTAACCAAGAAGAGGAGAAGAATTAAATACTTTAAATGCAACTACCTAGAAACCACAGCTGTTCTGTACCTCAGGTGGGTTTCAAACAAATCTTTATTGTAGTAATTAGTAACTCCCTGGCTGTTTGCCATGTATTGTATTTGATTTTCATTTAAATGTATATCTTATAGTAAAATTATACTATTCCTAAAAAAATAGAACAACTGACTAAGATGAAGATTAAAAACTAATCCCCAAGGAGTATCCAACAACAGAAGAATGGATAAAGAAGATGTGGTATATATATATATATATATATATATATATATATACATATATATGTGGGTATATATATGTATATGTATATATACAATAAAATACTGCTCAGCCATAAAAAAGAATGAAATTTTGCCATTTGCAACAACATGGATAGGCTTGGAAGGTATTATGCTTAGTGAAATTGACTAGTCAGACAGAGAAAGACAAATACTGCATGATATCACTTATACGTGGAATCTAAACAATAAAACAAACTAGTGAATATAACAGAGAAGAAACAGACTCACAGATATAGAGAACAAACTAGTGATTACCAATGGGGAGAGGGGAGAGGGAAGGGCAAGATAGGGGTAAGAGATTAAGAGGTACAAACTACTATGTATAAAATAAATAAGCTACATGGATATATTGTACAGCACAGGGAGTATAGCCAATATTTTATAATAACTATAAATGGAGTATAACCTTTAAAAATTGTGAATCACTATGTTGTACACCTGAAACTTACATCAACTATACCTCAACAAAAAAATTTTTCAAGTACAATTATATACCAGTAGTAATGATACTGTAGGTTTAACATGACCAAATGGAATTCATTCCCACAGGAATTCGACACTAACTTCACAAATCAGCTTACTGCAGAGGCAGTTTCTTTAGGCACTGATTGATACCAAAAATAATACAGTTGTTGTCAAGAAAGGAAATTTGGTGTGACTCGGAATCGATAAATATTTTACAGACTTAATCCCCAAGGAAATTATTAGAGTGCTTGGTTTTGAGGACGATAGATAGGTTGTTTAAGAGAATTGCAGACCAAGAATGAAAATTACTTCACGTAATGGAAAAAGAGCGAGGTTTAGGAAACTATGCACACATAAATATTTACACCGAGGGAATATTTTTAAGTTGGAGACTGTTTTTTAACTACTGAAGCAACTCACATGGGAACACAAAATTATTTGGGGGAAAACTAGACCTTTGGTTGTATCTCTTTCCTCTGAATTAATGAAGAATTTCAGCCATAAAATCCCAATCCCAATAAACTATGCATTTTCATTCCCTTGGGAGGTCTCTAAAATTAGGCAAACTTAAGAGAAGGAATCTATTAGCTAATCCTTTCGTGGGATCAAGGGTTTAGCAACTGATTTAATGTAGCAAGTGGAAACAAGCCTGCGAATGGTAAGTGCAGCCTCCTCCTTTAATTTCACTGTGTTGATAAATATGAGAAGTATTGTCCAAATGAGATCAACTCAAGCTGAAAAATCTAAGAACCACCAATATAAAATGGACACTTAGAGCATTCTTCCAAGTCGGCCTTGTATTAGAGAGGCTTAAATTGACAAGAAAACACCTAACACTAGAAGCCCTAGATGTTAATTTTGCCATGAATTCCCGCTACTTATTTTGCCGATGAACAAAGGGGCCCAGAAAGAACCATGGGACGCCAAAGGATTACAGTTGGAACAGAGCTCCATCCTCCTGGTTCCAGCCCTGCGTTCTTCCTAATGGTGCTTGTTAACGTTTTCCCTGTTGTTCATATTTGCATTATTTTTTTAGCTGAAGAACACTCAGAACTCAAATAATGATAGGGGGAGCAGCTGGCCCACACGGGGGTCTGCTGCCTAGGCCATGATCTCTACTAACCTTGACGGCTCACAGGGTCACGGGTAGAAACCACTCTGGTTCCCACCTCCCCAGACTCCCTGTTGCTTGACCTTTGAGAAATCTGATAATTCCATGCTTCTGCCTTTGCTTTGTAAATAGTGGGGGTAAAAATCTTTTCCCTGCCAAACTGCTGTATGTATACTTATTAAAGCAGCAGCAGGAAAAGCGGTTGCATGACCTCAACCCTGGAGCCAGTCTGTGATGAGGTCTGTCACGAGGACCATGTGACCCTGACACAGGCCAGGGAGCTCTGGCGGTATCGGAGCCAGTGTGCCTTTCACCCTGCCTCTCCACACCTCAAAGCTGGCGGGGCGATCCAATGAGGGACAAGTGTCAAAGGTCATTAGTGACACTAAAGGCGGTCCTCATAGCAGAAGCATTGGTAATTAACTCAAAAGGATTTTAAGATCTTAAGCCAGCCTGACCCAGAGTGGTAACCTGTGGCATCCTATTTCTGCATCTGCTAGAACCCTGACCCTGGACTTTCTGCCACCTGTTTTCAGCCATTCTCCTGCGACAACCGGACTAAGATTCCTCAGCTTAACCCTCTGCACACTCTAAGGTGTGGGTTCTCAAATGGTACTCACCTAAACTTTGGCTGGGATGCTTTTTGAAATGCCTGTTTCCAGGCTGTGCACCCAGGGGTTCTGATTCAGTGACTTTGGTATCTGTCCTGGGAATCTGAATTTTAACAAACAGTGTGACTGTGAATCACTGGTTCTCCACCCTTGGCCCAGCACTACTGACCAGGACACAGACAAGCCTCCTGATTGGGCCAGCGGGATCCTCCATGGCCATTCTGCCAGGCTCACCCCAGCCTTTGATGCCCTAATTGCCTGGTCCTTTCAGGCACCTGCTAGGCTGGTCCCCTCAGAGACCCCACGCCTTGGCTGCATCTGACCCGGTGTGGGCTCAGCCTCTGAAGAATTCCTAAACCATTTTTATCTCCCAGGCCTGCGGCTCTAAGCTTGAAATCAGGCTAATTTTCTTTTCAACCCTCAAAACACAAAGGATCCATTTTCCTCCCTTTCTTGGGCAATAAACTTATTTGCCTTGAGGAACCTAGACTTATGAAACACATAGGACTATTTACTAAAAGTTCTTGAGAGCAGCTTCTCCCTCCGTCTATGGCATAAGCCGTTCCGTCTGTGCGGCCCTTTGAGTGGCTGCTAGTGGAAAATTCAGTCAACAATAAAGAGATTTCTTGGCCCAGGTCACTGGAAGGTCCAGAGCCAGGTCAGGCCTCAAGCCTGTCTTGATTCAGTTTCTTTCTTTTTTTCTTTTTTTTCCAATTTATTATTTATCTTTGGCTGCATTGGGTCTTTGTTGCTGGGCACGGGCTTTCTCTAGTTGTGGTGAGTGGGGTCTACTCTTTGTTGTGGAGCACGGGCTCTAGGCACATGGGATTCAGTAGTTGCAGCATGCAGGCTCAGTAGTTGTGGTGCACGGGCTTAGTTGTTCCACGGCATGTGGGATCTTCCCGGACCAGGGATCGAACCTGTGTCCCCTGAATTGGCAGGCAGATTCTTAACCACTGCGCCACCAGGGAAGCCCTCAGTTTCTTTCCGTCTGCTTTTTTTGTTCTGTTTTCAATCTCTCTTTTGCCTTCCAGAGTGTAAGCAGCACCCAACTCCATAGCCACGTACCACAGAGGGAGAGAGACTGTGTCTGCCACAACAGTCCAGGCAAAGTAATCCTGCGATTCCTCCCAACTAGGCATGTCTGTCCTGTGCTTGCCCTGAGCCAGTGACCACAGACTGCTGGTTGACTTACTCCCACGTGCTCAGTAACATAGGCTGGACGGCCGGGGTGGACACTGGGCCCTTGAGGGTGGGGGAAGGGAGGGACAGGATGCGAGGTAGTCATGACAACAGCCGAATCAGCTACTGCTGGCCCAGAGTTCACCCAGGGGATTCTCGGACTAAAAGCAGCAGGAACCAGGCACAAAGTAAGCCTTTAGTGGTTAATCTGCTACATGTGAATACAGGAGAGGGAGCCGTGGAAAGGGTAGGGTTCCCAACAAATGAGGAAAGGGTTGACCTGACACACAAGTTTCTCTCCTTTACTAACCCTTTCCTCCAGGTTGAATCTTGAAGTGTTCCCCAGATAAAAGTCACTTCACATTTCATGGCTCTTATTCCTTAAGTAACTTTGTATCACTTAAAAAAATCTGACATATCTCCTCCTAAAGATATGGTGCCTATTTTCTTTGTAAGCTGAAAAGTATGCTCAAGCAGAGGAACAAATGGAGGTAAAACGTTTTTAACCATGAAAACAGTAGTTTGTACATCTAGGTTTTTTTCCTTTGAAGAAATTGGTATCCCATTGTTTTTTTGTTTGTTTTTTGTTTTTAAACTACACCTGTTTTATAATTTGCAAGGGTGGATTAAGGACCCAGAAACAAAAAAGATTCAATTCTTTTAAGAGAAACCAACTGATAACATTAAAGAATCATTTGTCAGCTAGGAGGGATCTGAGTGAGTTAAGGCTCAAAACCAAGTTAGAAGGGGGGAAAAAGATCACTTAGGGCTCTCAGAGACTCTAGGTAGAAAACGAGCTCACCAGGGTCCATGAAAGATCTCCAAGAAGAGGGAAAATAAGAAAAGTGACACTTGGTGCTTGGTATGGGTTACCCAAATCTATTCCACCCAATGTAGCCCATGAAGATCTTATGTTCCCATTGGCAGAGAATGACTTAGGAAAGGATGGAAAATGAATTATCACTAGCAAAGAAGCTTTCCTCACTTCTCTGAAGAGACACAGGGATGGACAAGTCCTCTTCCTCCACTGGTCTTGTTGGGACGTGGTGCCTAGAACTTGGCAGTCAGCTGGCCTGAGGACCAAAGTCACCAGGGAGAGCAGAATAGGAGAGTCTCAGAGAAGCAGAGCCAGGGCAAGCCTGCCACCTAAAGCCTGTCCTGACTCTGTGCTTCCTGCCACATGAGGTGATAAACTTCCCTCTATTAAGCCAGTTGGAGTAAGGACTTTGAATTACTTGCAGCAGAAAGTTTTCTTATGCAAAGTTTTTTGGTAACTATGGGTTCTAACACTTAAATTCTAGCAGGTAAACTTGATAATCCTGATAATTTTAACTATTGGTATAGGATGCTTTGGGCTGCAAAGTAGGAAATACCTGACAAACAGGCTTTAAACAATAAGGATATTTCTCTATCTCGCTTAACGAGAAATAGGGAGGTAGAAACTTCCAGGCTATCCTTTTGTTCTTGCATGTCCCTGCTTTTTTCAGCAAAGAAAATTGTTCCTAGAAGCCCCTTAGCATGTTTTCCCTTGGCCATAACTGGGTAGGTTACCTGGCCATCCTCCCTTCAAGCAAGTACCTAGCCTTTCCAGCATCTCATGGAGCTGGCTCTGCCAGGCAGGAGGATGTGGGAGGGGAATGACTGGTGGGTAGGAGACCCTATCCCCTTAGCCAAATCCCCCCAGTCCAATTTCCTTCAACCCAAGTTATGCCCATATTTTTCCAGAGGAGGAAAACTTTTCATTCTCTTTTGGCAGAAACTGTATAATAATGCATCAGTTTAGTTCCAAATATTATATTTTTAATGAATAGCTGGATATCAGATTCTTAGAAACACCTGTGAGTTTCACATTGCCTGGTATGCCAACAACAGAGAGAGCAGGGAAGGAAGAGGCTCTCACTTAGCTGGTAAATCATTACGAGGCTCTCTTAAACTGGGCAGGAAGTTAGTGGAGGTGGCGTGTGCCCTCCTGCAGAAGAACCATACATGTTCAAAGCCCTTGGCCTGTTAAGTGGGTCATTAGACAGCAATTTGATGCTTTACGTACTTGAAACTGCACCTGGATTTTATTGTATCTTTGCAGTTTCTTATGTTGTTCTTTTTTTCCTTCCCCAATACCTAAGGTGCATTCTCAAAAATAAAAAAATAATGTTTCTGGCATTGTTCTATGACTAGACCTTCCCAGGGATGTCTGGGATCTGGTCCAGGACATTTTCTACCAATATATTTTTCATAGAAATGGTAAAGAAGGAAAAGAAAGGAACATTAATTAAGCATCTATTACATGCCAGATGCTGCATGTGGTACTTGTCCTTTCTTGATTCAATTCAAAGAACAGGGAAGACAGTCTAGTAGAAAGGATACAGGCTGTGTGTCCATACACAAATCCCTTAATCTCTCCAACACTCTATTTCCTTATCCCTAAAATAGGGATAATAATAGTTTCTACATCAGCATTTTTATGAGAACTAAACGAGATATTCTAAGCACAGTGCTAGCAGGTAGTATGTGCTCCAAGAATGACGGACAACCCATGAGGTTGCCTCCAGTGGTGAACTGTATCCTGTCATTTATGAGAGTTGATTTTCAGATTTGCAGGAATTCTGCAAGCTAGCTGTTAAATGGTTGTTAGCTTGATGAGAATATTTACGCCCCAGAAATCAGCAAATGCTACAAAGCAGAGATTTTCTTCTTGGAGAGCCAATTGTAAAACACTTACCGGAGTATCACTGAGTAGTTCCATTTGATAGATGAGATTCAGAGAGGTTAAGTAACTTGCCCAAGGTTACACAGCAAATAAAGGACAGAAATGAGATGTGACCTCCGCACTTTATCATTTCAAGCCTGGACACTTTCTACTCATTTGCAAGTATAAATATAAAATATTGTGCAATTTTCACAGCCATTCATTCTTTCATTTAGCAACTATTTATTGAGCATCTATGTAGTATGTGCCGAGCACAATTCTGGGGACTGCAAGGTCTACATACAAAAAAAGTCACAGTGCCTCAAGTCTACCCTCAAGGGGTGCTCGTCATCACATTAAATTAAGCCTCATATCATTTGAATTCAATCCACTTGTCAGCCACTGCACTAGGTAAATGCTGCCACTCAAGACTTGGACAAAATTGTGAGGTTGGTGAACTGTCTTGGGGTCCACTCCACGCAATCCCCACTGCTGCCCAGGAATCTCCTTTCTCCTTCCAGATATGTCCTGGTCAGAGTGTAAGTGGAGCATTAAGAAATGTGCCTTGTGCCTAAAGAGTTCCTTGGTAGCCTAGTGGTTAGGATTCCGCACTTTCACTGCTGTGGCCGGATTCAATCCCTGACTGGGGAACTGAGATCCCACAAGCAACACGGCGTGGCCAAAAAACAAAATAACTGAATAAGAAATGTGTTTATAATATGTTACGATATGACGCTATCCTCAAATTACTTGCATTTTAGAGAATAATCTTCATGAGAGAAAAGCCCATGCAATGAGGTAACCTGGTGAGAAATTATCCATGGGTGGTCATCACAAACCCTGTAGGCTACTTCCTTCCCACTTCTCCACCCAAACGTAGCACAACTTTTGATGTTTCCCAAACATTCGTCATTCTAATACTACCTTCTCTTTTTCCACACTATCACCTGTTTCTTTTAATAAATACCTATCCTTTTCCTTTAAATCAACTCACTTTTTTCCTTAAATTTATTTTAAAAGAAAGTATGAAAATGTTGGGGGAAGGGATAAATTAGGAGTTTGGGATTAATATATATACACTACTCTATATAAAACAGATAATCAGGGCTTCCCTGGTGGCGCAGTGGTTGAGAGTCCGCCTGCCGATGC